>NW_009647680.1:8478205-8506389 GCF_000708025.1 Charadrius vociferus
TAGCTGCTAGTATTCCCGACACCTGGAGACACCCAATCCCCTTAGCTCACTAAACCCAGCAAAATATATTGTGGCTTTACCTGTGTAAAAACGGTAGATTTAGATTTGATGTTAGGAAGACATTTTTCACCATGAGGTTGGTGTGGCACTGGCACAGGTTGCCCAGAAAAGTTGTGGAAGCTCCATCCCTGGAGGTGTTCAAGGCCAGGCTGGACGGGGCTTGGAGCAGCTTGGTCTGGTGGGAGGTGTCCCTGCCCATGGCAGGGGGGTTGGAACTTGATGATCTTTAAGTTCCCTTCCAACCGAAACCATTCTATGATTCTATGATTCTGTGTGGGTATTTTGATAGGCAAATTTTGGCCATTCTTATGGAACAGTTTGGCACAGGAAGAGCAGCATGCGTATATTTTGTCATTTACCAGGTTGCCGCACCACTGCATGGCTCCATACCATTTTCCATACTATTCTTTAATCTTGTTGATTCTAACTAATGGTCGTAGTAAGAAAAGTAGTATGTGGAACTTTTTCTCAGTGTAGACAGTGGCTTCATTGAGGTTTGTTTCCTATAGTCTCTCACAAAGGTTTGAATAACAAATCATGAAGAAAAAAAATGTGCAGACGTAGGAAGTTATAAACATTAAGTAATACTTTTTTACCCACTTCTTTTCAGTATAAAAATAATTTGAAAAAATCTTTGTTTTTAACAGTTCCCTGAAATTTTCTAATAGGCAACAGGAAAAAGCTAAAAACGCTTTTAACTGTTTTTCTGCTGCTCCCATAATGTATCAAAACAAATGCAAAGTATTTTATTCATATACCAAAGGCTATGGAAAAATAAGTTTCTTCTGGACAATGCTTTTCATTCTGTATTAAAATATTCTGGTTTGTGTGTATATATATATTTGGGTTAGTTTTTCATGGTTAACAAAATTAATGAGAACCATGTGCATGAATTTATTCATTTCCCATATATTTTCACAAAATGTGGATTTTGATGGAACTTTTGAGTAAATGATGTGCCAAATTCCAAGAGGCTATGATTTCATTTTATTTTGCTATTTGTAGTCCAATATCCAGAACTTAAGTGCCTCTTAGATGTATTCTGGTAGGATATGGAATTGACAGTAAAATTAAATTCAAATCATTGAGACAATTTTGATGTTGTTTGGCCATGAAAAAGCTTTTCATGAGATATTCATGTATCTCCTTGTGTTCTCCTGTCTATGATCTTACAAACTAGCTGCTTTCTCCCAGAAACACAAATACTCATTTGTGATTGTAACTGGATACGTTTTAAGATTCACCAGTCATCTCTTTCAATTTTTAAAGGTACCAAGTCCTTCAGTTTTTGAAAGTCCAAATTTAGTTGCAAAGGACTCAATCAAAGTAAATGTTAAATCTTATCAATGTTCCATGATGATACACTTCTGTAGACAGTTCTATTTTCATAACAAATACTTTGACCTTCAAAAAGCCAAGAAGCACCACAACAAAATCCTTATTTTACATATTGCCTTCCAAAATGAAAACCTATTAAAATACTCTTTGTAAATTTAAATACTATTTAGCAGTATACCAACAGTCTTTGAATCTTTCTGCTGTAAAATCAAAGAGTGACCAAATGGAAATCACATCCTATTTTATATCACTAAGTCAATCATTATGCAGGATTTTTCCATAGTATCACTTGTTAAAATAAGTTTTCTGTACCACTTTGAAAAGTATGAATGTAATTTCTTTCTGATGCCTCTTCTCAGAATTTTGCTTTGTGTGATGCTCTCAAAATCGCTTAATAGCACCAAATATCCTTGTGTGAAGCACTTATTATTTTGTGGTTTCTTTTTTCAATCATGATACTTTCTACTGCCTCACACCCATATTCCCTTCTCTCCTGTCTATCTAATTACGCTGTAATTAATATTCTCTATTCAGTAGAAGTCTATGCAAGCACAGGGGTCTTCATAATGTACAGACTTAATGCTGGCCACAGTGCTAGCCCCAGAACAAAATTCTTCCACTAAGTTCAGAAAGGTTGAAATTCAGCACATACATGTAAGAAATTAAGGCAGTTTGACCACCTACTTAGTAGTTTTTAGTCTGGAGGTTCTTGGTCGGCATATCCCTTAAAAAATACATCTGAATTTGATCTCAGGAGTTCTATGTGACAGAGAAGGCACCACCTCACAGATTAAGTTTTTTTCCTGGTTAATTATCATTAGTTTTACAGTACTGCTATTTATTCCTCACCAGAATATTTCTAGCTTCAAAATCTGCATGTTGAATCTTGCTGCTAGCTTTTGGGGATTATTTTTCTTTTGCTTTTGTTACATTAAAATATTTTACAACAGGAAATTGTATCCCCTGAGAGATACTTCTGTATCTTATTAATTTATATCTGTTTCTTCATAATTTTGACAAATATTTTCTCTACAGTGTGATTCACATAACTTGCCAGATATTATGAAACACCTTATGTCAGGAGCACTTTTTGGTCTTTTCCTTAGATGAGCGTTTGAGTCATAAGGGTCCCAGTTGCTCATATGTTACCTCAGTGCTATTTATGATTGCTATTGTCCATGGGCAAAAATATTTTGCTGGGGGGAAAAAGAAAAATCCTATTAAATCCTCTAAAAATATAAATCTTCTTGTAAATCTGGAAGGAGCACAGAGAACAGCTAAAGCAATTTTTCGTTTTAGAAATTACTTAATAGAAAATAAACTGTATAATA
The DNA here is from genome assembly GCF_000708025.1 of Charadrius vociferus. NCBI lineage: Eukaryota > Metazoa > Chordata > Aves > Charadriiformes > Charadriidae > Charadrius > Charadrius vociferus. The sequence continues at coordinate 8,480,935 of NW_009647680.1, forward strand.
ATGTTTATGAACTCAGACCTACACCCAGAGAAGAACAGCACAAAACCTCTGTAGACTATCCGCTACTGTAAATTATGAATGGGAATCATAGAATCAGAGAATGGTTTGTGTTGGAAAAGCCTTGGAAAGGATTGTCAAGTACAACTGCAAACTTAATGCTGACAAGTCCACCTCTAAAACATGTCCATAAGCACCACATCCACAGGCCTTTTAAATGCCTCCAGGGATGATTACTTCACTTGCCTGGGCAGCCTGTCCCAACACTTGACAAATCTTTCAGTGAAGAAATGTTTCCTAATACCTGTCGTAAACATGCCTTGGTGCAACTTGAGGCCATTTCATCTTGTCCTATCACTTGTTACTAGCAAGAACAGGCCGACCTGCAACTTGCTACAACCTCCTCTCAGGCAGTTGTAGAAAGCGATAAGGTCTCCTCTCAGCCTCCTTTTCTCCAGCCTAAACAACTCCAGTTCCCTCAGCCACTCCTCATCAGACTTGTGCTGCAGACCCCTCACCAGCTTCATTGCCTTTCTTTGGACCCTATCTAGCACCTCAATGTCTTTCTTGTCATGAAGGGCCCAAAACTGAACACAGTACTCAAGGTGGGGCCTCACCAGTGCCGAGTACAGGGGGATGATCACTTCCTTAGTCCTGCCGGCCACACTATTGCTTGATGCAGGCCTGGATGCTGTTGGCCTTCTTGGCCATCTGGGCACACTGCTGGCTCCTCTTCAGCTGGCTGTTGACCAACAGCCCCAGGTCTTTTTCTGCTGGACAGCTTTCCAGCCACTCTTCCCCAAGCCTGTACTGCTGCATGGGGTTGCTGTGACTCAAGTGCAGGACCCGGCACTTGGTCTTGTTGAACCTCACACCGTTGACCTTGGCCCATCAATCCAGCCTGTCCAGATCCCTCCGTAGAGCCATCCTACCCTCAAGCAGATCAACACTCTCACCCAACTTGGTGTTGCCTGCAAATTTACTGAGGGTGGACTCTATCCTCTCATCCAGATTATTGATAAAGATATTAAACAGAACCAGCCTCAATACCAAGCTCTGGGGAACACCACTTGTGACCGGCAGCCAACTGGATTTAACTCCATTCACCACAACTCTTTGGGCTTGACCAGCCAGCCAATTTTTTACCCAGCGAAGGGTAAGCCTGTCCAAGCCATGAGCAGCCAGTTGCTCCAGGACGATGCTGTGGGAAATGGTATCAAAGGTGTACAGAGAACATTGTTGCCAAACTAAGGGCTGTGAATTTAATTTTTGAGGCAGAATTTAAAACCTAGTACAAAAGTCTTCAGTACCTCCGTACAAATGTCATGGACCAAATGCCGTGTGAAATAGAAACCCAAATTACAGTTTCAAAAATAACTTAAGAAACAAGTAACAAACTCTTTATCTTTCCTTCTTTCATGTTACTAAGCAGATTTGTGCTACAGAGTAATTGTTAGATCTCAAAACATTATTTATTTAACATATTATTTAACATTAAAACATTAACATTATTAACATTATTTAACATTAAAAAAGCCTCCTGCTTTTTTGCCTTGTGTCTCTAAACCACTATTTTTCTACCTGCATCCCTGGTGGTAGTTATCAATATGGGGCCCACAGTCCATGTTCCATTCTCTCTTGCCGAAGCTTTTGAAATAATGATGGTTTCAGAGAGGGAGAGGGCTGTGTTTTGTATCTGACATTGTACTGAAATGAAAATATAGAAATAAAGAAGTCCTGTTCTCATACAAGATTTGCTAATCATAAGAAACCAGATTCTGTCACGTGTATCTATAAATGTAATCATATGGTGTATAAATAGAATTGTTTTTAAATAGAATAGCTGTCAAAGTCTTCAGTCAGGCTTCATCAGCAGCTCTTTAAGAGAAAAGGCTGATTGAAAAGGAAAGTCAGTCAGCAGCAATTTAGTATGAGGGTTAATAATCAGCACTTCAGTTTCATTCCTGTTAAGCTAAAGGAAGTCATTTGACATAGATGTCACGAGGAAGGGTACAACATAAATACTGATGTTTTGCAGACCTCGCAGAAGCAGAAGAAAAAAAAAGATACATGCATATTATAATGTTGTTGCGCAGTATATCATCCATATGATTACCAAGGGGGTATTTATAGTTTAAAGGAAAGAAAATTTGTTCTCTGACAAGCCCCCTCCCCCAACAAATTGAAATAAAAGAAATAAGAAAACAATGTCAAAAAAAGAAATCTTTTCCAAATTCGAAGAAAATATTGAAAAAAGATTGTGATGGTGCAGGAAAAGTAACAATATGTGCATATTCAATATATCAGTATATCAGCTTTGTGTGTGTAACATAGATTCTAGTGAAGATTCACTGACTTGAATAAGGTAATCAGCAGCTCCTAGTAGCAGTTTCAAAGGTTAATCTGCCTTCATTTATACCTCTTTAGCTGATTTATCATTTGCAGAGTTAAATTAAGAACAAGATAAAACAGAGTTGCTGTGCTGAGTGACAGTTTCTGAAGCCGCCTGCTTACAGAAACACTGATTGAGCCTTGTTCAAGAAACAGATTGCGAGGGCTTGGGTAACACCAGTGCCACCGAGGCTGCCGGAGGGGCTTTCAGCATTTGCCTGCTACGGATGCTGAGAAACTGCAGATCACAGAATCACAGAATCACAGAAATGTCAGGGTTGGAAGGGCCCTCTGCAGATCATCCAGTCCAACCCCCCTGCCAGAGCAGGGTCACCTACAGCAGTTGCACAGGAGAGCATCCAGGCGGGTTTGGAATGTCTCCAGCGTGGGAGACTCCCCCACCTCTCTGGGCAGCCTGTGCCAGTGCTCTGCCACCCTCAAAGGAAAGAAGTCCCTCCTCATGTTAAGATGGAACTTCCTATGTTCAAGTTTATGCCCATTACCCCTCGTCCTATCACTGGGCACCACTGAAAAAAGACTGTTCCCATCCCCCTGACACCCTCCCTTTAAGTATTTGTAAATACTAATGAGATTCCCCCTCAATCTTCTTTTCTCTAGACTAAAGAGACCCAAGTCCCTCAGCCTTTCCTCATATGAGAGATGTTCTAATCCCCTCATCATCTTTGTAGCCCTTTGCTGGACCCTCGCCAGCAGATCCCTGTCTTTCTTGAACTGGACGCAGTACTCCGGATGCGGCCTCACCAGGGCAGAGTAGAACCAGATCTTCTGGTTCTAGAACCAGATCTTCTGGTACAGTTCAGAACTAGAAACAGCTCTGCTCTTACATCCTAGGGTGAGATATTAGTGGGGGCTGACTCCTGAATTCCTTAGTGTAAGGACTTTGAGGGGTGATTTCCATCCCCAAGTGCGTTTGCCCTTCCATCCCAAAGTCATGAAAGCTAACAAGAGATTTGCCTCTGCCTACCAAAAGGAAAGCAATTGTCACTTCATCTTTAAAAGTGAGAAGATGTATTTATTCCCAAGATTAATCTTGCACTCAAATTTGCAGCTAAAGACATTTAAAAATGTGGGGGTTTAAAGAAAATAAATGGAACTTCTTTAAATTTCATAGGAAGACGGCTGCCAATCCTTCCTGAGTTGTTCTTTTCCCCTGCACGTGGCAGTATCAGTTGTGAAAAGAGATCATGCTGTGCTTTGATGAAGAGCTTTTTCCATTGACTTTGAAGTAAAGCTACTGGAAGAACTTCCTTGTTCTTAGCATTTTCATATGTTTATTGGCATTAAAACTTTCAGCATTGCAGTAATAAAAGACCTTCATTTTATACTTTGTTATTAGAAAATACATTATCCTACTTGTACCCTATATGCATGAGTATTAAAGTGGTGGCAATAAGAGGCACTTATAGCTAGCAAGCTAGTTATTTATTCTGGTTCATCATGACTGTATCTGACTGCTTCATAATAGTCTTTTAACAGGCACTGGTAAATTTATAAAGTAAAAACTATAAGCCTGTATCATCAAGATGCTGATGCAAATATCTGACATTTTAGGCACAGACACTCTGCAAAGTACAATTTAATGGGAATATCCGTAAGAAAGTAGATTTTTGCTTAGTAATTCTCCATTTCTACTATTCTAAGATTAGCAAAACAGACAATCTTGAATATATCACTACAAGGCTGTAAGATTCTTTTAAAGTGCAATACCAGACTCATTAAGAAGGCTAGTAATTCCTGATGCGCTTGAGCATTTCATTGGATGCATTTGATGCATTTCTTCTGCGCATTGTATTTTTATATTAATTTATATTTATTTAATAATTCATAGAATCATAGAATGGTTTAGGTTGGAAGCGACATTGAATATCATCTATTTCCACGCCCCCTGCCATGGGCAGGGACACCTCCCACCAGACCAGGTTTCTCAAAGCCCCATCCAGCCTGGCCTTGAACACCTCCAGGGATGGGGCAGCCACAGCTTCTCTGGGCAACCTGTGCCAGTGCCTCACCACCCTCAGAGCGAAAAATTTCTTCCTCATATCTCATCTCAATCTCCCCTCTTCAAGTTTGAAGCCATTTCCCCTCGTCCTGTCACTACATGCCCTAGTAGAAAGTCCCTCCCCAGCTCTCCTGTAGGCCCCCATCATATGCTGGAAGGCCACAATAAGATCTCCCCAGAGCCTTCTCTTCTCCAGGCTGAACAGCCCCAACTCTCTCAGCCTCTTCTCATAGGAGAGGTGCTCCAGCCCTGTGATCATCTTTGTGGCCCTCTTCTGGACCTGCTCCAACTATTTATTTATTTATTTAATATATATAACACACAATAATTACATTTTTATATATTCACTTTTTATTTTAGTATCATATTCTTCTCGTTTTTTTCTCTCTCAGACTTGTTTTTAGGTAGAGAAACAAGTGGTCATAATCCCCATTCAGAACCACAGGGACATAAGGGCCATATTTTCAAAAGTGACCTATGGGAGAGTTAAGTCTCAGGTACTTGATAAAATTATAGTGATTCACAGGTTATCATTTAACAGATAAACTGGTTGAGTGTTATTAGATAAACCGATGAGATCAAGCAAAAAACTTTTGCGCACCATACACACTTGGATTCCAAGTGTTTTAAGAACTAACTAGAAACGTGGCTACGCCAGTTCGGAGCAGAGATGGAAATATTTTGGTAAAGGTCAGCAGATGGGAGTAGATATTTTGATCGTTTCTTCAATGTCCAAATGCCTATAAATTTCAAGTACATTGAACTATATTTATAATCCTGCATAAGTTGTTATCTAAGAGCAAAAATACAAATGTTTTCTGCTCTTCATTGATATTTCTGATCATGTGTTTGAATCTTAGCAAAAGATCGCTAAGATTGGGAAATAAGCCTCTATGGTATGATTTTTTTTTTCTGCTTTTGTGAATACTGGCTATGCACTGCAACTAAATTTTCCATTATTTTGCAAGAAACCCGTAATTTCATAACAATGTTTGATTCTTACATAATTAAAAACTTCAAAGTATTATAAAACATCCAGTTATTTAGAAGATCAGAATTTTTCTTTACAAAATGAAGTTTGATCAAAACACATCAATTTCATTAGTTCTAAATGTTTCTACTAAATATCTTGCACTGGACAAAACCTTGACTGTTACAGGCTGGGTTCCACTGAAAGGCTGCCCACTGTATCCCGTTGAGATAGTGAAGTGGTTGGGTTTTACATAGTTTGTATAAACTTAGATCCAGGAACCCAGATCTTCCAGAGCCTACATTTTCAGAGGGCTTCTTTTCACGTCTTTGCCAGAAGGCTATATTATGTGCCTAGAAATTCTGGAAGCTTTGGAGATATGCTGCCTACCAGAGTCTTAATTTTCCCACTTTTTGAGTTCAATAATGCTTGTTGTCCTGGTATCCCCAAATGGCCATGGGACAAAGAGTCTGTAAACTCTGAAATCAAACTCATATACTCCTGATACACCAACTCCTGATAGCTGAAAAGCCTTGAACCTTCATGAGGTAGTGGAAGAAATTCTTCTTTTCTACTCAAGAAATTCTTGAGAATTTTCACAGTAAGCGTAATGAGAAGTTCAAATTCATTTAATTCATTAAGAAGCTACTGTACTGCTGAGAATGCATAGCTTCAGAATTTCCATGTTTTCTAAAACCATTTTATGTTTGTTGTTGTAGATTTTTAAGTCTGTTGTAATTAGAGTAAAAGAAAAAAAATACAAAATATTGAACTGAAAGTAATGAATTCCAAAGCTTGAGGGAATTTCCTAGTGGCCTGAAATGATCTGCTTTCTTATTTGATTCCCCCCGCCCCAGGAATAAGGTGGGGATTAACAATTTTCTTGACTCTCCCTTCAAAACTCTTTCCTCCCCTGATCTTATCTTTATATGATATAATTTTGTACGTGTTTGGGAGACAAAGAAAACACACTGTTTTCTTTCTTCCTTGTTAAATGCTTCATCTTTGGACAGCTTTCAAACCTTCCTAAAGAACAAGGAAAAGAGCAAACTTCTTTCTAAATATACTCTGCTTTGTTGCTGGGCTACTAATGACTGGAAAAGACAAATTAGTTGAACTCAAATTAGGCTGATGCCTAGCAAGTCAAAACTCAAGATATAAAATAGCAGGAGTGAGTAATTCTGGACTGTTACTGGCTTATAACAGGCTTGAATTATTATACTTTTCCTTACTAGACTGTATCTGCTGATCATGCACTGGATCCTGGGTACTGAAGCATCTAGCTTAAAGCACAATAACCCTGTGTGCTTTAAACTTTTATGGGTCTAAATGAGTTCTCAGTACCTGGCAGATACTGGCCCCTGATCTCTGCCTCTTCAATCTGCCTATGGTTGTTAGGAGTTTCTACTGTTTTTTCTCTGGACATCACTCAAACAACAAAAACAACATCACGGGCAAATAAAGCCACAAACTAATTTTTCTTTTGAGTTTGACACAATGGCACAGCATACACCTCTTCGAACAGGTGGTTAAGCTGTATATAGGCCTATTTTCCAAATAGAAACACACATCAATAGTGATATTGATGCTTTTCATAAATTAGGTATTACATATGTACTGCAGTGACTGTCTTTGTCATTATTTAGGCTGAGATTCATGTGATGAAATGTAGACATCTACTATGTATGCTAATCACTCTATACTCCCTTAAAAGTCAAAGAAGGTGATTCATGTAGATGACTACAGCAAGTCAGTCACCCTCAGCATGTGGCTGTCCCACACGTAAATGTCTGTGATGTTGATGCTTGAAACTAGACAAGATAAATCCCAGCCTGGCTTTCTGTGGTAGGGAAAAGATTTGCAAAATGAAGTGGAAAAATCATCCACCAGAACACAGACAAGAGAATGTGCCCAAACAATAGGTTTATTTGGGTATTTACATATATTCATTTTGGGCTTCCTACCTCTGGCTTTCCCCTTAATACATATCCTAAGCAACCTGCAGTAATAATGATGAAAGTTTATCTTCCTGTGTGTCTTCAATATAATTTTAATCTTCTTTAACATGGTTCAAGCCTGTTCACTTTTTCCTTCCGAGACAGCACCAAGACTTTGTTTATTTGTGTGTTCAAAGGAATTTCTACTTACCCATAAAATATAAAAAAGTAAATGCTAGGGATGCTGAGATAATCTTTAAATTATTATCCTCTAAATAAAAAGGCGAGCCTGAATATATCACTATCTTTTCATTGCTTACTAGAAAGTTTGGTACCACAACCTTATTGCATGGACTTCAGCGCTGAGTAATTTCTGCGCTCAGAGGTAAAGCATCATTAAAGATCTGGAAATATGCATTTCAGCTTTGAAGAGAGAGAACATGACTGAAGTATAAGCAAATTCTGTATGATTTAGTCCACAGTAGTAGATCAGCTGCAAGTCTTTGCAGGTATTTGTCTGCCAGGATGTCAATAATCATAGTTTTTAATTTCCTTAAAGAAATGTTCTGTGTTTCAACCACTCTCAGAGTCAAACCTCACAGAAACTCTAAAATGAGTCTTTTAACGTGTACTGTGCTGTAAGAACAAGACAGTGTTTTGAATAACATGGAAAAGATTGCAATTACTATTACTTTGACGTGAACAAAGAGGTCTGATTCGAGAAAAGTGTTCCTTATTTTCCCAATTGAGACTGGTATTAATTTCAAAACTCATGGTCCCTCCTAATTCTCCCTCCTAACCTCTCCCCTCCTCCAAACAATGGGAAGTCTGAGACCTAAATTCTAATTAAGGAAAGAATGTCTGGTTCTCTAGTGTGTGATAAAGCGTTGGTAGTTTTGTCTTTATACAGTCATTTCTTATCTTTCTATTGGTTTTGTCTTTATATCTACATTCCAGCTTTTTATTGTATAAGCAAGGACGTAATGACCAATAAAGAATATAATCATATCCACATCATGACAAGACAGACCTAGGCAAATGCCATGACGAATTCAGTCACTATCATTTTGGAGCTCACAAGGATCCCAAACATCACACCTAACCCTGCAGGCAGAACGACGAAAATTTACCCCTTTACCTGTCTTCAGTGTAATTTGATTTCTTATGGCTCAGGTAACACTTTTCCTTTTGAGGTTGAGCGACCCTTGTACTGCACTTTAATAAACATGAATTAGAGAATAAATATAATTTAATTGTTTTACTCATCCATCTTTTTCAGGAAGTCACCTGGTTAATAAACAAAAGCAGATAAGGTTTTAAACTTTCAGAGAGGCAGGCTGTGAAGGTTACACCATTTCTGACTGACCATTCTCTAATTTTTTAAAGTCTTTTTTCTGAGGTATAAGACCTTGTACTGAGCAAAGAGCTATTTAGTGACAGAAAGCTTACAGGGAAACTTAATATATTTTAATAGGTCATACTGGCAAAAAATAAAATGAGCTCTCAGACAGACAAGTCCCTCTTTAGGTTTGAAATGCAGGTAGCAACTTCTGAAGCTGTATATGGAATTATTTAGCTGTGTTCACAGTCACGTCTGTTCTCATTTCCTCGTTCATGCTGCAGCCACATGTACTTATGTGTTCAGTTTCCTCTCATCTGCTTTTAGTAGCACTCTTATAAAAGTTCTTTTTGGTTTTGGTTTTGTTATCCTCTTTTGCTGTTACGGTATGGTTTGCAGTAGACTTTTCTTCACTTCAAATACCAGGTCACACAGAGAAGATGTTTAGCTTTCAGGGAGGATTTTGGTGCTATTTTAGTCAAGTGGGACAGAATTTATATGACTTGACTTTAGACACTTATGATTCTTCTTATCCTATGGTAGATGCACAAGCTGGACAGACAATTCATATCCCAAAAGTGATTATTCCTCTCCATTAACTGCAAAGAGATCTCAAATCGGGTGCCTCAAACGTAAACATCTATGGTGGGATTAAGTTCCAGATACCAAATGCAGATGTCTACATGTAAGTTAGGTGTCAACTCCAAAATGCAAAGCGTCCATTTGAATTGCCTTAGGGTGCCCAGGGAAACTGCATGAAGCTGTCAGAAATGACAGAGACTGAAGGAGATTTAGACTTTGCAGAGTGGCAGCTGCATTCCAGATGGACGCCCCTAAGGCAACCTAATTGACACCAGACGTGTATTTGGGCAACTACATTGAGGATATAGTCAGTGGCACCCAGAGGATAATTCAGCTCAGTCTGAAATCAGTGTGAAAATCACATCACAAACATACATGTCTAGTACCTTTGAGATTCATCATGATTAGGTACCATTCAAATAGATAACTCTCTCTTAATTCCTGTGCCAGCTCCTTGTGGTTGTCTGATATCCTACGGCACTATAAACCCTCTTATGTGTATGTAACTAAGTTTCATGCTGGACTATCATTAAATTTAGATGTTTTAATCTTAAACTGAATCCATCCCCTAAAAATAGGTGAGATTAGTATTGCTTTCTAATTTCTTTCTCCCCCATTCCACTTTTCTGTAAAATGGACATAATGAAACCAAGCACAGTGACATCAGGTTGGTTTCTTAAATACTTTATAATGTTGTTATAACTCCATTAAAATAATTTCATTAAATCTGTGCATGAAAGCAGTTCCTGCTGGCTGAGGAACCAGTTGTAAAGTGCTTTGAAACCCTTCAGTAATGAGGACTATAAAACTGCAAAGTAATATCTTCTAACAGATTTTTCTTAATTAGCCACTAAAACCGTGGAGTTAGATCTTCCCCCAAACAAAATTTCATGCAAAGTTAAACATTTTAACTGACTTTGCCATTTAAACATAAAATATGCTCTGTTCTCTGACAAGGAAGAGTCCCTAGTCCCTTGAATTTGCTCTGTCTAGGCATTCCAGAGGTAATCGGTATGACAATTACTGCGCGATGAAGTCTGAAGACATTCCTGAGACAATACATCATAACAGAGCAGCACGTTCAACTTACACTTAATGGACATGATGACACTTATCTAGATGCAGGGAGTGATACATTATGGGCAAGCTGTGTGAGATATTTAAAATCTTCAGCAGGGCTATATTGCACATTCAGGGGAAAAAATAAAAAAGAAAAGAATTCCAGAGCGCTGAAAAGAAAGTCACATTTAAATTTGCCATTTAGCTGTCAAAATACGTCCTGCTGATTGTGCTACCAGTCAACAGAATGCACATTTCATACATATCATGCATGAAAAGCAAAATACTTTGAAATATATCACAGACCTACAGCACAGGCCCATTTCCTCTGGAAGCAGATGAGTCCCATTTAACCATGGCTCAGTTAATGACTTCTGTCATTGTGCAAATCAATGAAGCCTCTACAATGGTTCGTTTTATTTATTTTCTCTTTTGAACATGAGCAAGTATAATTGTATTCTTTAATTAAACCAATCTTAATTATATTTTGCATGCTTAAATACAATATTTTTGTACTATGATGTACAGCCCTAGACACACAAATAATACTTAATAATATAGCAAGCATCGTGTTCGTTTCTCTGCTCCTTTTAGCAGCCATCCAGTGAAAGCTATTTTATCTGCCAATGCTGCTGAAGACCTTCTAATGTACGGTCCTTCAAGTCAGCAGTGAACTTTTATTTCAATAGGAAAATAACTGATGGTAATAATAGCCCGAAGACAAATTATACTTGCCAAGATTGAATTTATTTCAGAGGAAGGGGGTAAGGCATTACAGATATAATACTACCTATATAATGAATCCCAGGCACTTGGCCTAAAATTGTACGGAAACCCAAATAGCTGAAACAGCACAGCAAGATCTTAATTCTAAAGTACTTTCCTAAAAGAATTTCAGAAAATACAGAATGCTATCTTGCTACAATAATTTAAAGCAAAAGTGAGCGTCTTCACTAAATGTCACGCAGCATCAGATATAATATTTTCCTTCTTTACTTTCACTTAAAACTGTTTTATTATAATTTTAAACAAGCTGCGCATTGCTTGATGGAAGTTACTTTTTATTTGACTGGAACCTTTCAAAAGCGTGTTCAACCCTGTTGATGTTAGCTCTTAGAGCAATATTAACAGAACCAGCAAGCCTTCCTAGTCTCTCATTTACTATCAGCATATGAGGGTCTATATATTATTTTTCTCTCCAGTTTCAATGAATTTTGTATTGTTTAAATGCACCTGTTGGGATGTCAGATAGAAAACGAATAAAGTAACCTGTATCTAATGAATATGTATTTTCTTATTTTTCAAAGGAAAGAAGAAACTGGTACAATATTAAATGGCTAAAGTTGTCTGAATGAATTCAGACAACTGATTGTCACACTTCTCACTACCTCAGTGCCCTCCGTAGTGATGCACTCCTCAGCTGCAAACAACAGTGGCCTTCAAGTTTTGTCCCAAAGCCACCTACCATTATTGACTTTGTTTTTCTTGAATGGACAACATTTTCACTCTAACCTTCATAAATTTACTGTGATGTTACAAGTGAATTTCCCATGTAAAATAAAATTAAAAAAAAAGACAAAGAATCCCTCCTCCCCCTTCCAAAAACAAACCCAAACCGAAACCCCAACTAGTTCCTTTTGCCAACAGTTTTCCAGCTATTGTTTAGATATCATGTTGCCTGTATTACTGGATTTATCAGATTTTACAACATTTGTGTATCTAATTTTCAGTGATCTGGAGAGGTGTTCATCATCCTGTTATTCATGGGCCACTGCTGTCTGCTAAACCCCCAAAAGCAGAACTTACAAAAGGTGTGATGGATTTCCAAACCTGAAAGCTTTTTACAAGTATGCCTTAGAAAGGCCACAAGACACAGACCAGATGACAAAATCATCAGAGGAAACATTAAGATTTCTACATGTACTAGTTACTTGAGTTCACTGCTTTCAATCATACTGGATGTTTGGGGTTTTTTTTCTTGCTTTTCTTCCCCCCCCCCCCCGGAAGTTTTGGTGATTTTCAAATTAAACAGCTTGAGACATGCTGCATGTTAACTGTTTCACACATGTTACCTAAAGAGTCTTTGTTAGTATGAAATAGTAATGACATTGAAATAGAGAGAAAAGACTTCATAATCAATCTTGCATTGTATTACTTCGGTTTGAATTTTGTCTTTGGTTTAAATATTTCAATAACATCAGTTATTTGCATCGACCACTTTTGGTAACACATTCATGCCAAATGCTATTTTCTGTTATAACATTATGCCTGGAAAAAACTGGAAGACACTGTTGAAAACATGCAGTAAAATCTGAATTCTGCAGTGACTGAATTTTAGAGAAATACTTATATATTTTTCCTGAACATGACTTGAGTTTTTCCACTTACAACTGCCATGATTCCACTGGCTTCCAGTGCACCTCTCCCTGGACCCCAAATTATTGGAGTCTGTAGAAGCATTCTGGGGAAAGATTCCTACATGTTTACCCTATTGTTCCAATTCTTCACCACATCTTCACTTTTCATTGTAGTTTGAAACGGAATATTGGACTAGGCAGACTTGTGATCTTACCTAGGAAGGCCATTTATGAGAAATAAAAAGAGCATTTAAATTCCCTGAAGTGAGATTAATTAGAATTATTTAAAGGATATTATTAACTGATAGCATTATGGCACTATCTGTCCTACAGTTCTCTATATCTCACGTTAACTAAATGCAACCTCTTCTGACAGCACTGTGAAGTGTTACTCTGTTCACTCCTGGAAAATAATATTGCTACCTAGAGTCACATCCTCAATCTGTGCAAATTGTCATGGCTTAGTTGGAAATTAGTGCAACTTTAGTAATTTATACCTGCTGAGGATCTGGTCCCTGGAGAGTAGTGGGGGAAAAAAAAGGTAGAAAGCTTTACTGATGTCTCATATCTAATTTAGATTCTCATTTAGGCCTTCTTGGACAAGTTCTCTTCCAATGCCACTTCCCTGAAATTAATGGAGTTATGCGAGCAGGGAATTTGACCTGCTATTTTTGGACCAGAGGCTCTTATTTGCCAACAGAACAAAACATACTCCTCACAGTTGAAACAACACTGGAAGGCTTTTGAGTTTATGGCAAATTCCAGGTTGGACAAAATAAACTGGTGATCAAGCCATGACTGGTTATTGTTCAAACTTAATTACAGTGCAGACCAGTTGCTCCGCTTTCCTGTTTCATGCTGTAAGCGACATGTTTCAGAGAGGGACACCTTCCAAGTTGGCTCCTTCGCCAACCAGAAGACTTTGCCAGTGGTTTAGTTCTCATTCTGAGAACAAAATAAAGGATGTCAGAAGCCAGCTGCCTCTCGCATCGCTCCACACATTACTGCTCTGTGAATTGCTGTTCTCTTGTGATATTTGTTGGTGTTTCCGTTGAGAATAAAGCATTTATTTTGTTCACTGAACAGAAGCTCTACAGAGATTGTGTTGAGTGCATGAAACAAGCCTGCAAAAGCAAAGTTAGACACCAAGACTGGACAGCAAAGGACAGGACATATTAGGTACCACTGAGGCACATTCTGTAAATGTTCTCAAAAGTTCCTCAGAAGCTCAAGGTGAGATGCAAGTTAGAGCATACGTGAATAAAATGACATTTAGATGGAGTTTTAAGACTTTTAAATCAAAAGAGAAGGCATTTGTTCTGAACAATTTGACTACAAGTTATTTGACATTCTTGATTTAATTGCATTTCATTTAATCATAACTTAGAAGTTATAGGCATCTCCTCATGATTTCTTAATATAGTTATTTCCTTCTGCTGAACCCTAATATCCAGTTGAACTCTAGTGAATCTGCATGCTAGATCCATTATATCTTTTTTCCCCAGCTGGATAGCTGTGATAGATAGAGGAATTTTAGCATGGCCTGGATTGTTATGTCTGCATCCATGATATGCTGATTTTTCATGCTTTCAATGAAAAATGAATTTTAGGCAATTACCAATATGTTCACGGAAAATACTTCCATCTTTCACAGAAGTAACACAAAAAATACTTTTCCTAGTAAAATTATTTAAGGGCGGCGGAAGGGATGTCTCCCTCTCTCTCCCTGTTCCTCACTTTCTGCTGGGGAAAAGTAATATTGAACGAGACAACAAGCTTGGAAGGCAAAAAATGTTTGAAACTTGTTTATTTTGCAAAAATATCCTGGTGTTTTGTTTTTTTTTTCATACAAGTCTAAAAGAAATTATTAATTCAGAGATGCAGCTTGTTGTGACTCAACTGGTCAGCTGATGGGATGTTCTGATGCTTTTCTTTGAAAGTCTTTGTTCTGTTGTTGATAAATAACATCAGCCACTTTTGATTTGTAAAATCATTTCAAGATTGAGGAAATCTGGAAACATTATCTCTTTCAGACCATCTTTTTTTGTCCATGTAATTTTCCAATACATCCAGGTTTCATGAGCTTCTTACACAATTCACACCAATTTCAGTATCATATCTCAAACATGAGAGCTACCAGACCTTACAAAGCCTCCTGAGAAGCCCCTGAAAGATTCAGGGAACTGATGAGGGTCCTCTGGGTTTTTGTCTGCCCACTGTGTGTCTCTTTTAGCACTGTCAGAGGAAAAAAAAAAATAATATCATGACACTTATTGAGAGGCCATTAAGGAACTTACATTCAATATTTTAATAAAAATATGATTAAAATTCAAGAAGAAAGTTTCAAACCAAATGAAGTTATTTGTCAGATGCTGCATAATTAAATTGTGCAACAGGATATTGGTGAAACCATGTACATAAATAGGTTCCAGATGAATTAGAAAATTCATGGAAGATAGGTCCAGCAGTGGCTATTAAATATGATGATCCAAGTGCAAACTCTGTCGCAGAAACTTGCAAACTGCTGCAGGCTGGAGGAACATGCCAAGAAAATCATCGGTCTGCTTATGTCCTTCCTATCTTTTTATAGGAACATTACTACTAGCTGTTCTGTCTGATTTAGAGCATTATTTTTTACACTTTTAAGTAAAAAACTCAAAACTTTGTAATCTGAATCGAACACTAAGAGGAGATATTTTAAGAGCCAAATGTTTCCCTTATTTCAAGAGAAGAGAAAATGAAAGTTAAACATACTGAATATCGTTATGCTGAAAAAAAAAATTGGTCAGGGTGGATTGAGATACAAACCATTTGTCTTTTAGTCAGTGATTCATGATGAAATCTTAAAGCAAATTTGAATTTCAGATCCACAAGTATGTCTTCTATTTATCAAGATTTCCAAATCATCCCCAAACCTTTGATATTGAAGTACTTCAACAAATTACTTTGTGCCAGGCTTTCTCTTAATTAGGTTGCTAATGGTTCAAAATAGCATAGTTTCCTGGTGAAGAAGGTATTACATCTTAGCAGTATTTCTTTTATGTGCAACTCTTTTTTGGTTTAATAGAATATTATTTACAAGGAGAATAAAATGTTAATTGTTAGTTCTTACTTTAACCTACAAACCTACAGAGGAGCAATGGAAAAATACAGATGCTTGTGTAATCTTCTGGAATTGTGCTTGACAGAGAGGAGAGGATCTATTTAAAGAGACTTGATAGATGCTATAAATAAATGTAAGTATTGTAAAATCTTATTGTATCCCTTAAGAGCAGCTCTGTTATCACAACACTAAAAAAAAATAAAAATCTTCATTCCAGGCTGAGAGCGTAAAGACAGTTTGGATGAAGGAAATGATAAGTTATGTATATGCTGAGCATAGTGAACAAAACATAATCAAATCTAATTTCTCAGTATCCTTTGCAAAGAAAATAGTAAATTAATTGTAACTGATCTGGGGAAGGAATATCCCCATAAATATTTTTTATGAAGAGAGTTTTGCCTGAGCAGACACATTATATCAAAATATTTTTTCATAGTATTTCAGTTCTTACTAATAACATAAAAAAAGAATAAAAGAAAGGGAAAGAAATAGCAAATGAGATGCAAAAAGTCTTTTAACTTTCCAGTAGTATATACATAACACCTAATATTTAGCCTTTATAAACAAAAATCCATGCTGCAGAAACAGTTATGAAAATTTACTTGCCTAGGCAAAATATATACTTGTCTAGTTTTCACTGAGAAGATTGACACAATAATAATAGATAATATTTGGTCTAGTATCTTAATAATCACATTTAACTAGACTAGTTTATTTTCCTATTATAGGAGTAAGTAGGATTTTATAATATGCTGTTTTTAAAAGGGAATTACATTTAGATTATTGCGTTTCTTTTGTAGACTAAACAAATACAATACTATGACGTTCTATTTGAGAGCAGGGGTTGTAAAATTTCTGACCCTTCATGTGTACATCCAATTTGTTTGTTCAGTGTGTACTTAATGAGCAAGCAATGTGCTCTAGCTTGAGTAATGGACAATTAGCACATTGTCTCTTAGCTATCTTCACAAACCTGTGTTTTATTTCTTGGTAGTTGCCCTCATTCAAAGGACACTAGCAACTATCTTTGACCCTGAAAGTCTGACCTACCCAGTGTGACAAAGTGAATCCTGTCTTGAGCCCCTACCCAAGAGACCAGTAAAAATTGGTCACCTACCACATATGACCTTTAACTAAATCCATAGAAGACCGCAGTGGAAATCTCGGGACCTACATTAAAGTAATTGTTTAAGACAGGACTATCTTACAGAGGCAGGACATGATACGAGCATTGTGTCCTGATAAGGTTTATCTTTCTTCATTTAAAATACTAATACTGTCAACAAAGTATTTTTTTAATAGCTATTCTTTATTGTCAATGCTAAGATCTTTTCCCAGCTCATAGCCAGTGAGCTTGCAAAGGAACACAAGTTAACTAACAAAGCCCATTACTGTGCTGACATTATTGATGATGCTATCAATGCTTCAGGTAGACTAAAAAGGGAATTGCAACTTGTTTCTGGGGCCAGTCTCACTGCAGTCTCATCTCCTCTGGCAAGGACCGGATGGGTTGTTAAAATCTCAGAAGGTTTCATTTATACAGTGATAAAAAGAAATAAACAACCCTCTACCTATGAATTATATAGCTGCTTTTTATCTTTGTCACGACCATGCTAAGAACATGATCCAAAACTGAAGAACTCTCTGAGAATCCCTCTGATGACTAAAATTAATGTGAGAATGACAGAGATATTAGAAATCACATAACTGTTACATGACTCTTAATGTCCTTGAATGCAGAGACTGAATTACAAATGCAAATTATTTCGGGGGAAAGGCCTTTGAATGGCAGTTGCTGTGGTTTTTTTCCCGAAACAAACCTCAAAACTTTTCTGTGAACATGTGGAAATTAAGAGTCAGTGGTACAGTCAGACTTTGATAATTCATTCCTGTTCTATTGTTTTGGTTACAAAAGAATCTCTTGCACAAGATTTTGGACTGTAAGAGGACAGATTTTTCATTGGAAGGTGTTAAACATTATGTGAGATGAAGGATACCCCACAGGAAAGAAAAAAAAAAAAAAATCAGGACAGAAGGAGAACGAAGAAAAGAGACTAAGAGAAATAGAAGAAAGTGGAAAACGAGGAGGAAATTATTGCAGTGTTCCTCGTGGAGGTTCAAAGTTGTGAGTTCAAAGATGTGTAAAGTTTGATTGTAACGCAGTGAAGAAATGGAAAGAAAGACAGTGGAGAAAACTAACTCAATAAATCAGGAAAGTACTGACATCCTGGTTTATGACATCAGCTCTAAAATAAATACTAAAAAGTTAAATGAGCAGTTAAATCCTCTCCTAAGAAGGAATGTGACTCTTAGAGTAAGAGAGCAAAAATATCGAGAGCTGTTTGGAGAGGTAAGATAGGAAAGTACTCTCACACGTCTGCACCAAAGTTTTATAAAGGCAGCAATGGAAGAGAGATTCTGCTATTGATGAAATCTTTCAACAGTGAAAGGCGAAGTACTGGGGAGATGAATTGTTTCTTGGTATTGTAGTCCGGTTGCTTCAAACTTTCTGAAAAGCACACTGGTTTTATACTTGCAGGCAGTGCCTTTTAACCTACAGATTCCTCCAGAGGTGACCTCAAAATTGGAAAAGACAATAAAATAGGCTTTAGCATCACTCTTTCGTCAGATTTTTTGATTCAATAAATTGGCTTATTATTCCTGTAGTTAAGGAAAGAACAAAACCTGGGAAATTCCAAGAGGAAAAATAAAACAGAAATTTTGCTGAAAACTAAATGTAGTTGCTAAGTGCAACCGTGCACTAATTTGCTGCCTCATATTTAAATCCCAAACACTTAATGTCAGGGGAATTAATGGCTAAAGATATCATAATGCTTATGCTGAATACATTATAGATGTAAGAGGATTATTCTGATCAAACAGATGGAAATGCATATTTCATCACACTACTACAACTTTAACTCTGGCCCAAAATAAACAATGTTTTTCCATCAGTGATTTCAGAATGTAAACAGAGCATAGCACACAACCTTGCTGAAAAAGAAACAGTTATGGCTGAGATTTTCAAAAGCAGCCAGTGGATCTGAACAACAGTTTGATTCCCTGGGCTTTGTAAAATCCTTCCTAAAACTCTAATCTTTGTACACAGCTAACATGTCTGAAAGAAGAGGTAGCTCTGACATTTATCGACTCATAGCATTGCTTTTCTCTTAAAATCTCTAGGCTCTCTTCAGCTGCACTTTGTACAGACTGATACAGTACTTTTTTTTTTTTTTTTTTCTTAACATTTGAATGCATAAGGCATACAGGGGGTTCCCTGAACTAGGACTGAGGGGTTGCTTCTGGTTGCTCCAAGTAACCCTGTTTATATATTATTAATTATTCCCGATCCTGTACTGATTTTTGCTTTTCCCAGTGGTAACTTGCTTAATCTCTTAATAAAATGTTTGAACATAAAAAATGTAAATGAAAAGATATTTTAGGGAAAAGTCAGAGAGCACAGCTTCAAGTAACTACTTAAGTAGTATGTGATCTTACAAAAACACATGTTGGGGCTTGGAGTGTCATTTTACAATGCATAAATTAAACTTTGTCTGACCCTTTATTAAATTAATATAACTATCCCCAGGTTCGTAACAGAATCATTAGAAACCTCCTTGGACTTTTTTTCCCAGTGTCATTATCCCCTGCACATTCCTGTCTGTTGGGCCAATCCAACACCCAAATAGATCATTGGGAAGGATTTTATAAGCTTCTGGGGATGCTGAGGGACCCTGGGGATTCAGGACAGGAAATCCACCTGTCATTATATATAGAAAAATATACACAACTGTTACATATAGAAAAAGATATATAAGATTATATATGTAAAAATTATATCCCTTCAGCCTTTCTACCCCTCAAGAAATAAAATTCAGTTCCTTTTTAAAAAAGGCCTCCATTACAGGGGAATTATTTGTTTTGCACTCTCTACTTTTAATGCTGAAGTTGTTGAACATGTTTATAATAAAAGTGACTTCTCACACTGAAATTTAGACTTGCATAGGTGACCCCTAAAGTAATTAATGATTTCATTTTCCGTACCACCATTTTCATTTCAGTTCTTGCCATTGTTTATATGTTTTCCCATAACATCTTGGTTGGTAGGTTTGTTCTGCACCTTCTGGGATTTTTTTGACTGTCTCCAAGGGGGTATTCCACATGGAAGGCTCCACAATAAAGTTCAACTTCACTGAACACTCTTCAAAGAAAACTTTTGAACTGAATCAAAATAACTAAGTAGAGTAATGCCTGTACTTATTTTTCCAGAAAGGAAAAGGAATATATATATATAAGCATACCTGAATCTGCCTATCCTTGTGTTTCAGACACATTTTACATTCAGACACAATTTACCATGAAATTCATGACCAAGTAAGCAGTAACAGCACACAAGTTATTCCAGTCTGAGTATGATGCACCAGTATCTAACAAGACAAGAACACATTAGATGGAACTCAGCCCTTCAAAATTCTCTGTTACTCTGATCTATTTTAATTTTGTATTCTAGTTTATGAAGACTCAAGTCATTTTTCAAGTGTTTCACCACTTCATCTCAACTTTGTTGGTTGGAAACAAAAGTCTTGTGAAAGGAAATGTTGATATAAATGGACATGGCAAGGAAGTTCTTGTGGGGCACGACATTTCTGGCACAACCTCAGAAAGTCAAACTGGGCCACATAATAAGGAATGTTATTTAATGGGACCTTATCTATTAACTAGTTTTAAATCTGTGTATAAATGCAGAGCTCACATTATTCCATAAACTGGGATCTTCAGAAAAAAAGCACCAAAATAAGAACAAGCATATAGCTAAAAGAGTCAACGCTGATATCCGAATACCGTTTACAGATGTTTACAGTAGTTTCTATACCTTCAGTATCTAGAGTTCACATTTACTTACCTCTTGTAATTACAGCGGTGTATAAAATGTGCCATCAGTACAATGTTATGAGTTTTATCACCAACATATATTAGAAATTTAGATAACTCTAGCTGCATAGGAAATAGTAAATGGAAAAAAGCAAGCAAGCAACCAACCAAAAAAAAAAAAAAACCCAAAAAGATGTGTGAAAATAATCGCTCCGTATTGAAAACCTTTCCTCATCTATCGTTTCATAGACTGGGAATTTGTTTACTGTTTTTTCCATTGTCTGTAAAGGGACCCTGACTTGCACTAGACACTTCACCTTTAGATACTGAAGTTAGCTTAAATGTCAATGTGTCAGAGCTGTTATCTTACTCCCAGCCTTATTCACAAAGGCTTGCAAGAGTATCCAGAAATAGGAATGGACTACCTTCTTCCTAATTTAATGAAGTGGCATTATTTAACCGTTCTGGTTGCAAGTCAGAACATCTAAACTGGTAATATAAAGTTAATCATCCAACATGTGGCTATTGAACAGATTTGGCTAAGTCTCAGCTTGAGTTCAGTAATAGCTTTTTGATTATTCAGGTCCAACTGCAAAGAAGTCATTGCATTATCAATGTTATTGCTTCCTGGTTCCTGTGGGTTTTCAAAACTATTCCTAGAGAAAATGAGAGAGGAAAGTGTGCATTGAAGTCACTCTTCTGTCTCTGCTGGGAAAGAATGCACTTGTAATTTCCTGTAATGAAGGAATAATATTCTGTACACAGTGGTCTAATTAACAACTTAGAAAAACACTTTGCCAATACTTCTTCATAAACATGTGGGTGAGGACAAGAATGAGGCGGGGAAGACAAAAGTTAGTTCTTGAATTAATATTCAGAAATGTAACAATTTTATGCAACACTAAAGTAATTATTATATGTGATATTAAAGTGAGAGGATGGAATTAATTAGGTATCTTTTAATTTTACAGTAATAATAAGTTCTTAAGTTCTTGCAGTGAGATGAACCAATGAATATGTACAAAGCTCAGTTTTCTTAAGAAAACTATCATCATTGTGGGTCAGATGAATGGGTTATCTAATGCAGTATCTTGCCTCCAGCCACGGCCACTGACAGCTAGTTCAGAGGCAAGTACCAAATCACCATAACATACAATGGTGGATTTCCAGTTGAGGACATATATCAAGAAGATTCACTGCTGTCTTGAAGATGAGGTTGGCTGTCCTTAAATCTTAATCCTACATGGTGTAAATGCACCTTTTTCTCCTCTTACACTTTCAGAATTAGATTACACTCTGAGTGGAAGTTTTGCTTTACGGCAGGTAGCGTTACAGTCTGCTTCATAAATAAACAATTGAACAACTCTCTGAAAGAATTTGGAGAACTACATGCTAACTGATTGCTGATGTTGGCAACCAGTTCTCCTCCCAGCCAGTAGTCAAAAGACATATTATGTCTTTCCATTCAATGACTTTGTGAGTGGAACTGGTAGTCACAAAAATCACTGCAATTCATTTTGCTCTCAGCCATACGTGCCCTTACGGTATAAGATGCTCTGGCTATACTTTGCCATGTGCCGCCATATAGAGGGACTGCTCTTAAAGACCAGCCCCCATATTTTAGAAGTTGTCCTCTGTAGTGAAACACCAAGGCTACAGGCTTCTATCGGGTAAAAGAAATAAAAATATCATCTACTTTCTAGGAAGTCTTCAATTTCAGAAGAAACTCAGCCTCTCTACCAACCGGATTAATTTAGAAGTGTTTATTCCCACAGCTTCCCATTGGAGACAGCACTCGTCCCTCCACAAAATGAGACTCCAGATATTTTTCTCTATCTGTTACATTACCATTTTTCAATCCTTCATTTGTTACCATTTTCTGTATTTACTCCCAGCCGCGTCTAAATTGTTTCAGCGCTGTGAGATCGATAACAAGTAGCCAGAGGAGCGTTTGGGGATTTTCTTTCTCTACAAGACCCAGAAACTCTTCCACCAGAAACGGAACAATGGGAATTTTTAAGCCATTGTTCCCATTTCTTTGTATCAGCTTTCAGTTTCGCAGGTATGCTTTACAGGGAGGGGAAGAGGGGTGAAGAATAGGAAGGCGGAGAAAATGGGAGATATTTGATGATTAGCCGGGATGAGACAGGCGAGAGGTGTGGTTATTGCAAGATGAATCATACCCTAGGGGCTTCACGAGGCTTCATGTATGCTTAATGCTTCTAATTCTCCTGGGCTGTAATTATCTCAGGATGGGTAAAAGAGACATTTTTAGAAATGTCAATTTTCTTGATTTATTGGAATTTGAGAGCTCAGGCAGCAGACTCGGGGAGTGGGATTTAGTGGCCCTGTAAAGGTTGAGACACCAGCCATTTTGCAGTAATAATCTGAGAGGAAGGAAACTCTCGATTTTCCCATCCCAGGAAGGCCAGCAGACCTTCTGAGACATTGATTTATACCCAGTAAGTAACTCTGCTTTCCTTTTTTCTGTTCTTTGTGGTTTCTTCATTTGCCTTTCTGCAACCAACTCCTTAACCCTCGGAGCCCATACTGTCCCCAGTGCTTCACTCGGAGGAATCCCCCAGTCCCTTTTCAGCTGCGGCTCTATGTTCCCCCATTCCCATTTCTCTCCAGACTGCTTCAAAACAAGCTTATACCTTTAATCAAATCCCCTTCTATGTATTTTCCATCTGTTTGCTTGTTATTTGCATCCTCTGTGATTTCGCCTTCCCCAAAACAACTGCTTCCTTGATAATTTTTCATTTGGTGCGGGGCTGGGGTTGAGGTTGTATGGGAAGCAGACAGTAAGGACAGGTGAAGGGATCTCATCAGAGAGAGCTGCTGAGGCTGTAACCCGCGTGAGTCATGAACACCTCTCTGCCGGGCACAGCTTTCATCGCACTTATGCCCTCAGACTGTCCCGCTGCTAAAAGGCAGCCTGGGATTTGGCATTTGTTACGTGATGTATTCACTGAGTTTCTCTTTATGTCCTGAAAAAAGTTCACTTGTTTAGGAAAATACATACACATACATTAAAAAAAAAAAAAAAAGTGATTCTGTACATTGTTAAGTGTTGAAATTAATAACTAAGAGAACAATATCTCTGTACATGATGCAGCTGCTATCTGTGTCACTGTGTGATGGGGAAAAGAGGTCTCTCTCTTTAGCTGGTTATACACAGCTGATTGATTTCAGGTGCACATTCCACAGGAGAGAAGAATATATATAACGTTACTCATTTGTTTCAGGTGCAATTAAGTTATTGTTCTGTCTGGGTTCCCTGCTGAGTATTTATTCACAGTGTGAATTTGAGCAAATCAGTCAGGGCCCTGATTCAACAAATGTTTGGGTACACTTACCAAGGAAGGTCTAAAGACACACTTTGGTGTTTCACTGAAGTCTTAATCCCAAGACAGATGGATAATACAGCCTCTTTGAATTTTTTTCAACATACCTTCATTAAAAACATGGGAGTTGTTCTCGATATGTGCCTGGTTAGCAATGATTGGAATTTGAAATCGGTTGGTTGCCTTTCCATTTGCCAGGAAAAATCAGAAGGTTCTATTAGTTAATGATGTTATAGCAGTGTTTACTCAAGTTTGCATGTGCACTGATAAACATTTTTCTTTCATCATTTAATCCCACCCTTCTCCAAATTCTTTTTTTTTTTTTTTTTTAGCAACACAAACTATAGGTGGTCCTTCTTAAAACTAAATTAATGTTGAAAAATACACATAAGAGAGAGTCATGTGTCTCCCTTAGATTTTAAGAATGGACATCTGTGCCTGTATTTTAAGGTCTTGTGGTCAGAGTCAAGATTCAAATAGATGCTCTGTGTTATATAGTGGCTGTAACATTTAGGAGTTTGCTGTCATGGGAGAGAAAAGATTACCTCACCAGACAGAATAGCAGAGTGCTTCCTTCTTTTAATGATTTTGCTTTATAATTTGGCTGTGGTAACCCGATGTTAAATGACAAGCAACCCCCTTTTCATTGTACTAATATCTGCCTGCGTATTATCTCAATAAAAGAAAGCAGAAACCCACTGCAGCTATTGCTGCAAGAAGGAGATGATAAAAATTTTTGAGTCTTAATGACCTACTGTACTACAGCTTGCACGTTGCATATCGGAGTGGCTGAAGGCATTCACGTGATGTACCCCTCTGCCCGTATTAGAATAGCTCCTGGAAACTCACTTCAATGTCGTTTGCAAGTTTGTCAAGCAGACTTTTATTGATCAGAATGTCAATTATGGTTTCTCATATGCTTACATTAATTACCCTGTCCAAGAGAGTGTGGCAGAATGAAGGCTATCAGAGCTGATATTAGGCTGTCAGACTGTGAATTTGTAGCTCCTTGAGAGCACAGAGAGAATCATTTCAAGGATAAAAACACACCAAAGATTTTGCACATGGCAGCTATATGTCACATTCTGACGTCCAAGTGCTTTCCAATATTTTCCCTTTCAGAATAACAGAAGTTCTCAGGCCTCATTAATGAAACCTATAGCCCAGTCTCATGTGCAAATAAAAAAAAATAACTTGGAGAACTCAGACAGGGAATTAGCTTTATATGAATTAGTAGGTCATGCAGGTAAAATCTGACACTAGAGGTGTTACCGCCTTTAATGTACAGAGGAAAACTTGCGTTCTGGCATAAAATCTTAAATTCCAAACAATGTTCCTTTAAAGATGCCATCAGTTTGGTTTTATATTTCTACTATTTAATGATATAGTAGTTCTTGGATGTTTCCCTCCTGAACGAATGAAGGAAAAAATAAATCTAACAATGTGTTTATCAAATGTATTTCATGCATCTGACTAAGCTT
>NW_009647680.1:8506766-8577543 GCF_000708025.1 Charadrius vociferus
CCATGTCTTTCTTATGTTGGAGACTCCAGAGTGGGATGCAGTACTCCAGGTGGGGTCTCACGAGAGTGGAGTAGAGGGGCAGAATCACCTCCCTTGACCTGCTGGCCACACTTCTTTTGATGCAGCCCAAGATAGGGTTGACCTTCTGGGCTGCAATTGCACATTGCTGGCTCATGTTGAGCTTCTGGTCAATCAGCACACCCAGGTCCTTCTCCTCAAGGCTCCTCAAGCAGCCATTCCCTGCCGAGCCTGTATTTGTGCTTGGGATTGCCCCGACCCAGATGTAGGACCTTGCGCTTGGCCTTGTTGAACTGCATGAGGTTGGCTTGGGCCCACCTCTCCAGCCTGTCCAGGTCACTCTGGATGGCATCCCTCCCCTCCAGCATGTCCACCTCACCAAACAGCTTGGTATCATCAGCAAACTTGCTGAGGGTGCACTCGACCCCACTGTCCATGTTGCCAACAAAGATGTTGAACAGTACAGGTCCCAGTACTGACCCCTGAGGAACGCCGCTTATCACTGGTCTCCACTTGGACATCAAGCCATTGACCGCAACTCAAGCACGCATACAAACCATACCAACTCAGAATGGTTCAGCAAACGAGGAGCTCTGTTGACACAACAGGGTTTCTCTCTTGCTTGAAAATAAAAATGTGCTGAGTGTTGTAGATTCAGGTCCTGCTTTTCTGTGACTCTCTTGGGCAATGCATGGAAAACGGGCAGGAGAGCAAAGAGCAGGGTGGAACGTGCAGCAGCTCAAAGCTACTTTTAATTCATCATTTATTTAAAATTGTTCCCCTTAAATATGCAACTCAGTCTAATCCTATTGGAAATTCAGTATTTGTTGATCCATGCAGTGTTAGATTACCAAAGCATTAGAGACAAGCTGGTGAGGAAGTTTGTCAGTCGACTTTGTAAACTATTTATCACCGTGGTTGTAAACATAACGTGGATTTTGTTACAGGTTAAGAAAACTGCAAATTTAAGAATCAAAGTTGTCCCCAAACCAAACTCTTCAGAGATTTCTGTGAGTTACAAAAGTAATTATATGTTGGTCAAAACAAATATTCTTTTAATCAGATATTAACTATATTTTAAAAGATTGTATATGAACTTATACATTAGGAAGTAATGGAGCCTCTCCAACAGTCCAGGCCTACTCCCACAATATATCTGGTACAAGACTCCACACCCTCTTTTACAGAGCTGGTTATTGAAATAGTAACCTTTTATTTCAGAAGGTAAAACCACTTCTTCCACGTATTTATGGGTCCACCTTTTCTGTTGTATGCATTCTGTACATTGTCCAAAGCAGAGAAAACCTCCACACCCCTACCACAGTGAAGATGCTGGAGAGGAGAGGAAAGGAGACTATTAAGTTGTGGCACTAATATAATATACTAAATATAATAAATATACTCTAATTGAGTATATTTTAGCTATGTTAGAGAAAGTGTGTGTCTGAATCAGGGACACTATTCTCTGAGGGAGAAGAAAACATGACTTTTAGGGATTTCCAAAATCATTTTAAGAAAAGTTTCACTTCAGTAGAGTACAGTAGATTCTGAGAAAAATAACTGTGGTGTTGATTGAATAGGATGTGTAAGAAATTCTGCTTGAAGTGACTTAAAATGTCTGCTGCATTAAACCATTCAAATAACATTTTATAGTAGCAATGCAAAAAAAAAAGAAAAAAGAAAAAAGAGCCCAACACTCCTTTTATAGCAGCAAGAATGAGGTGTTATAAAGAGTGTACTTTGTGCGACCGCAAAATTGTCTTTGTCTCCTTGCTTCTTCTATGCTCTTGAGTTTATAAAATCTAGGACAAGCCCAAGGTAAGATTTCTACTGTTTTGTAAGGAAGGGGTAAGAACTGGAAGGAGTAAGATGTATTTATGGGGTAAAGAAAAAAAATCCCAAACCCAAACACAACAAAACAAAACAAAATAAAAAAAAAAATAATAATCTCACATTAGATCTCTCATGTTTGTCATAAAAAAGTGGAACACAATATCATAGGTCTAGAACTACATCATTGGGCACAGTCTGCCTTTCTGGGCTTTTATTTGCTATATATTGTTCAAAGTAATTTTTTCTGCAGGTTGTCTCCAGACAGAAATAACATAGCAAGATGAGCATCTTTAGGGGATCCAGAGGAATAGTTCACACAAAAGCTGCATAGTCATAATACTAAATCAGCACATTTCCATACTTGTCATACTCTTCACTGTATCCTCTTTTGGGGACAACTTGTGCTGAATGGGGACATACATTGGAATACAGATAATGGGCATCTAGAAGAGGTATTCTCAAGGTGACTTGTGATTCTCATAGATACTTTCCAGATCCAGTTCAGTTTTATCACAGCACTTACAAAAGGTCAGTACCATTATCAGAAGTAATGCTTCAGTTATGATTTCATGCACCATCTCCTCAAAACCGTTACATATTCCCTCTTTTAAGGGATCTGTTAATCCATTTTTGGTAAACGTGGCATAGTGGTTTCCTGGGTCACCTTGAACCAACCACTTAAAAACTTCATAAAACAGGAATAGTAGCACCTCTGTATTTAGAGGGCTAATGTGGATGAATAAATCAAAGGCCTTCAGTGGATATTTAATGACCATGTGTCATTATAAGAGTCATGCTTTTTAGGAAACAGGTGGATGCTTGTGATTTATATCTTTAACTCTAAATGAGTAAAGAACTTTTCAAAAGATGCTCTTAAGAATGAAGAGGCTTTATTTGTTTCTTTTTCTTCTGTACAGTTGCTATCTCATAAGGACATTAGGAAGATAGATTCATTAATATTAGACTAAAATACTATTGAGATGAGCACCAGAGAAGCACCTTTGAAACAATTAATAGTTGCTTACTCAGTTCAGACTTTGAATAATGGCATTACTTAGGGTAGGGAGATTCATACTGAAATTAAACTAAACAGCTTTGATTTATTTATTTATTTATTTATTTTTAACAAATTGTAAACCACATGGGGAGTGGAGTTGAAAATAACCTGTTCTGGAAAAAAAAATGTCAACTCTGTTGGAAAAACCCTGGAATGTCTGTGTCTGTTTTTCTTTGCTCTCTATTTATACATGTGTAGAGAAAGGATTTGTTATCCCAATCTTTACTGTCACCATAAGTCTCCACACAAAACCACCTAATTATATAGCATTTTTGGCAATTTTCCTTTATGTGCATGTGTCTAAATTTCCCCAATATTTGTATAGAAGTCAAGTGAATGGAGTATGAAAAGGTAAATACGTAAACCAGAGCACATCTGGATCTGCCCAAAGGAATTGGAAACACCTGAATGGCCACCTTCAGATTCACCCAGTCGTGGGTAAATTTGCACATTTCTTGTCCAGATAAACATGTATTTCAGAGGCATATTTTCACAATTACTAACACACACATAAACACACAGGCACAGAATTATATAGGACACGTATGCTTATTTAGGTGCACAAGAATGCAGATTTACAGATACATTATATATAATGACTTTAATGTATGCGAAAGTGCATTCATTCATGTATCAAATATAAAATTAGTTTTTATAATATTTGTAAAATATTTTACTGATGAGTATTTTCAAAATGAAATATAAAAAACTAATTACATCCAGTAACAAGAATTACCACAGCTTTTGACAAAAAAATAAATAAAATAAAATCATATCTAATCAATTTTGTTCAAACAAATATTTTACAAATGAGATTAATCCAGATTTTCTCTAGTTCTCTCCAGGAGTGCACTCCACTTCTGCTCTACAAGTACGTTGTTCAAGTCCATTGGTGTATAAATAAAAACATTACATTTGGGTGGGCAAATGAATGAGAAGCTCCTCTTTAAATTTGATACTATCATTTGGGCACAAAACAGTCACCAATTAGCGACATCTTGTTTTAGATAAGTGACCCTAACACATTTATTGTTTCTATGTCATAATTATAGCTCTCAGAGTCTGTAATCAAACCATGCACTATGCTGGAGAAGGTCGTATGAAAAGAGAATATAGGGAGGTGTAAACAACAGTCACTTATGTTTTACAAAAAGACTAGTGGAGACCTGTCCCTGAAGACTTGCTCCTTAAGACCTGTCTGTTATTCCCAAACTTATTAGTTATTCTACAAGAAAACGTAACTTCTTCCTGACAGCCTTGCCTCACATGCTTTAAGACCCCCGGGAGGACTCAATGCTGAAAAAAACATGGAATATTCTTGATCTGGAGAACACCTCTTTTTGCTGTCTGTAGCTGAACTGCCACAATCACTAATCTGTTCTGCAAAACTTTCATATTATCTGACCTAAAAAGTTTGGTCGCCCATTAATAACCTTCAGAGCTACCCAATCTCCTCTGTAATATCCGTGTTAATGATAGATGAAGCGCCCAAAGAAGAAGCTAGAGCATCAGAGAAGGAAACAAACAGGCTGGTGTTGCCCTTAGAGTATTTGATTGATTTAGAGCATGCACAGGAGATGAGAAAAGGCTCTGCTGAGGTTTGACTGGAGTTACCAAGGCAGTTGGTACCACAAGAAAAGGTCAGAGGAGTTAGACGTAGCTGGATTGTTCACAGATGGCTGACGCTGCCAGTTTTATTTGAAATAATCCATACTTGAGTTTCAAGGGATGAATCAATCAGATTCTACCACTGAGAGGACAGATCACTAACATGTTTTATTTTACTAATGCTTGTGGTTCTCATAGAAGCCCTCTACATTGGCATACATGGTACAGGAGCAAACAGGGACTAAACCTTCAGTTTTCTAAATCTGTTTGAATAAGAGCAGAATTGCTATGCAGGACTTGAGGAGACATCAGTCATGGCATGATGCCTTTGCTTTTTGTCATGTCTTTATTTACAGGTCTGGCAGAGAGTAGGTTCTGTGTTGTTGTGGTTTTTATGACTTATATTTGGGAGGAATGGGCCCATACTTTTACTCCCCTGTAGCTTATTATGCCATTATTTCTACGTAATGTGTCTTAATATAGCATTCAAATATGAAATGAGCTTGTAATCATTTCTCCATTTGCTCTAACCATTGCCTGCCATAAACATAATGAATAGCTGCACAAGGTAGAATTATCAGGTCAAATGTTTTCCTGCTTTTTTTTAAAGTAAAAAAAAAAATAAAAATCAATTTCCTGGATTTTTTGCAATAATCAACCCCTGTGTAGAAAATAAAGGTTCAAACCTGAAATATTCTGACTTGAGGAAAGATATTTCTATTTTAGATCATTGCCTGGCTTCTTCATGGGAGCTTTAGTTTTGCTACCACAAACCCTCAATCTCCTTTTAGGCTGCCATAAAATAAGTGTGCAAAAACTTCATCTTTATCTCTCGAAGAGGGAGGACTTCCAGCCAAGGTATATGGAAACATCTTGACATCTGGCCCATAACCTTCAAAGAATTGTATCCTATGTGTTCGCAGGTTGAACACCCCAGTAATTAGGAACCTGTCTCAGCGTAAATCCTTCTCTATGTTTCAAGTATATTGCAAAGATGAGGCTCTTTCTTTCTGGCAAAACCAACACCAGCTTTACTGGGCAAGCTGGTGATTTTCTGAGCTGACAACTGTCTTACAGTTCTGTCCTGTTGCTGGTAATGAGGTCATGACCAGTTTTATGGGTGTAATTGTTTATTTGGCTACGTTTTATCATCTCCATGAAGTAGTGGTTTTCTTTAGAACACTTCTCTTTCTGAAAGATGCTTGTGGAAAACAGTAAATGAACACTTTCCCATAGGAACCTTTACAAATGCTTTGGGAAGCCAAGGTGGTTCAGTGAGGAGTCAGCTATTTGTGCTTTCCAAACAATACAGAAAGTCCTGCAGTGAAACCTCAGAAGTTCTTATCTACCTGAAAAAAAAAAATAAAAAAAAATGACTAGAGTTTCTTCATGTTTGAAATAAATCTTAGCCTGATCAAAGTGCTGTTAAGATATGGACACTGATAATCCTTTCCCATCCTTTCTAGTCTCACAGTCAATCATGTTTGAGGTTAGTCAGAGCATTACAATACTTTTGCAAATAGTTATTGAGCTTTGAAACTAGAGGATTATGGAACAAGTTGTCCTGGACAACTAACCTGGGCCTCCCTAACCCTCACATGTCATCCTCTTGAAGAAGGTCTCTAGTAGAGAGGAAATTCTGAACATCGGGAATCTATATCTTTATCTTCTGAACAGAAATGAAGAAAGAACAGATTATTTTTGATAGACCTGCCAGTAACCTAAGATGGCATTCAGTTTGTCAAAGACCTTAGAACTACTCCACAGTGCAGAACCTGCTTAACTAGAGGCCTGTGATAATATTTGTATTTTCTATTCTTTTTATTTCTTTCTATTCTTTTCCTAACTTTCCCAACCAGTGCTGGCCTGAAGGTATTGGTAGCAGTGCAGGATCTTCTAGAAGACACTGATCATAAATGGACTTCAATTATAAGGCACTTAACTCAAAAATGTCCATGTTGACCATGTTCACAGTTGCTTGCATTTGTTAAAGTAACTGGAATTTGATGTGGTGTTGTGAGTGCAAAAAGTTTCCATTTCCACAGAATCACAGAATGAGAGAATCTCCTAGATTGGAAAAGACATGTAAGATCATCTAGTCCAATCATTACCCTAACACTGCCAAGCCCACTACTAAACCATGTCCCTGAGCACTATATCTGCACTACCCTTAAATACCTCCAGGGATGGGGACTCCACCACTGCCCTGGGCAATGCGTTCCAATGCCTAATGACCCTTCTAGTACAGAAATTCTTCCTAATATCCAATCTAAACTTCCCTTGGTACAACTTGAAGCCATTTCAATTTTCAAATGTACTAGATTCCCCCGACAACTCCAGTCTTTTTTTACAGGTGTCATTCAAGGTTGATGTTTCACTAGTGAGGACATCTATTTGGATGTCCTTTGTCTGTGTATACTCAGTATCCCAAAGGTCAGCAATGATCTCATACACAAATAATTTCCTGCCTGCAGAGCAGAACTGAGCAGACTGAGGTAGTTTAAGTGTAATATTGTTGAGTAACTTGCCTTAGCACTGATAGACAAAACTTATCCTAGGAAAATGTTTATCAGCAGCTTGCTCTCATAGATGAGTTTTGAGCCCTGAGACATTCATTTCTGAATGGTGACACTTCCTATGACATCTGCCCCACAGAGATGTCAACACATGGGACTGTATCAGAGGCATGTAGTTATCTTGGTGATGTTCAAGATGTTAACATAAGGAAACGTTCTTGGAAACACAAAGCAAAACAGTTAATCAGTAAACCAAAAGCTAATGCCTTATGGAATGCAGGTACCTAAATTACATATTAAAAATGACATCAGCAAGCACATGGCTAAAGTATTCATCTACATTAATGCTGTAATTTGCTTGGGATTTGAAAGACCAGTCTCCCACCTCCCAAAGGAAGTCCCACCAGACCTTTACTGAAAACTGATATGTGCTTGAAAAAAACAATTGCAAAACCAATGTCCCACTTTCTACAAATCAATCTGTTGCATCCAAACACATAGTTTCAGTAAAAAAAAAACAATTTAGCTGTATTCAGTGCCCAAATTTTCCTCTGTTTTTAAGCTTCAGTGCTGTTTTCAGTCTCATTCACGGAGATGCATCTGGTTGCTTTCCCATTACTTGTTCAATGCCTCCTATGCTTTAAGTGCTTGAAGATATGAGCATTTCACAATTGCTTGTTTGATGGCCTTCAGTATTTCAACCTTATGGTTGCCGTCATCCTTAAGAATGTGTGAGTATCAGGATACATGAGCTAAAAAGCATCTCAGTACAATGCAAGATAAATTCAATAAATAGATAACAGGAACTTTACACTATATGATTTGAATTCACAAATAAAAGTCAAATAAAAAACGTTTATCTATGGTACTCTAAAGCTGCTCACCATGTTTCAGGGTTACCCATGCTTAATAAAAATACTTATTGTAGTGCAGCTGTAGAAAACATTATTGAATAAGAGGATGTCAGTTCAAGAAAAGATTTCAGGAAAACAAGATGCTTTATTTCTATGAAATGAAATCCTTAAAGTCATCATTAAAGCCTTCAGATAGAAAAAAAGCCCTTTATTCAACAAAGGACATTACATGGTTATTTGAAATCTAGAATCTCTTTTTAATAGAAGTCAAAGAC
Organism: Charadrius vociferus; assembly: GCF_000708025.1. Classification (NCBI taxonomy): domain Eukaryota; kingdom Metazoa; phylum Chordata; class Aves; order Charadriiformes; family Charadriidae; genus Charadrius; species Charadrius vociferus. Next base: position 8,514,928 of record NW_009647680.1, read on the forward strand.
AAGTGATTTAGACGAAAAACACCCTCTCCTCCTCTCCCCTCCCCTTTTTCTTTTAAGAAGGACTTTCTGCAGAGGAGCTTATTCACAAGATGTGAAATATAATGTATTGAAAGACGATAACTTTTAAACATTTCAAAGGAGGTTGTAATCAGAACTATATAGGATGCATATTTTAATATGAAGTTTGTGTGTATAGAGGTTTCCATCTACTCCTTAAAAGTGGAAAGAAAAACACTGTTACTTCATCTCTGTGTTGCAATTCCCTCTATTCCCTGTCATAGGGATTTTGAGTCTTAGGAGCTCTTTAGGGAATATGCTTTTTACATTTCAAGCTGTAACTACATCCTTTTATAAACCAAGATCCTCTGGAAGGTCCCCCATCTGGTGTGCAGTTGTGAATAAGCTGACAATCATTGCAGAAATATTTCTTACAACCTAACCAACAAATGAAGAAACCCAAACAAGTTCACGTTACATTTTCTTATGCAGAAAGAGAGAACATACTAGTTACACAAGGTTTATGGGTTTTAAACAGAGAAGGTCTGGATTATTCAGAAATCCCCATTGTACAAATCTAGAGACAGATTTACTGTCTCCATTAACTACTGAGGGAATTAGGAAACTAACTGGTTAACCTCTGGGTGACATCTAATCTCTGGGTTACACAAAGCCCACTCTACACTCAAATCATTGTCACCATCTAATTTAACTTGGGACAGGATAAACATCTGGGTTAAAGCCTGGGTCTTGTAGTGGAGTCTGGTCTGAATACAATGAAGTGTTTATCCAGCAGTCCTTTGGGTGCGTCAGCTCCTGGCACTTCAAGTTGTCTCCAGTTATGATTGCAACCTTTTTTCCTGCAGAATATTTTGGGTACAAACCATAATCTCCCAACTGGGTGTACACTTTCCTTTGTTTCCCCGTGTATTTGTCTCCACAAACCTTTATCATCATGTTTCCTTGGACTGTGATCATTAAGCTTGGCAGTTCAGATTGTCTCGTAACAGCAACCAAGTGTCCTTCAGGTTTTACAGTCCCACTGTTTTTTTGTGTTATCCATTCACTTAATCAGAAATATCTTTATATTGTCATCTAAATCAAGACTAGGAATATTAAATAGCAGTGGAACAAGAGTGCTATTATTGGGTGACCTTGTGTAACGAGTTCTTCTTGCACAAAATTAACAATTGCATTTTGCAATCTGTTAGTAAATCAGATTTAATCCCTCTATCATGGGACTTAATCCATCCGTCTTGCATAAAATTTAACTTTTAATCATGATACCATGCGATACTATGCTAATTTTTCATAGAAATTGAACTATACTGTACCTACCAGACTTGTAAATTTTATTTTATTTTATTTTATTTTACTTTACTTTATTTTATTTTATTTTAAATAAATTTGATAAATTCTCCCTCCAGAATCCAAATGCTTCCGGTCTGCAGCTGTTTTTGAATATTACTATTATAAATGGAACTGCTGGATGCAAATAAGCCTTGCCATATTATTTTGAAAATGCATTCATAGTTGGTTTAGGTGATCTAATCTTATTCCAATTTATTTAGCTGATTAACTGTGAATGAAACCCATTGGATAATCTGGCACCATTTGTAGACCTTAATCTTATCTGAATCTCTGTCATAGCTTTCTCTTAAAAATAATTAAAAATAATAATAAAAAATGCCTTTTATAACCACAAATGACAAACAAACATTTTCTGTTTCCTTCCCTCCAACCTTTCATTTCCATTTTCAGACAAATCCCTCTTTTTGCGAGTACCGTGGGTAGTTGGAATAAGGTCAAACAGTACTTAATACTTTCTCCAAATCTATTTTACTCCTCTCACTTTTGTGTGTCTTCTATTTCTCCTCTCTCTTTCTCTTTTCTGTTCCTATCGGTAATACGAGCATCCTATCTTTGTAACCCATCAGTGAGGACCTGCTGCTGCTCTGCTCCTACATTCTCAGTGCTTCAATATGATTGTTTTCTCTTTCTGCTCATGGTTTGACATACTAGTGGATACAAGCCTAAATACCTCTTTGCATGTGTTTATTCGCTGTCCGTATATCAGTGCCTCCAAAACTGCCTGCCAGTTATTTCTTCTCATTTGAGTGCTATGGCATTCACTGTAGGTCAGAAAAAGGACACAGGGCTTTTTAATACCTGGAGAAGAACCAGCTAGGTGATTTCCATGTTGTGTTAGCAATGATTAGATTTTAAAAATGCTTTGCAAGCATTAGAAGACCGAGATAAGTTATATAAACAAAAAGAGGTACACCACTACTGATTCTAACCTTGGTAGTGCTGGGTGGAATCCATGTCCTTTATGCAGGACCATAACGTTCACCTGGAGTTGTTGAGCTTATTGGGCAAAAAACATCATTTTTCATAATTTTAAACCTTCTGATTTAGTAAATACAAGAACTAGTGATGTGGAAACACATATTGCTTTTGTTTCTTGCTTGCTTTTAGTTACTAAGTAATAACCATGTTTTAATGGTGAGTTGGGTTTGGTTTTTTGTTTGTTTTTTGTCTAGTTTTTCCAGTTAATAGATGTATATGTATTAAAGTATTTTAGTGGGGGTATTATATGTCTTTACAGCCACGCACTCCTACATAATATGAGAAAATTCTTGGTCATTTCTAGTCGTAAATACAGCCATCATGTACGTGGCAAGGAGAACCTGTCCAGCCATGTGTTCATTATACGGCTTGAAGTATAAGCACTACATTATCCTACCGCCATGTGTTTTGCACTTGAATTTTGAGGTTTTCGGTGCCAGGAATGCTGTTATGTTACACATTTTTATAAGTGGCAGTCCTGCTCCATGCATAAGATTATTAGGTATTTCCACTGTATTAAGTAGTAGATACTTTGTAGTAATATCATCCTTTTATCTTCCTTAAAGACAGAAAAAAATATGTTGCCGGAAGTTACCATAAAATGCGTAACAATGATAAGAAATACAACCAGTTTTGCTCAGTGAAAATTCAGTAACTGCAACCTGTCTGTTCCTGTTATTCCTATTTCATATATCTACTGTAAGTTCTAATTTTATAAAATCTTCTATGTGTACAGAAACTCATTCCAGATACAACAAAACTATTTGTATAAGTTACAGATGTCAGAGAAAGATGCAATGCAATCTAGAGGAACACGAGGAGGATGTGGCTAGTTGTGTAGATCTGCCTAGAAATAAAACTTCAGAGCCTGTAAAGGTCACAGAGTTTCTATAATTTTCTGGGCTGGAAGGATTGCGCCATTTCGCCAATTTTGGGGTTTTACCCCTGTGAGGGTCACCCCTTATCATCAGAAGAGTCCCCATAGCCATATGGCCCTGAGAAGTCACAGGTGTACCTCCCTACAAATTGATGAGTTAGTGTGACCCCCACTCTGAATCCTGCCTGACTCCAGTGAGAGAATCTGTAGAAACATTAAGATCAGATTCATTTCAGAGGAGCAGGCTGGGAGATTTCTGACATGTAGTCAAGGTAAATCCGCTTCACGACATTATTGGATTAGCCTTTCTAGAAGTTTAATTAAAATGGTTTTCCCTCTATTAACTGTTATAACTAGGAAATGGCAGATGAGAATGAAACTTCATCTCATTACAGTTTAATAAGTTAAATCTCTTCTTGTGTCTCTAATACAAAGAAGTATGCATTATTTTATGTTAATCATGCAAGTGGATTTTACGTTAGCAACTTCAGAACATGTCCTATTGTCCATGTCTCATCCACAGAGATTACCCACTTTTCAAGTGGTAAATCCACCATGACTGCCTTAGACAATAAAATAGAAAGGGAAGAACTTTGCTCTCTAATGCAGGCGATCCCCAAGCAGGCGTGCCATACTAAGCTAAGAGAGAAAATAAAAAATAAAATAAAAAAAAGAACACCTAAAACATACCTACATAACATAAGTGTAACAAACTCTGTAACCTACTTCACCATCAAGTATTTAGATAATGGCTACAAGACTTCTCCTTTTTCTCCCTTTTCAGAAAAATATTTTTAAAATTTCCTCAGTTTTAAAGCACAAAGAGGTCTGGTGAATTCAACAGGACTATTTAAATGGAAATAGACCATAGCGTTAAAGAAGAATCCATGTTTAACCACATTACTGCACTGCCGTTGCAGATGTACCTTTGAAAAATACCTTTCTTAAGTTGGAATATGAGCTCGATCAGAGGAAGAGAGAGAGAGAGATGTAATCGTTTAGGTAAAAAAACGGTGGTGTATGCTATGAATAGAAACTGCCAAAATTGTACACTCCTAATTGTGAACTTCAGGGAACCAAAGGCAGCAACCCAGAGGACGTCTGTGAATGCACAGCTCCCTGAGCTACTCCCAGTCTCCCGCAAAGTGTAAGATGTGTAGAACCTATGGAGTCTCGTTCCTGCTGTGCCCAGATGAGGAGGAGAGCAAGGGCCTGACAATAATAAGACTTTTCTACTTCATGGTCAAACTGAGAATTATGGTAGTGATTTGGAAGTGAATTATTTGGAACGCTAGAAAAAAATATACTTTATAGTCCCAGATTTCAGTTACAAAAAGCGAAAAGGTTTTTTTGGATGTCTCAAGATAACTGGGAGGTAAAGGTCTTTAAGGGGGAACAGAGGCAGGATCCCCTGTTCACGCTTGCAAAATAAATGAAATGAAATGAAATGAAATGAAATAGAATAGAATAAAATAAAATAAAATAAAATAATACAACAAAACAAAGGTGGCTGAACTCAAAACTTAGACTGGGAATTGTCTCCATTTCATACTACCTCCTGATCCATACTTCATGATCATTTTGAAGAGTGCTACCTGGACCTGCCCAGAAACATGCTAAAGACCACTTACAATTTCCCAACATAAGCAATTGAATTCCAGTGCCTGGGAATATTTCTTGGTGCTTTTTAATTTATTAGCATAGATTTGGTTTCTGTCGCTCGTATTATGAGCTCTCTGGAAAACAAAAGACTTGTCTTGTTACTTCTCTGTACTGTAAATAACAAAGCCTGATCTTCCATGAACCTGCCCAGGTGCTTCCTGTAATAGAAAAGAGTAATAATAATAATTATTATAATGGATCAAGAGAGAGAAAAAATTGTTCCACTGTGAAAAATAACTAGTACAGATATTCAACTAATGTAAAAAGAAAATCTTCTGTGTTTAAGATCTTTACTGATAATAGTTGTGTTATTTCTTAGAGATATCTTTTTTTTTTTTTCATCATTGTTATTCTTGTTTCTATGGTGGACTGAAAGAGGTGTTGACATACTGCAAACAGTTCTTCCTCTAAGTTATTTTTAGTCTGACCAAAATAAAAAAAAAAGAAATAGAAACTCAGAATAATGCTTATTCCTACACTTATAAAAATGTTTTGCAGAGCAGAAAATTGTGATATGAAGCTGCAATGGCCTTGGTTTACATCTGTTTGAGAAATATCTAATTTGTTGATTAATGATCACCACGTATATGTTTCCAGAGAGAGATTTGATATTTTCAGGATTATGAAAAAGTTTAGTTTTCAATTTACTTCTTATCTAACCATTAATAGTAATGCTATGTAGAGAAGACAATCACATAATTTACTAAGTAGGTTGCATTTGCCCTTGAATTGTGTTTGATGCGAGTAACATCATGCCTTGACACCAGTAATGTCATGCAAATTCATACAAGTTCATTTGGATCCTAATTTATTCAGTTGTAACAAACACTTGCTATGCTGAGAATGCAGCCAAGACAGAGATTGCATCTATGGTGCTTCATGGTAATTCATTTGGTTTTGTGCATGAGTTTTAACCTTGATGACAAAGCTCAGTGACAGTTTTCTTATTTAATGGTACAGTATACACCTTCTTACAGTTAAAGACTGCACTATTTTGCTTTTGTTCCTTTTCTCTCTGATGTCCATGTACGCTTTTTTAATTATTATTATTTCTTTACTTAATTTGTCTGCTACCCTGTCAGAGAATAGCTTTCTCACCCACATTCCAAAATGGCTCATTGGCAAAAGATGTGTGGTGTTAGACTAATAGCTCCAATTTCTTTGTTTTCCATTCTGTAAAAGGCAGAAGGGAGTTTTATTTTATTCTACAGAGGTGTAAGGAAGAATGATTAACTATAGATTGGTCTGGAGATACTCACTATCTGAAGGTTACACAGGGAGCTGTGAGAAATACTTGGTGTTCACACTTTCTGTGAGATGAGTTGTCACTCTTTTTAAAAACTTAGAGAAGTTGAAAAACAGTCTGGAAATTTAAAAAAAAAATAGTTTGCAACATAGTATGTATATTCTACGTCTCTTGACTATATAATGAACTTTTTTTTTTTTTTAAATGTGGCCTTCCAAATCAGACTTCTTCAAAAATCATGCAAAATATTTTTCAAATATCTGATAGAATTTTCTAATGACTTTATTACACTTCATACTGCCTGTAATGAAGGAGCAAGGCCACCAGGCTTTGCAAAAATTAAATCTCCTTTTATTGAAGTTCTTTCACTGCATTTTAACATTATTGAAAGGAGAAAAACAAGGAAATAAAACACAAGTCCATCAGTGGGGCAAATTCCCTACAGCAATCTTTGAGGTGGAAATCAGTGTTCTCACTAAGATTATAATTTACAGATGTAGTTCGGTGATAACCACTGGACAGTCGCCACTGCAGGAGCACTTTCTCCATTAGAAAAAATCAACATCACAGCTCATTCCTGTGGTCTACTGCATGGCATGGGCATGCAGCGGGAATTTCTAATGAGCTCAACTCTGCAACTGACAAACCTGGGGCATGCTGAGAGTCACTGGTCTTTGAGCCAATGAATCAGAGACTTGAACACACCAGCTGTGCTTCACAAGCCAGTGCAAAACATCTATCGGCTAAGGATGTTTATACTTTCTTTATGGATATTGCCACTGAGCTGCATCCACTTCCAGTGTCGTCAGATTAAGCTAATGTTACTTGTCACAGGAAATAAAATAGAGAAAAGAAAAACAAGGAAAAAAAAAAACAAACAAAAAAACCCAAAACCAAACTCTTCCACAACCTCATATCAGCTTGAAAGCCCATTCAAAATATATGCAGATTCCTACTCATCTATTAGGTCATTAGTTCTCTTTGATTACCATAGCCTTCAAAATTTAAACCACTAATAGTAGAATCACACCTATCAGTATAGACAATGTTTTGCAAATGTTGTATCTTACAAATTGAAACAACCACATCCACAACACAGATCCTTCTAAAAAGCCCATGAAAATTAGTATCTGTGGAAGAGAGAATACTTAGCAGGGAGGGACATAGATAAATTTTAATCATAGAATCACAGAATCACAGAATGGTTTAGGTTGGAAAGGATCTTGAAGATCATCGAGTTCCAACCCCCCTGCCATGAGCAGGGACACCTCCCACTAGACCAGGTTGCCCAAGGACATGTCCAGCCTGGCCTTGAACACCTCCAGGGATGGGGCCTCAACAACCTCTCTTGCCAACCTGTTCCAGTGCCTCACCACCCTTAAAGTGAAAAATGTCTTCCTAATGTTTAATCTAAACCTGCCCTCTTCCAGTTTAAAGCCATTCCCCTCATCCTGTCACTCCATGCCCCAGTAAAAAGTCCTTCCCCAGCTCTCCTGTAGGCCCCCTTTAGGTACTGGAAGGCCGCAATAAGATCTCCCTGGAGCCTTCTCTTCTCCAGGTAACTTGTCATACATGTACAAATATAAGGCCAGGGCACTCATCCTACCTGACCCTCAAAGCAGAATGGTGGGCACTCATCAGAGAGCAAAGGCTGCAGCTCCGCCTCGGGAATCTGCACCATCCACCCCAGCGGTGACTGATACCTCCACCCAGATGGAGCTGCTGAAGGGAGAAGCTGCAGCACAGACCTCAGACTGCAGGAGATGCCTTGACCTTTCTCCTGGAGCAGGGATAGGCATCAGACCTGTCTGCAAAAGGTGAGCTCTGGTGGAGGACATGCTGCAGCAGGTTACTGAGATGCAGGAGGAGGTGAGAAGGCTGCATAGCAGCAGGGAGGCCAAGGAGGAGTTAGATAGTTGGTTCCAAGCACATTCTGCGCTGGACCCACAGCCCACAGCCAACCATCTAAAATCTCCCCCACCGGCACACACAGAAGGGAGGGAGCCCAAAAATGGAGAAGAATAGAAGCTTGCAACAGCAAGGATCAGCAGGAGAAAGAGACTTCCCCCGAAGCCTGAGGTGCCTTTGCAGAACCGCTTCACTGCTCTGCAGACTGAAGAGGAAAGTCCAGTCACATCCGGAGAGACGCTGAAACTAAGTAAGACAATCAGATCTGCTTCCCATATAACAACTAGCGCAACTAAGAAAAGGCGATGGGTGATAGTAGTAGGTGACTCTCTTCTGAGACATACAGTCACTCATTTGCTGACCTGACGCACTCTCTAGGGAGGTGTGCTGCTTGCCAGGGGCTCGTACCGTGGATGTCACCAAGAGACTACCAAGCCTTGTACAGTCCTCTGACTATTATCCCCTGCTGTTGTTTCACGTGTGCACCAGTGATACCACCAGGAACAGTCTGAGGAGTATCAAGGACTACAGAGCTCTGGGAGCGGTGGTAAAGGACTGTGGAGTGGAGGTAGTTTTTTCATCAGTCCTCCCAGTCAAAGGGTAGGAGGTCAATAGGCCCAATTGAATTTGGCGAATCAACAAATGTTTACAGGACTGGTGCCACAGACACGGGTTCAGACACTTAGACCATGGGACTCACTTTGAGAAAACAGGTCTGGTGGGGGCTGAGGGGGTCCATCTGTCAGAGAAGGGGAAGAACATCCTTGGTCAGAGACTTGCCAAGCTGGTGAAGAGGGTTTTAAAATAGAGTTGCTGGGAAAGGAGAACCTCAATCCATCCCAATCTTACCAATTTGATCCTAATACCAGTAATAGATGCCCAGAGCCTGGAGAAGGATCGCAGGTTAGCAGGAGAGCACCAGCACAAAGGAATTCCATCCACTCTAGCCAGTAACTTTGCTTCATCAGGGGTCCAACTTAAATGCCTCTATGCAAACACATGTAGCGTGGAGAATAGACAGGAGGAATTAGAGACGTGTGCATGCCTGCAGGGTGGTGGATGAGGGGCCAACCAAGAGCTTATAGGTCAGGATTAAACGGAGGACAGGGACAGGCGACATTATAGTGGAGGTCTGCGACAGGCCACTTGATCAGAAAGACCGAGCAGACAAGGCCCTCTATAGACAGCTAGGAGCAGCCTCACGTTCACAAGCTCTGTTCCTCATGAGGGACTTCAACCACCCTGGCATCTGCTGGAGGGACAACATAGCAGGGCATAAGCAATCCAGGACGTTCCTGGAATGCACTGGTGATAACTTCCTTCTCCAAGTGATAGAGGAGCCAACAAGGAGAGGTGACATGCTGGACCTTGTTCTCACCAACAGGGAGGGGCTGGTGGGGAATGTCACACTCTAGGGCAGCCTTGGCTGCAGCGATGATGAAATGGTGGAGTTCAAGACCCTTAAGGCAGCAATGCATCCCAACAAAGAAGAAGTCAGGGAAAAATGCCATGGATGAACAAGGAGCTCCTGGACAGTCTCAAACAGAAGAAGGAAGCCTACAGATGGTTTACACAAGTAGCCTGGGAGGAATACAGAGAAATTGTTCAAGCAGCCAGGGATCAGGTTAGGAAAGCAAAAGCCCAGATAGAATTAAATCTGTCCAGGGACATCAAGGGCAACAAGAAAAGTTTCTATAGGTATGTAAGTGACAAAAGGAAGACTAGGGAAAACGGGGATCCTCTCTGGAAAGAAATGGGACACCTGGTTACTGGGAATATGGAGAAGGCTGAGGTACTCAACAACTTTTTTGCCTCGATCTTCACCTGCAAGGGCTCTAGACATACCACCCAAGTTGCAGAAGGCAAAGTCAAGGACTGGGACAATGACGAACTATGCACTGTAGGTGAAGATCAAATGTGAGACCATCTAACAAACCTGAAGGTGTCCAAGCCCATGAGACCTCATGAAATTCATCTGCAAGGCCTGATGGAACTTGCGGATGAAGTTGCCAAGCAGCTATACACCATATTTGAGTAGTTGTTGCAGTCCAGTAAAGTCTCCACCGAATTGAAAAGGACAAACATAATACCCTTTATTAAAAAAGGAAAAAAGGAAGACCTGGGGAACTACAGGCTGGTTAGTCTCACCTCTGTGCCTGGCAAGATCATGGAGCAGGTTCGCCTGGAAACTATTCTGAGGCACATGGAAAATAAGGAGGTGATCGGTGAGAGCCAGCAAGGCTTCATTAAGGGCATATTGTACCTGACAAATTTGGTGGCCTTCTATGACAGCATTACAGCATTGGTGGATAAGGGGAAGAGCAACAGATATCATCTACTTGGATTTGTGCAAAGCATTTGACACTGTCCTGCATGACATGTGTCCTGTATTTGACACATCCTACATGTCCTGCATGCCAGAAGGTTGAGTGAGGTCATTCTGCCCCTCTACTCCATTCTGGTGAGACCCCACCTGCAGTGCTGCATCCAGTTCTGGATACCCCAACATAAGAAGGACATGGAGCTGTTGGAGCGAGTCCAGTGGAAGACCATGAAGATGATCATAAGGCTGGAGCACCTCTGCTATGAAGACAGGCTGAGAGAGTTGGGATTGTTCAGCCTGAAGAAAAGAAGGCTCTAGGGAGACCTTATAGTGGCCTTCCAATACCTAATAGGGGCCTACAGGAAAGATGGGGAGGGACTCTTTATCGGGGAGTGCAGTGACAGGATGAGGCATAGCAGTTTTTAACTGGAAGAGGATAGATCTATTAGATTAGGTACTAGATATCAGGAAGAAATTCTTTCCTGTGAAGGTGATTAGACACTGGAACAGGTTGCCCAGAGAACTTGTGGATTGCCTGTCCCTGGAGGTGTTCAAGGCCAGGCTGGATGGGCAACCTGGCATAGTGGGAGGTTGGAACTAGATGATCTTTAAGGTCCCTTCCGACCAAAAACATTCTACGATTCTATAATTCTATGATTTATTCAGTTCAAGATGTTTAATATTAAAGTTATGATTATTTGCCTTCAAGCTCCTGTTTTCAAGAAAATTTTCTGTCTCCTTTGTGGATTAGGACTAAGAGATCAGAAACTAATTTTGCAGAAAATTATCTGTCATTGGTTACTGGCTGCTACAATCATTTTAGATTGTCTGTGGCATTCTGTTTTCTACTTTATTGTTGATTTTTGTGCATATAATTTCCTCACAAAATGAAGTCAATCACATTTTGGGCTGCTACAGAAAAGAGAATTTTCTCACAGATTTTGTTATTGTTACTGTTAATAGAAAACACGATTTATCTACTACAACATTTTTATTTCTCTATCCTTTTTGGATGAGGCATTGACTGAGAAATAGTTTACAGTTCAGAATCACATTTTTTGGTAAAGGCCATGGAAGAGGTAATAACAAAATAGCTGTCAATCACATACACACACAGCAGTCATCTACTTGCATATGGAGGACCCAAACTCTTTCTCCAAACAGGGGTTAGCTGGGATTTCTCTGCATCCCAGGAGAGTGCATAAACCAACGAGACACTTTAGTTTTCTTACTTTTCCCCCTCATAGGTCTTGTGAGAAGTCCTTCTTTCCAAAACTAGAGGCAATGCAACCAGTTTTGGGACAATCTGAAGTTCTTAATCTGTTTGTGTGGATGAATCTTTGCAAGAGGTTTTGTGTTACACCTGGCAATTTGTTGATTAAGTCACATTCAACTAACACCTTTAGTTGAGGTGAAGAGAAAGGGGGGAAAAGGAAGAAAAAAAAACAACCAACCCTTCCATATTGATTTTTGTTTATGTCCCTTGATAATTTTAGATTTTACCTGGTTACAACAATGGGAGACTTTCCCATCTTCTCCTCTTGTGCTACTTTTGCAAGATATGCTACAGTCAATGGTTGTGGTGGATCTTGTTTTTCAAAGAGTCTCTACAGACTCAGACTCTACAACTCTCAATTGCAAGTGACAGGACTAAAATCAGTTCTCCAGTCTGAGATAACTGGGTGCATTTACTGACAATTAATGAAAATAATGTGAAAAAGAAAGCAGCAAATAAATGTTGGGAGTGTTTGATACTGCTCAGAAATAGAGAGACGGTAGCAATCAGGGAGTTTATAGAAAAATACTAAAAAAGAAAATGTTTAAAATAATTTACAAATAACTGTAAGTAAATAGTGTCATTTATGAAATATTTAAACAGAATGCCCAAATGTCATCAGAAAAAGAAAGCTGACTGGCAAAGAAACAAAGAAAGAAGAAGGAGTAGAGGAAAAAGTAAAAAAAATCCTCTTTAAAACAGTAAATTTTATTAAAGTTAATATGTATGTTATCAATGTCTGCTTTATAAACTAAGTTACACTGGCATGGCTTGTAAGTATTTAATTTTATATAAAAACCCTATCAGGTTCGTCATCCAGATCACTTTGTTTATGTCAGTCCTTTTCTTTCCTGTTCTCTACTTGGTTTTCAGTTTGTTTTTATCCTTATTTAAAAACCATCCTGAGCAGGATTTGATTTTGCTGTATCCTGGCACAGAAACTAACACCAAAAGAGACACAGCTAATATGAGTTTTACTGTTCCAGCAGAGATTTGTTTTGCTTTCTGTTGTTGATAGACTCATCTACACATGCACAAATATTAAAATGACAGAAGTAGCTAAAAATATTTTCACCAGTCAATCAACCAGCTGAGATATAGAGAGGCTATATTGACTGTAGAGCCCCATAATTACTCTTTCAGGCTGCTGTCACACTTTTTGAGTTCAGTTTATTTGTTTTTAAATTGCTTTATTTCAGCTATCTCCTATTTTTGAAGTGTGATAATGATAATATTGGCTGACATTACAACTTGTTCAAGATAAGAATTATCCACTATTGCAGAAAGTGAGCTTATCTGCAGCAAGCTAATTCCTCAGCCAAAGACTGTGACCCATTTCAAAGTTCAGCTGAATGAAAATGCTTAATACAATTGTTTATTTTTTTTGTTTATGAACATTTTTGTCCTGACAAGACATGCATGAAAAACAGTTTCTGCCCTAAAAAAAGGAGAATTTTTTTTTGTCCAAATAGATGAAAGAAATAAAACATGAGAAGATAAACAGTGGTACAGAGAAAGTCACTTGACCAGAGTACCACAGCAGCTTAATTAGAATTAGTACATGGTAACATAAGCTTTCCTTAGGCCACTTACCTCATCATAACTCAGCTGCGACTTGACCTTAAACTGTCAGAAAACAGGGTCCATTGCCTTCATAAGAAAGAATCAATACTGAAAGTAGTGTAAGAAGATGTGTTATATGCAAAGACTACAAGTCCATATAGGAATGTCAACATGAAGTGTTGGTACAAGTGGCCAGAGAATATTTCATCTCTCTGCCCTAGTATTCTAGGAACTCAGTTAATGTTAAATGAAATTAGTGTCTTAATGCATGATTTTGTTTGTATTGAAGCTGGGATTCATGGATTGGGCTGTAACCAGAGTGAATCCATACATGTTTCAGAAACTCTGAGTCTGCAGAGGATTTATTTCTGTGTCACGCTAAGATATGATTGGAGAAACAAGCCATATAGTTTTAAACATATGAACATCTAAACATTAAATGTTTTCAGTGCATGTTTTTCTTAAAGATTTCCTTAGTTTTGATGTAAAAATCTTCCGAATAAATCTGCAGGAGTGTGTTTTACTTTGCAAACTTTTATTTTAAAGATCATATTTAGCTGAAACTATTTCTAAAAGAGTTGATTCATTCCAAAGTGGGTTTAAAAACCCACAGACTCATCTGCCATTCTTTGGCTTCCCGTGTAAGACAGACAAATTCAATGACAGATCTACAAATCATGTTTAAAATCCCGAAATAGAAAGATTTCAGCTACCCCACCTTCTTTTACTCTAGAGATATATATGATTTAGGTTATAAATGTGCTCTGAAATCCTGCCATAATAATCGAGTTGATAAATCCTGCTGTCATATTTAAATCTGTTATGATTTATAAATCCTTTTCAAGTTTTACATCTCTGCGTTTCCCCCAAGAAGAAGATTTAGTAAAGAGCTCCAAGTTCATACTGAGTTCAACCAGGTGGCACATTTTACATGACTACATCAACCATGGTAAAGTCTCCCAGTGAACTTCAAGACAATCCAAGTGTCTCATAAGTGCCTAACCACATGGTTCAAAACTGAGAGGGACCATGTTTGAGTGATCTGGTTAGGAGCAGTACAGAAGATGGCAAACATGCATTATTTTTCAATAGATTCAAAGCAGTAAAAGTATTTCTGTTGCTCTTGAATTTCATTCCACTAACCTGCAGGATGAATAAGGAGTTAAGGTCAGGATGTCCCTCTAAGAGGGACTAAACTCAGATCCAAAGCTGGTCATAAAAACATTCAAATTCCATTCTCCAAGTGTCCCTTCTTTAAATAAGTGTCATCACAGTGAAAAGATCTGTCTCTTAACCTAAGGTGTCTCTGTATTTTAACCAATATGAGCTGTTTTAAGGCACTACAAAAACAAAGTTATTTGCAGTGCAGATCAGAAGGTCTGATTGGTCTTACAAAACTTGGGAACTACATGATGCATTTGGAAGTCCCATTTCCTCTAGTAGCAAAATCTATAGGTGTGTGCATGTTTTTGTGCATTTTTATAGATTATTTTATCTCTATTTATGCATCTCCCAGTTTCAAAATGTTCTGTTTTCTATTACAGTGAAATTCCCTGTAAGTTTGTAGCTTACTGAACTCAGTTGTGAGACAGATATTGCAGTCGCTCCATGTCTCCTTGTAACTTCAGATAAAGCTAAAGGGGACTGAGCCAATCCCAAGTACCGAATAGCTTCCAATTGTAAGTAGTGAATAGCCAAAAGAGACTAAACTGACCCCAGTTTTCCAGACTGGATGAGCCCATGGAGCACATGCATGATAGAGTACCATGAAATCATAATGAACATAGAAAAACAGATGTGAAATAACTAAATCTAGGTGCCACAGAAACTTCTGCCAGTAGCCTATGTGTGTTGAAAAAGCAATTAGATTAATAAGAAAAGAAATGTCTCCAGACCTAATAAATAAAAGATAGCACTAGCTCAAAAACTCTCCAAGCTATAGATTATTTGAAATCACTAGGGAAATATACTGCAAAAACATTGTCATATTTGTGTCTTATTCTTAGGCTCTATTTCAGTTACTTGCCATTTGACACAGTAAAACAGAATACACAAAAATACAAACTTCTGTTTGGAAAGGACATTCCAGTGCTCTCATATTTTACTCCCTTCCCTCACACCGTTTTTCGAGTGACTTGGAGCTCTGCATGATTGTACAGCATCAGGTCAACAACTTTTAAGTAAATTAGTACTTCTCTGTTTTTATGTATTTATTATCCTAGGGGCTTGTTAATATTTTATTTAATGTTGTCCTGGGGAGGGTTGGAGATTCATTGTTCAGTATTCATAGCTTAACACACTATGAACTAGCTTGTGTAAGGTAGCAATGAATATTTCACAAGATACTTGAAAATATTTCAAAAGTTTTGAGGATTTTGAAGTTTCATTCCCTCTTCCCTTATGCTGAAGAGCTGAACACTCAGGTTAAATGGGTAGTACAAACATAGTGTCCTTCCTAGAGAGATGGGAAAAAAGTAGATCCAGTTATCTCTACCAAGTACCATCAGGACTGGAAGTTTTGCATTCAGAAGTTCAAGTCTTGCATATTCAAGAACTCTAGAAGCGTTTAGTTGGTTATCACAGCTGAAGACTTCAGCAGGTTCACGACCGAACCTAGAATGGTACTTTCAAATCCAAAATTGATTCTTCTTCTCACAGAACAAGGAATAACACATGCATTACTCCAGAACTGATTTGTGTTCTTGCTATGTTAGATTCAAAGGAATGCAATTTAATACAAGTATTGTATCATTTTTTGGTCCACTGCCTTCCCATATCTTCTTTCAATTATGCATGTAATAAAGATGATTGTTTCATTGAAAGAGGACAGCATAAAGATAATTGTCACAGTTTAACCTGGCTGAGACAGTCTTGTTCCCTCACCTGCTCAGATCACCACTTCTGCTGGCACTGGTGCTGTCAGTAGGTAGGTCTGTTGTGTTTCTGCATTAGGATCTAGTCCACCATTCTGTGAGATTTTAGTTCATAACATAGTTGTTAAGTAGCTACAGCCTAAAAAAACCCCACCGTTCTTAGTGAAATGGAAAAAAGTTCCACTAGAAGAAGGGATTTTTTTCACTAGAAATGCATACTGGAGGAAACAAGACTTCTTCTGGGCCAAAGCCACGAAGCAACTCCAAGTGAACCCAGTATCCAAAGGTACTTTAAATGACTTGCTCTCTCTGTAGGAAAGAGGGTTGCAACTTCCGTAACAGTTTACTTGGCTGTGACTGCAGCCATACATCCAGCTCAGGGACAATTCTTTTCTAATCTCATGTCAGACAGTTTTTAAAATATTTTTTTTTCTGATTTTCTTCACTAACCAGAAGTCCCTTTCCACACTAGGAAATCTTCTCATGGCAACCTTAATGGAGCTGCCTCTGAACCACAGACACACTCTTATTTAGGAGACCTTTTGGTTAAAAGAGTCCTCTGCTCTGTTGACTGTCTGATTACGTTCAATTAGATAAAGCCAATTAAGCACTTACTACTTACCAAAATTAATGGCGAAGTGGTTATGTGGGAGTTATTACAGAAAGTCAAAGAGTGACTTCGGTAAAAAATCTATGAGGGCTTTTGTATAAAATCAAACCTGATGCATCTAATACAGATATAAAATAGGGAAAAACTGGAAAAAATCACTATAACTCTACTACCTATTTTCATATTTACAGTCTGATTTATTAAACATAGCCTTGAGGGAAACTTCAATGAACTTCATTTATTTATGTATTTAATGTTTTGATTGTATATATTAATTCTTTTTCCAAATAATTTCTTAGCTATATTTGCTTAATACTTCAAAGAATAGAACTTTTCTGTTTTTCAAGTTACTAATTTGTATCAAGTTTTTATCAGGCCTGATTATGGCATTGTTATTGTTATATTATCGTGACAAGACCTTATATTACATTACTAATAGAAACAAACAATCCAAATAATCTCACTTATCCTTTTACCCCTCCATTAACTCAAGTAACAACATGAGTGTAGTCCTTGGAGGTAATGATCTAGTTTCTGTACATTAACACATCCATAATTTTTTCATTCATGTGAAGCAGATTTTGTAGACCCAGTTTTTTGTAAACTAAGTAAAATCTCAATTTCTAATGAGGATAGGGGACTGCATGAGCTACAAGCTTGTATCATCATGAAAACAACCTTCAGAAAATTATAATCATAAAAAATAATGTGTTCTCCTATATTTTTGGAAGGCAAGATTTTGATGAAATATCATCCAAAATTATCAGCAATAACATGTTTTCTTGGTAACTGTGTGTCTCCCTTCCTCCTTTGAGACACAAGGTCTCTATAAAGAGAACTAAATGTTTTCTGAGCTGTTTATGCCTACAAAGTTTGTACAAAAATCTAGTAGCTCTTATTTTCTTTCCTTCTTCCTTCATGCATGCATGATGATGTCTGTTTTCATAGAAAGATTTTCAAAATTCCCCAGCCGGTTGTAAAGGCTGTCATGATTTTACATCTTGCCTTCATATAGTCATTGAACTCTCATTTCTCTTGCTTTCTAGAGAAAAAGAGCTTTTGCTACAGTGTGAACTTCCAAGCGTACTTGTGTAAATCATTACAAAGTCACTGCAGTCTCTAAGGATATGGGAGTTGTTGGGAGACTGTATTGATGCACTAAAAAAAAAAACATTAAAAAGAAAAAAAAAAGTAGTGATTAAGTATTTAAACTTTGTTACTAAATGTATATGTCTAGATATTACCTAGAGGGAATAGAAATCTCAGATACCTTGAAGAGGTAAAGAAGATCAGGTTTCTTTTTGTACCATCTTCCTTATAATTTTACAACATCCTAAATGGGTCTTGACCTAACCTCCTTTCCACCTGGTTTGAAATCTACGTCCATAGTAATTTTTGTACATAAAAGATGATAGAAGAATTGAAGAGAAACCTCAAAAGATGAGGAGTGAGGATAGATTTTGACAAGTTCTCCAGCGAAAGGCTCAGTAAATCAAGTGTTCTAAGAAGTGCATGCACCAGCACTGAAATCAGTGTGGCTAACACTGCCTAATAATTTCCTTCGGGGCTGGCTGCAGACGGTGTCACTAGATGGCAATACTGTTGAAACCAATCGAAGTACTGACAGGTCCTGTATAACCTCAGTCTGCACCTGCCTGTGTTCTTACCAGCCACCTTGGCTCACATAGCCACAACAGGAATTTTGCTCTCCCCTAACTCGAGAACTGGTAGGGCAAGCTTGCAATTCTCTGTCTGTGCTAACACATAGGCTCGGGATCTGGTCCATCACCTGGAGAAGCACAAATTTGCATACTCAGGAAGGAACAAAAAAATGAAATTATATTCCAGGTCCTGCCAACAAAAGAATGGGAGAATAAAGGCTCCAGTCTATGTAAACAGACATCTGGGTTCAGGGATTTATTTTGTCCACAGTTTTGTGCCTGGATTGCTGACCTGCTGACCCCACAGCCCATCAATGTCTGCAGTTCTTAACAAAACATTGTAAGGAATGTGTAATATTCTAAAAATATTTACTGAGGAATCCACCAGGGCTTGGTTTTAATCAGTTCTTCTGGTATTTAAGTAATTTTTTTCTATTAAACCATCTGACTTTACGTGGCAGATCTTGACTTATGCTTAAATGATATCCCAATGAGAAATGCAAAATGAGCTGTGATTGCATTTATAAAAGAATGCATAAATAAACATACTTTAAAGGAATGAATCAAAGGAGTGGGAAGAAAAAAAATCCCAAAGCCTCACCCTAGCAGGTTGCTACTGAAATACATTTTTTGTATTTGGTAACCAAATTAAAATTCAGCTCTTTTATTAGGAACACTTAAATGCTGTGCAGTTACCCTGCATTTAAATCAGCATAACTAAGACCAGATTTTGACCTTTTGTATCTTGACTGCTCCTCAAATAATCATAATCAAAGATGTTCAGAGAAAAAAGGTTGTGGCTAACACCATCAATATTGACAGTCATTTTTACTTTCTGTAGCACTCAACTCTTCTTATGTTACACATTTCCACACTGCTTCATATCACAGAGCATTTTCAGAAGAAGGTAAATTATTCTAGCACTATAATTATGAGAAATCTCAAGTAAAAAGTATGTGAAAATAAACAAAATAAGATCAGATAAGGGAATAGAGTTACAGGGCTATTCATTGTGGTTGCCTTGCCATGCTAAAAAGGAAAGTGGAAAAAGAGAAAGAGGGGTATGAGTGACAGATTTTTGTTCTTCATATATTCATCCTTCTGTATGCATTAGTGCACATTGATAATGGTGATTTTATAGAGATATTTATCTTACAGAAATTAATTTTCCTAAAAGGCACACATTAAGAAGGCTGTCAACTCATAATAGTGAGATATTTACCCTCAAACCAGTATGAATTGTGATCAAAGCAGCATATGCATTATAATTTTGAATCTCACTTCTTATATCACTCATGCAATCCAGATAATCTGCAAAATACTCTTCAGGGAACTTATATGTCTTATACCACCAAAATAATTGAATTTTCTTAAATAGTTATCTTGGCAAGACCACAAGAATATGGCATAGCCAGGAATTCAATTAAGCAGTCTTAAATTTAGATGATATGAAAAGGAGACAGGATTGGATGTAGTTTGTCTTGACTTCAGCAATGCTTCCCACACTGCCTTCCATAACATCCTCACAAACTGATAAAGTGTGAACAGATAATTGGACCATGAAGTGGTCTGAAAACTGGCTGAACTGCTGGGCTTCAAACTTTATTATCAGCGGCGCAAAGTCCAGCTGGAGGTCTGTGATGACTGGTATACCCCAGGGGTTGGTACTGGAGCCAATACTCCATCTTCTTTCATGACCTGGATGATGGAGCACAGTTCACCCTCAGCAAGTTTGTCGATGATAAAAAAATTGGGAGAAGTGGTTGATAAGATGGATGGCTGTGCATGCCACCAGAATGACCTGGCAGGCTAGAGAAATAATCTGAAATTAACTTTGGGTTCATCAAGGGCAAAAAGTTAAATCCTGGCCATGAGGAAGATCAGCTTCATGTACCTGTACAGGCTGAGGACCAACCAGCTGCAAAGCAGCTTGGCAAAGTTGAACCAGGGGTCTTGGTGGACAGCAACTTGAACATGAGCTAACACTTGTCTGCTTATGGCAAAGACATCTGCTTCCTGAAGCGCTTTAGGCAGAAAGGTGCCAGCAAGTTGAGTGAGGCCATACTTCCCCTCCTCTGAGCCCTGGCGAGGCACATCTGGAGAGCCGTGTCCCTTTCTGAGCTCCCTGTACAAAACAAACATGGACATATTGGAGCAAGTCCAGCAAAGGGCAACAAAGATGATTAAGGGATTGGAGCATCTTTCATGTGAGGAGAAGCTAAAAGCTGAGGTTGTTTAACCTGGAGAAGGGAAGGCTCAGGAGGATTGTATTCATATGTATAAATACTTGATGGGAAGGAATAAAAAAGATGGACCCAGAACCTTCCCAGTGGTGCCAAGTGAGCAGACAAGAGAGAATGGGCACAATCTGAAATACAGAAAATTCCACTTAAACATGAGAAAGAACCTTTTTTAGTGAAGGTGGTCAACACTGGAACACGCTGCCCAGAGAGTATCCATCCTTGGAAATATTCGAAACCTGACTGGACCTGTCAAAACCCGTCTTGAGCAACCTAGCTGACCTTGCATGAGCAGGGGGTTAGACTAGATGATTTCCAGAGGTGCCTTTCCATCCCATCCATTCTGTGATTCTGTGAAGGACATTTTAACGCCAAAGTGCTAAAAAAAGAGAAGGTTATCAGATCCTCCACTAGTAAGACCTGATAGACCTCCACCTGGTAGCCCTCCACCTGGTAGACCACCTGGTAGACCTCCACCAGGTCGCCATGTGGAGAAAAAAAAAACAAAAGAATCTGACTGCAGTGGGTGTCACTAGAACATCTGTCTTAGCTTAGTCTAAGCAGAGGAGCAGTGGAGTTAGGAAAAAAAGCTTTTTCTGTTCCTCCTGGACACCCTTCTGGAAACCATACAGTACACGATCTGGATCTTATGTTCCCTCTTATGCCAAAAACAAGGTTAGCATTCTTCTTGGAATGATGTAACAGTGTTGTTTTTGTTTTTTTTTTTCTTTTTGTCCAAACAGGAATTAATTAATATAATCACCAATAAAAAGGAAGATAGGAACATAAAAAGAAAAAAACACCAAAACACTCATGTATATAGAAGACAGAAAGACACAGGAGTTCTTGGTGGCATTAAAAAAATAATTGTGTCCCAAAAAAAACAAGCAAAGGCCTTAAAGCACTGCTAGCTTTATGATTTTCTTGTTCGCTATTCAAAAAGAAGTAATTTCATTATATTATGTTGACTTCTTTTTATGTCAAAGGTGTTCTCAGACCTGAATTTTGATTTATAACTTTTGAACATCAAAAATCATGTATATCATCTAAGACACGGATAAAATGTTGGTAACTCCAAATTTAAAATATAGACTTCCTTGTTTAAAAGCCTTTTTTAAACTTGTCAGTCATACCACTGGAAATTATAAAATCAGGTTTCCTTTGGTGATGGTGGTTGACCTCAGGATTATAGCAATTTCTTAGTGTTCTTTCATTACAGTACTCAAAAGGATATCTCCAGAGTTCACACATGTGTTGTTGACTTGCACTCGTTTCTCGTATTTAGTGTCCTGTTGGGAATAATTCTGACAGAGAAAATCCAGAAAGATTTGTTCTGAAGATATGGTTACAACCAAACTAGCAGGGAAGTGTGTCTCTTAATGTTATTGAGAAGAAAAGTACAGAAGTCATTTTAAGCATGTTGTTGAATGTTGTGAATATTGAGAAGCTATTGAGCAATTTGTTGTTTGGGTTTGTTTGTTTGTTTTTTTTTTCTTTTGTTTTGAAAGGTTTTTTGGGGTTTGAGAAGGTTTGGAGGATTTGTTGTTCTTTTTTTAGTATAGCATGATATATAGGGGTTGTGTACATTAATATCATAATAATTTAATATTTTAGAGAAGAAGCCTTCCATCATTATGACTGTAAAATGCAGTAGGGTAATCTATAGTATTAGCATGAAATTTCTCAGTATGAATATTCCAAACTTTTATTTTGACTGAATTACAGTTCAAGACTTTCAAGGAAATTTCACGATTTGTCATTACATTCACCTTCAGCTCTGGTTATGCAAACTCCAGCCGTTAGAAAAGAAAACAGACAGTAGGTGGAGCAAACAGAAATAGTCTGTAGGAACAGATAGACTGGATAAGTCACTGAAATAACCATATTAACAGCTATTGCCTCACCCAAAGATCATGTAGATCTTTTCAGGGCTTTAATGGATTTTGTAACAGATGTCAAAAGTATGTTATTTATTTTTCCTGAATAATTTGAAACCACACACGTAGTCTTTAACCTAACCAAGGCTTTGCTGGTAAGAACAGGATACATGAGGGAGAAAGAGACACACTGCTCTTTCTAATCTACTTTCTTAGAAAATGATCCAACACTCCAATCTTGAGAGACCTTTAAATAGATAGCCCTTGACTGCGCAGGCAAACACTATCTACCAAACAAAATTACCACAGATATTTTATGTATTTTAGTATTTTTCTGAGTAGGTAGGTAACATAACACCACCAGTGCGTAGATCAGATATACCTGGACCATTCATCTGCTTTTTATCTTCAAATGAAAACCATCATTTCATTTTTGAAGGTATAATTTGTCAATTTATTTTTTTTTCCACAGCAAAATTTTCTTTGTTTATAGGGCCCATAATGATATTTAGATAAATTTATTTTAGATCAAATCAAGCTTTTACAACATGACCATTTATTTTAGTCAGACCTTTTAATAAGGGGTTTTATTTTTTTTTTTTTTTCCATTTATAATAATAATTCAGCTTATGTTTACTGCAGTAAATGCTCCACTGCTGTTTTGGCTGCTCTCTAAATATTTACAGCTTTAGGCAGAGGTGAAGACACTTTGTTAGGGACCCTGGCAGTTTCTTAAAAGACTACAGGGGAAAAAAACAGCTGTTTGCTTAAATCTGCATTTAAAATAAAGTATACTTCAGGCAACATGCCACGGGAAATAATCTTTCAACAATTTTTAAAAATGAGACATGGACACAACTTAAAACAGCAGATAATTATGCCAAACCTGTGTTCTTCCTTTATGTATTCATACATCTTAAACATATATATTTTAAATGAGAAGACAATCTTATCTTTCAGCAGCACAAAACAAGGTAAGCTGTAAAATGTGTAATGCAAAAGTCATGTAATTTATCACTCAAAAAACACTAGTCCCTTTGGAACCTTCAGTTTCAGAAAATGTTGTATGTTCTTGAAACAAGAACTGTTAAAAGAAGTTTGTTTTCACATAATTATAGACACCTTAGAGACAATCTTGAAACACAGTGAAAGGAATAGTAAGCTTTGTACTATAAACACATTTGCAACACTAACAAATAAATATGAAAAAAAAAACCCAAAACAACCCAAAAGTAACAAGCAAGAAAACAAAGCCTGAATGTTAAAAAGCTAAAAGTAGTGAGGCCCAGGGGAGTGGTGCTGAGAAGTTAAACCTCTTAGCATGGGTTAAAATCTGGCCCACATTATCAGTGACCTCAAGAATTTATAACATAAAGGCAGTGACCTATATAAAATAAAAATAAAAGTCTGTTCCCTCTCTTTCTCTCTGTTATCATAGATCTAAAGGTTTAACTCACCATCTTTCCTTTCTCCCTTCGGCCCGGGCTTACAAAACTGGGATTAGTTTAATTAATCCATCCATCAGATGAAACAACCTCAGAGTTTCATGTTGTACTGTTCACAACCACCACAATCCCACACTAATAGTTGTTTTAACAAACAACATATACCTGAGATGGAATACACCTCATTTAATTTCAGTTGTATGAAAATTGGACATCTACTCTGAACTAGTCTTTAAAACTGATGGAAAATAATGACATCTCCAGACACTGATTAATTTTATCTGAAAACAGGACTCTGAGAGATGCAGCATGAAAACTCAAATCTTTTTTAGCTTCCAAACCATCCTTTTGATGTGTGAGTGTCCTCTCTGGATGGCTGAGGAAGGATATGGAGCTGTTGATCCTCTGACAACTCTCCAGCTCATTTAGCAGACTTCCTCTGGTTTATATTTTGATTCTTCAGAGATACACTATGCACATACAGTGTCATAGGCTTTGTAATGTATTTCATCAACTGTATATACTTCGTACATGAGTAGTATGGGAGAATTCTTAGGAGTGAATGATCACCTTTGCTCGCCCTTGCTCCTGCCCTCCCTCTTTCCATTGTTTTGATTTCTCTTCTCTTCTCTTCTCTTCTCTTCTCTTCTCTTCTCTTCTCTTCTCTTCTCTTCTCTTCTCTTCTCTTCTCTTCTCTTCTCTTCTCTTCTCTTCTCTTCTCTTAATGTATATATTATTTTTATTTTAATTTAATTTTGGTGATAATTTCAGCTTGGAGAAGCCTTCTTGTTTAAGATGTTTCCAACCTCTTTTTAAGATGTACAGCTCATCAGAAACTTGTTCTCCTTAAACAATTTTTTAACAGGGGGAAAAAAAAAAAAAGGCCAAAGGAAAAAGATCTGCTGAAGAAATGGGTAAAATTCTTGAGGCTCTGATTGAGGCTCCTTTGATTTCTTTGTCATGGCTTTTGAGACACATGCACTACTACTTATGTAAAAGGTGAGGCTGAGAGAACAGGGCTTGTTCAGTTCAGCTTGCTTAGTTCAAAGGCCAGGAGGGATGTTATTGCTGTCGTCATCTATCAAATGGGAAGATATAGACAAGATAGAGCCAGTCTGTTCTCAGAGGTGCACATGAAAGGCAATAGGCACAAGCTGCAACAAGGGAAATTCTGATTAAGTGTTAGCAAAAAGGTTTAGTAGTGAGATTTTGTGGAGTCTCCATCCTCAGAGATTTTCAAACTTGACCAAGCAATGTCCTGAGCAACCATTTCAAAGGCGGCTTTGCTTTAAGCAGTTGTTTGGACTAGATCGTGTACTGAGGTCTCTTCCAAACTAAGTTCTTTTGCATCAGAAACAGAGTTCTTTTCTCTTGCTATTTGTATAATTCACAGTGATTTCTACAACTTCAGATAAAGTTCATAAAGCAGAAGATAATATATGATTGATACACTGAAGTCTATTCCCCACATACGCTATTAAAGTAATGGGACCTGCAGACAATGTCAGTCGTCAGCAATGCAAAAAAGACCTGTGGTGTCCTCCAGTGAGATATTAACTGCTGAAGTTAAGGTTGTTTATACAGGGTTTGGCCCATGCAGCCTACCCAATCAGGCTTTCCTATCTGACTCATTGAGATGAAAGACTCCAACAGGGGCTGCAGGAGAGAAAAGATATAGAAAAGATCCCGAGGCAGTGAGAGAATTAATTGCATTCATGGCTAGTTATAGGACAGTTTGGCATTTCTCAGGAAATGGTCTTACAAGAGTGGCTGCTTGAATGGTGATTTCCCTGAGATACAGTTAGGCATTCAACTGAAACCATTTCAGGTCTTGAAAAAAACAACATTTTTCAATTTTTAGCAATTTGGAGTGATTTTTTTTTTTTTTTCCTAAGAAAGGTTGATAATTTTGGGGTGGAAAAAAAAAAAAAAGCTTTTATTTAGCCCTCAATTCTGTTGAATATCACTTGAATCAAAAAGCATTTCAGCTAGCTCTAGTTTGCATGTTCAAAATCTTTGTTTGTAAAGCATTTGCAAAGTACGAAAACCATAATTAGCATACCAACAACAAATTGTTGATAGAATCTTTCATTCTTTGCATAATAACTATTTCCATTGAGCATGTATCAGTTTTTAAACTCTTGGCAGACACAAAATCCTTTGCAGAGTAGAACTTCTAAGAAATTACTTCTCTTTTTCTTTTCAAATCAGTGCTTCTATGCAATATGTAGTTCCAACCTATCAGATTGCTGAGAGTCCCTTTGATATATTTAGAGTGATAATTTAAGTGAAATGGGAATGAAAAGAAATAAAAGGTCAAAAGCTTGCAAATAGTTCCTTATAAAAGTTACCTGGTAAATATGCCACAGTAGGAACCAGTGTTAGATTCAGGTTTGTAACCTCATCTCAACCAGCTATTCCTCCTTATAAATATTGCCATTCCACAGTAGTAGTTTCAGTAGGATTACTTTTTGCAAAGACCTGTGTGATTAATTCCCAAAGCAAGATTCATCTGAATGTTTATTCATTTTCCAGTTTTGAAATTTCTTTGAACTGCATTTCCCCCTCTTTTGGAATTCAGGGTTATTCCCAGTGAGCCATTAGAGATGTACACGTTCCAGCATCTCTCTTTTAATATTCCCATTTTAATTTATCTAGTTAAGTTAATTTTTACATCTGGATAATACATATTTTGATAGCTTCTTGAAGATCCAGCCAAGATGAGGACCAGTTTTTGTTAGGTTGAACACGGTCTCCAAGATCTAGTTCCCAATTCAAAGAGTCCAAACAGACAAAGAGTTGTATTAATTTGAAGATAACACTACTCTTTAAATTTCTAATAAATCAGAATTATTAGTAGCAGTAATTCACCTGTAGATTTTGAGAAGAATCAGAGATCTCCTAAACTATGCAATGTACAGTAAGGAAAATATGCTTTATGGTAGATAATTTATAATCTGTGTGTCTGAGAAGATGTTGCAAAAGAAACAGGTAGGACGATACTGCATTTAAAAGTATAAAATTAAAGAGAATTTAGTTTATTTTTCTGAGAATCTGTGTTATGAAATGGCTTTTCTGGTTCTTTATTTTTTCATTATATATCATTGACAATAATACAAAGATGTAGGCACAGTTATACATCACTTACTTACACAGGACAAAAAATTTAACCTTTATTCTCTCCATCTAACCTAAACCCTCTGAATGAAATTATTCATTTCAGATCTTATTTCAAGATGTTTTGATGAGCATGGAATTCATAGTTCCTTTCCAGATCTGTTCCCACCTCCATTTCTGTTTCACTTCTTTGGTTATGGGTATTTCTCTGACTGTCCCTCCAGGTTGCCTTAGGGACAGGGTCATGGGATTACCTTGCAATGACGAGAGATTCAGATTTTGGAGACCCTGATTTCAATCCTGCTTTCAGTTTTTAAAGAATTTTCAGGGTTTTTTTTTTGTTTTGTTTTGGGTTTTTTTAAATCTTTTCTACCCCCTTTATGTTTTCAGCCAGAGATAATCATAGTAAACTGGTGTTTTCTGCCTACCCTTACGGACACAGGCAGGGAACACGTACAACATCTGAACAGCCAAAAGCCAGGATGTTTTGGCTACTGGTAAATTGAACATGCCCAGAAATGTTTCCAGACACTGAGGCCAAGTACCATGTCTTGGATTTTCATACAAGGTGGCTGTGTAGAAGCTGGTTATTGGGAACAACCTTTGGAATAGAATGGCAAAATTCATGCCAAAGAACCTATTAACAGATTATTGACCTAACAAACACACTTCAGTGCCTGGGAACCTTCCTGAGCCCACGTGATTTACTGCTATGTGTGGTCTTTGTGCTGTTTTCACCTGAAAATTGGTTCGGGGATGTTTCTGACACAGGCTTAAAATATTAGAACATTTTAATATTTTATCTTTATCTTTTTATCATTGTTTTAAACTGTCCTTACAGCAAGGACATAATAAGGTAAATATGGGTTTCATCTCTGTGCAGAGGGTCAGAATAAAACTTTATGAACCACTCAAGCCCTGAAGCCAGGAAATAAGTAGCTCTGTCCTAAATAATATTAAGATTAAGATAAAGACTAATTGCTAAAGCAGCCTGTCCACTTCAGTCTCTGTAGGATATTTGTATGTCTTCTGATGGCTATGCTTGGCTGGAAGGTATGTACTTGTTTTCCACCTGTGCCGTTTTTGAAAGCATTTTCTTCTGTTAAGAATTGGAAGAAAACAGGAAAATAAGTGCGTTTCATCATCCAAAGGGAAGACATAAAATTCATATTTTCAGCTGGGAAAACATTTGTCAGTTTTGTCTTCCCTCTCCAGGAGGAAGTGACTTCTGCCTAGTACCCCGTGTTTCGATTTTCCTAGAAGAAAGGTCAAGGGTTTTTTTTTTGTTTGTTTGTTTTATTTTGTTTTGGGTTTTTTTTGTTTTGTTTTTCTTTGCTTGGTTTTCAGAAAAAAAAAAAATCTTCTATAGATTTTTTTTTTTTTTTAAATGTGGTATTCTCTATTACAAATTCATTGGATGGGAATCTCCTAGTCAGCTTGAGTTTCCCCACCTCTGCAAAGTGACTGAATGCCAGACAAAGTTCATTATTTTGCTACATTTATTATTCTGATCAAAAATATGCTAGGTATTTGGAACCTAGCCAGAAAAGTTTCTTGAAAATGACCCTTCGCTTTAACCCATGATAGATCCATAAAATGATAAATCAGAGCAGATATCTTAAGGATATATTTTTTTTTTAAAGTTGGGTTTTAAATAAGTATGCATTGGGTGCTTGCTTTTCAGGAGAAATCTTTTCAGTTCTAACAAGAAATCCCTTACCAGGATAGCACTAATTGCATTGCCTAGGCACATTGAGTAGGGATTTCATTTCACACATCACAAACTATCCACACAACCTTGTCATAGTAATATTTCATACGTAACTTTTTCCCAGCAAAGTCTAATCATCCTATCCTAGTTTCACAGTCCACTACTCTGAAACAAAGCTCAGTTAAATCTTAATAAAAAAAGAAGCAAAATTAAAAAGAGAAAAGCCACTGTGATTTCTCTCAGGCCATTGTCCCTGAACTTGCTGAAAGTTTCTGCAACCTCAGCTGGACTCCAGGGACAGGACTCTGGTCATCATCACTGGAGAGCGTTGTTGATACAGCACATTCAAGGTGAAGGAAAATTAGGTGTAGAAAGACACGGAATACTTAGGGTTAAGTGATTGTTATAGAGTTTAATAATATTTTTTCCCTAATTGTTTTTGTAGAAGTGCTCTATTTGAAAGCTTTGAAATTCAGATTCTTTTTCTTGTAATTGACACAAATTATTTCTAAATCAAAGACACAAATAATTCCAGTGCTTTCTCTTGAAAAGGTTTTGGATGGTTCTTCAGTTAATTGTTTTCTATTGATTTCATGCACCTGTTTTACCTAAAAATCATACTTTTCAACCAGCAGTATGACAAGAATAGGGGAAATACTCCTTTTGTGGACACGTTATTTGACTGTGTCACAAAGATCTTAGATGCCCTTCTGAAACACTTTTACAGGTCACTGTAAAAGTCAAAATATTAGTTGGTCTATTGGCCTGTTATGATGTATGCTTCTGTATATTGCTTATCACCCCTAGCTCTCAGACAAGTATACAATAAGATGTAATAATGTGACTCCTTCCTTTTGACATAGGGCTAAGTACATTTGTATATATTACAATCTCTATTTTTCAGAAAACTACTGTTCTCACAAAGTTAGGTGATCATTTGTTGTGGCTGCAATTCACTCCTGCCTGCAAAATTCCTTCAAAAAAAAAAAAATATGCAGGAAACCAGTCCTCGGCTGGTTTAAATTAATTAGAGTGCAATAATTATTGGAACAACAAGTTTGCAACAGTTTGGATGCAAAATTTGCATTGAAAAGTAGCTTCACATTGAATATCTGATTACTAGAAGAAATGGCAGCTATTTGAACGTGTGCAAACACAGGAAAGTGGATTTCATTAAAAAAGTAAGTAGATCTTTTTCTCCTTTGGAGTCAGATATACAGGACACTAAGCACACCCTTTTCTCACAGGACCACTGGGAAGATCTGGACCAGAATAAATTTTCTCTTTTTATGATTGTTTTAAATGCATCTTTTAGAAATTTCCACTTCCCTCTAATTCTTTTTTAAGAGATTCTGAATCTTTCAAGATGTTCTTCTCTCATTATTTATTCCTCTGAAGAGAACATTGCTGCTCAGATAACAGTCATTGAAAACCACATAGCACTGACATACCAGTAATGTTAGCAGGTGTGCTTTCACTGTCTGGCAAACAATTTACTATTTTCCTGCAACCAAATGAACTTTGCTTATTTTGGGGAAAATTTAGTGGATTTAGCGGGCTTCCTTGATTTGGTCATTTTTAAGTGCCTGAATATTGGAGAAAGATTAGAAGGCATTTCAGCTGTTGTGCAATGTGCTTGTGTCAAGTTTTATTCCCTATATATTGCTTTCTATGCTTCAGTGTACTGAGATATTTTGATGCACTAATGAGACATAATTCTTGATAAATAAACAAAAAGTTGCATATCAGATTTTTCTTTTATTTTTTCCTTACATATATTTATGTTTTTGCCACAACTTGTGTTCTTTAAGCCACTGTGGTTATTAGACAGGATGTTTAAATTTCCATGTCATGAACAGCGGAGTACTGTTGGGTGGTAGTTCAGTAGTTCGGCTTATTTTGTGCGGAAGGAGGTGCCCGCATCTCAAAACGTGTGTGCTTACGCATCTATATATCCCTTAAATAAGTGCCGATATTTCAGACTGCTCTGACACAAAATTAGCCCTGCTTCTAACAAATTAAAGTGTGCTGCTTTCATTGTAGCATATTTGTTTATAATATCGAACAAGCTGCTCTGCCTGAGTGCCTGATACAGATGAAACCATTGCCTTCTGCTTGGCAAGGCAAACGAATGCCACTATAGGATTGTTAAACTCTGATAAAACCATACATAAAAATCTGTGTTCCTGGACTCCTCTCTTCAGCGCATCTGTTCCAGTCCTCCCAGCAATGAGCATAGGATTCTTTAGTGGATTTCTGTAGAATCAGTGGCTTTTTTTCTGATGTGTGTCCATAGAGTCTGCCCTTGGCTGCATTATTCCAGAGAAACTGAAAACACCCTGTGCTGGCTAATCAACAAAAGTACAAAAAGCTTGCTGCCAGGGAATCAAATGTTGGCAAACAGGTCCCTTTAGGCTCTTTCTGAGAAGGCTGGCAAATGCAAGCTGTCTACCCATTTGGCTTAGGATAAAACACAAGGCTAGACATGGGCTCTTTCATGTTATTTTATTTTATTTTTTTTTTTTTACTTTCATGCAAAAAATTCAGCAATGACTTACACGGCTGAGATTGACTTCAGTGCAATTATGCAGGGTGCAGGCCAATATGGAATTCACTCTGCACAATCATATGTTTCATATTGGGTTGTCATTCACTTTGTTACTCCAGGGTATAACTCAGGAATGAGTCTGCCAAAGCCAGCAGAGTTACATTTTGTTTTAAAGCAGATAAAAAAGTGAGAAGAGAGTAAAGCCTATATTGTGAGATTAAGAGCAAGAAAAAAAGACTGTGGCAATTGAGTGGTATGGTTTCAAAACTGCATGCTATGGAAAAAAATATAATAAAATAGTGTTCCATTTCCTAGTTTTAAAATGAGATAGTTCTTTAACATGGCACTAAGTTTTGCTTTGAGTCCTTAGCTCTGTCCCTTACAGCGAGAACCTGGAGAATTGATAAAACTTTCCTGCTTCTTCTTTTTATTTTTTAACCCACAGAATATGACAGAAACATATCTTCAGAATATTTCTTAGTACTCCCACCTGATTTGGTATGCAGAAAAGGGGTCAATTATGCACATTTTCTTTCTGGCAACTTATCCACTGGTTGTGAAACTGGGGAGTTTCCCTTTGGAGAACCTCATCTACCCTGCTCCGCACCTCAGCTTTGACTGCCTTAAAATGTTCTCAGAGAAACATCTACCAGCACCAAAAGACTAGCGTAGCTCTGTAGATCCAGAAGAGAAATGACAAGACAGAATAAGACCCCCTTCAGCATGGCTGATGGCTTAGATGCCTAAATCCTTAATGGGCACATGGGATATGCCCCACTTTTACATCCCCGATCCCAGCTAGGTAGAACAGACATTTGTATCATGGCTTCTTCCATTTTAAGTGCTTATCCTCGTCACAGGGGCAATGTGCTTTTTCTACCCATATACGATCTTTCAAAAGTCCTGGGTTTGACCCCACACAGCCTGGAGACATTACTGAAGTCTCAGTGACTTCTGCTGCTGTGAAATCTGGTACTCAGCCAGGTGCAACATTGCCCCGGTCGTGCCGTGTCATCCCCATTGTCAGCCTGGCTCAGACACCCTAATCATTGAACCATAGAATATCTCAAGTAGGAAGACACCCATGAGGATCACTGAGTCCAACTCCCCGCCTCCTGCAGCACTACCTAAAACTAAACTGTATGACTAAAAGCATCCTCCAGGCATTCCGTGATATCATAGTACAGGGTTGTACCCACACCTTGACAACCCCACACTCACCATTACATGCCAACGTAGATCTTTCTGTGCCCATCACTGAGAAGAGCAAGCCGTCCATTGCCTAGGCAACCAGACCACAGAGTTCACGTTATCTTAAAAAAGCACCATTCTCTCTTAAATTCCACAGCCTTCCTAGATAGGATGCCTAGTGAACTCTACTAAGACTGAAAATACTTTTTCACCCTCGTAATGACCCAGTAAAAATCAGAATCAGCTCCAAGTTTTGCATCTGATTTTTGGTCCAGTTCATCTACATCCCATTTTCATCTTGTCTGCAAGCTCCATCTTCATTCTCCTTTTTATCTTTGCTCTCAAAGTGCCTTTTCTTTTTTGGTCCCATGGTGATTGTCACCTACTGCTGTTGACAACATGTAATGTAAATAAATTAGACCAGACCTTGGCAAACTATTTAGGTTTTCAGAAGTGTGTTCCCAAGAAGTAGGCAGGCACTTGGAATAGACATTTTCTCTAAGTGACACAATATGCATGCGAAGCTGTAAAATCAATACACCATTTACAGAAAAGGAGTTTATTTTCTGAAAAGTTGTGTTGATTGTATTTGCTTTAAAATGCTTTTTTTATAGCCCTAATTGATTATGGTCTTCCCTTTTGTGAAAACCATTAATTAAAATGACATCACACTCAGAATAGCTTTTATTTAGAATGAACAGTAGGACTGTGTTTTTATAATGAAAACTTTGATTAAAAAATAAAAGGAAGAAATAAATAATTCTCCTTAAATGTAAATGTGTCAGGCAGATGCACATAAAAGGCCAACAACAACTTCCACTTTTGTTTGTCTTTAAGCAAATAACTAAACCCCACGAGTGTTCACAGGATCAAGGACTATGTCAAAGGGGTGCTGTATGTGACACCAATTATTAAAACTTCCACATAGTTGGAAGACTAACAATATTTTCATTTTACCTAAAATAAAATTTCATTTTACCAGTATGCAATTCTTCTGGACCTAATTTCCAATCTTCATACGCAGATTTCTCAGCTGCTGAAATTTCCTAAGTTTCCTAGGAGCCTGTTTTGGTAATTCCGGATGGTCTGGAGTATGATGCTGCGAATATAGCACAATTGTGAGCACATTGCTCAGGACAGCTTCTCCCACACTGCCTGCAGAGGAAGAATTCGCTGTGGACAGCACAAGCCGTCATTACAGCTCAAGAGAGTCCCCTGTAAACTACACGCCAACAAACTCCTGCTACTCTCTAACACGCTCTGGCTCCCAGTTTTCTGGGGAAATGCTGCTTTCCTCCTGTGCTATTGAGTTTAACATCTCGGGGCAGGTGATGACAAATTCTCAAGAGAAGGCTCTCCCCTCTGGAACTAATTTCCAACAGTAATGCAGCAAAACCTGAAGGCATAGAGAAAAGCCCATCTGTTCAGACAGGCTTTTGCCTGAGGTAGATTAGTAGGATATTTCAGTCCGTCCTCGGTTTCTGTTTGAGGATGTACCTTTATATTTACGCTTGCTGGGTAGTGCTCAAAAAAACAAGAGAAACTTGCTCAATTCAGCCAGCTATTGGTAAATATTTTAAAATGTTGTCTCTGTATTTATTTGTTAGAAATGAACTTGGACTGTTAGCAATGGAAGTGGGTTTTATTTATGAAATTAGAAATGACTTACCAGTTTACACTGATGGAAGCATGGATGAAAGAGACAAGGGCTCAAATATCTCTCAGCTACTGATCTACCTCAGCTTTTTAAGCCCAAACTAACACTTTTGTTGTGAAGGGTGGAGATGACAATGAATTGTTTGTAATTACTGACTACCTAGCTGTGTGATTTCGCGTTCCCTATTTTATAGTAACTGCTGTGATGATGTAGGAATTGATTCCCATGTACAGTAGATTTGCAGTTTAGCAGTTGTTATTAAAGCTGTGTGAAAGCTGAGAGAGCTGGGACTCTTTAGCCTGGAGAAGAGAAGGCTGAGGGAAACCTTATTATGGCATACAAGTATCTAAAGGGTGGGTTGAAGGAGGATGGAGCCAGACTCTTCTCGGTGGTTCCCAGTGACAGGACGAGGGGCAATGGGCACAACTTGGAACATAGGAAGTTCCGTTCCAACACATGGAAAAACTTCTTTACAGTTCGGGTGACAGAGCAGTGGCACAGGCTGCCCAGGGAGGGGGTGGAGTCCCCTTCTCTGGAGATTTTCAAGACCCGCCTGGATGCAGTCCTGAGTAATGTGCTCTGGGCAATCCTGCTTTAGCAGGGGAGTTGGACTAGATGATCTCTAGAGGTCCCTTCCAACTCTGAAGAATCTGTGATTCTGTGTGTGATTCTGTGTGTGATTCTGTGAAAGCAAAGGTGAAGATCACATTTCCATTCTAAATTCTCCGTACACTACAAATAAAACAGCACAATAAGTTAAAGAGGATCCAACTTTAGAGCTACTAAGATGATTAAGGATTTGGAGCATCTTTCTTATGAGGAAAGGCTGAGGGAATTGGATCTTTTTAGTCTAGAGAAAAGAAGACTGAGGGGAGATCTTCTCAATGCTTATAAATCCTTCAAGGGAGGGTGCCAGGGGGGTGGGGACGGTCTTTTTTCAGTGCTGCCCAGTGACAGGACAAGAGGGAATGGGCACAAACTTGAATATAGGAAGTTCCATCTTAACATGATGAGGAACTTCTTTCCTGTGGGGGTGGCAGAGCACTGGCACAGGCTGCCCAGAGAGGTGGGGGAGACTCCCACTCTGGAGACATTCCAAACCCGCCTGGATGCTCTCCTGTGCAACTGCTGTAGGTGCCCCTGCTCTGGCAGGGGGTTGGACTGGATGATCTCCAGAGGTCCCTTCCAACCCCGACATTTCTGTGATTCTGTGATTCTGTAACTTCAATACGAAAATAAAATGTTGGTGTGTTAGAGCTCCAGGGAGGTTCTTTGGCTAATGGCTGCTTGGAGTTATGTTTCATTAAACATCAAGAAACCCCATCCAGAGACTATCCCCATTCTGTCTGGTGTTACGAAGAGGTTATGTGTTTGAAAGGTACTGCTGTCCTGAGAAACCTTGGTTTCAGAGAAAGGATAGAAAATGGGCAACACTGTCATCCCCAGTTTACAAAAGCTACTGGCGTAGTAAGGAGATGTAAGTCCCCAGTGGAGAGGTTACCTGTGAATGACACTGCATTTTTGTAGGATGTTTGTTTCAGAGTTCACTGAGTGGAAACAACACCTCAGTGCTTAACAGGTATTTAAGCTCATCAGAAATCAGGCACACCTATAATCCCCACTGATTTTAATAGACTTTCAGTAGTCCAGCTAGTCAAATTCAGAGTGCATGCTTAAGTGCTTTTCTAGATTGGATCCCTCTCTGTCTTTTGACATCTGAGCTGTACTGTGCTCTGTGGTAGCAGCTTTCTTGTGCCTGAGACAGTCTGAGTATTTGCAGCCTTTCTTTTTGGGGAAAGATGAAGGATGGTATACACTGGTCAAACCACCCCTTGTTAATAAATTATCTTCTTT
This sequence comes from Charadrius vociferus, assembly GCF_000708025.1. Taxonomy (NCBI): domain Eukaryota; kingdom Metazoa; phylum Chordata; class Aves; order Charadriiformes; family Charadriidae; genus Charadrius; species Charadrius vociferus. The sequence goes on from NW_009647680.1 coordinate 8,550,913, forward strand.
TTTAGATTCAGTAATTAAATTGCAGCATCAAAAAAAGAAACATAGTGTCAAAAGAGCGGACAAGCATATCCATCGGCTAAAATCATATTATCCTTTGGAACTGACAGATAATCAGGTCTCCTTGACCACTGTCTGTCTTTCATCTTCTTTTCGTTGCCCCTCAAAACTTTTTTTCATTTGTTTGGCTTTATTTTTGTCTCAGATTTCTAAGAACGGGATCATTCCCAATAATGTTAATTACGCTGGAGTACTAAAAGCTATGTAGGGTTCAAAGCAGCTTGTTCAGCAATTCTTCAGTGCTTGTTCATAGGTAGTTACCATTGAGCCTTCCTTCTCCTTCCCATCAGCAAACCATTGAGATAAATCCAGACACTGTATAGCAGTATGTATAAGTAGTAGTGAATGGCCCACCAATTATCTCCACCTGTGGAGATATCCAGAACGTAACTGGACACAATCCCGGGCAGCCTGTTCTATATGACCTTGCCTGAGTAGTGAGGTTGGACTGATTCCTTCCATTCTCAACAATTCTGCAATTAATAATTAGCCAGTTCAATAATTTTTTCAGCATCACGCACATTCACAGTTAAACCAGTTGAACTTGCTATATATGTGAGAAATAGCATTACTTCTTACGATCCATAACTGATAAAGCAAAATTCTTAGTGCATCTCCTAATTATAAAACTAAAGCATAATTAACTAACTCAACTGAACTAGTTCAAAAGGACAAAAATGAATAGTCCTAATAGCATTAGTGTTAAAAGATTTAATTGCTTTCAGATGAGCAAAGACCCCTGGCTGCACTGTCCACTTCTTCACTACCGAAAGCAACACCACATGATGTGGAGTTGGGTATGGAAATGACCCAACAATATCCCCACCTGGGTAATGCAAATCTATCGATGAGCTACTTAGAATGATTAAGCATAGGGGAGATAGGGATTTTAATGCAGAAACTTCTTAGCTGCTTCCAGTACTTGGGTCTCAGTAGGTGTCTGCCCACCCCAGAGGGAGACAGTGAGGCTACTCGTACCCCACTTAACTAAGGTTGAGCATCAGATTTCAGTATCTTGTTTTACATTTTAAGCAGATTGTATTCAGCTAGCATTTCTCCATCAGACAGTTTTTGATCTTATCATTCAGGTACTAAAATGTGGTACGAATTCAGATCAAAATATTTGTAAGGTTTTCAAAAATAGTCTATGATAAATTAGTAAAGAAACCTGCCAAAATGAAAGTATCACTGACTCTTCTGCTACTATCTTTTATAATGAATACAAACGACGCACTCACTCCACACCAGTTTCCTTCTGCATAAATTTCTAATGACAGTTCAATGAAGCAATAGGACTCAAAAACCTCTTTGATGGGTTCAAAGTCAGAACCTGCCCCTCTATTTGCTAAAGCAAAATTGATCTTTTACAAAAGTTGCAGTGTTGAAATTAATGAAGTTGTTAACTGGCAAACAAAAATGCTTTCCAAAGCTTAACAGATCTTTTTGTGATAAAACTTTTCTTGTTTGCTGAAATCTTACTTTTTAAGGTTGACTCTTAGGCACAATAAACTGCAAGCTAATAAATATATCTGACATATACTGGAGAAAGAATCAGCCCTATCTCTCTGATCATTACTTCTGTCTCAATGTATTTCCTCGTTCTGACAAATGTGCTTTTTTCCTTATGCGTTTGCGCTTTCCAAATATTAAAGACCCTTAAAAAGTTCTCATTTCTTTTGTATGAAGAAGCTGTCACCAGCATGTGATACTGTGTCTCTCTAAAGCATTGGTCAAAATAGCCATAGTTTCAAGAGGCAGTTTTGTGGGCGCCCAATATACCTAGTGAGTAGAATGATTACCTCAGGGAGAAGAATCAGGGATTTTTTTGAGATTAAGTATCAAGAACCCAAAGGATCCACAATTATTCATCTCTTCTGAAAAGTAGATACAGGAGTCCTAACTTGTCCTTAGTAAATAGTTTATGGAAATGCATCTCATCCAATTCACTTATCACCATTCTGTGATTCTATGATCTACAAGGCAGGTGTCCTATCCTAGCTCATCAATCCGGGCTCCTTTGGAAGTCTTGGAAGGAAAGCAGCACTGTCAGGGTAAATTTCAATAGACCTATTTTGTGCGTCAGATTAATATCCCTGGAAAGGGACTATGCCCCAACTCTAATTTTACAGAAGCCACAACTGGATTTCCAGGAAAGATATATTCATTCTGAAAGTGGCATATAAACATGTGAGATTAGTATGGAAGACTAACACTCTTTTTCCTGGGATTGTGTGGTTTGAAAACGTTCTTTGAACACTGCTGGCTAAAGCAAACGATATAGGTTAGCAAAAATCTATTTTTTTAAAAATGTTGAACCAGATTCCTACTTAACATGTAGCCTTTCTCATCAACTTTCAATTCTTTTGAAATTGTATGATAGGAAATTTTTAATGCAATAGACAAAAATATCTTATTAAAGATCATAAACACTTATGCATTAAGTACCTAAAGCATAATAGGGTAAATTTAATAATACTCACATCAGTGACTAATTTCTCTGTGTTCCTCAGTGGCATAATTTGATACCTGTAAACCAGACTACCTTTCTGTTATCTTAATGGTTTTTTTAGATCTAGAACTAAAAAGTCCATTTAATTAAACAGTGTATAAAAATATGACATTAAATCTTTACGATAGCTTTGAGCCCTGAAATCTGTGGAATATTACTGAGTTTATATTAGTTTTGGGGTAGGAATTGCAAGTGTTTTAATCGAGCTCCCAAACAAAATATATCAATAAGCGAAATATATTATTAGCTGATTATATCAAATCACATTTTTTGGCAATATTCATCCTGAAAGCAGCTCTGACAGCCAAAAGAAAAAAGGTAAATGAAAATCCCTGATATATTTTAAAGATGTAACATAATTAAAAGCATATCTTCTACAAGAATCTCATTTTTTTTAAGCGTAGTGAGAAATTGGAAATGGATGTGCTGCTGTATTATATGTATTGCAAAGGAAAAGCAAGATTTAATCACACAGACAAAGGATCTTTTTTAAGAATAACAATTTGGAATGTGCTGTGGGGTTTTGGGATGAAGAGAGAGGAAATTTCAGAGATTACGTTTCTTTACTAGTTAAGCGCATAGTTAATGGGAATCAACTTAGCTACGGAGGTTAGTTTCAGTAACACTGGTTGCTGCCTGGAAATTCATGAATATATACAACCTTCTGGGTGTTTCTTAAAGAGTAGAGGAAAAGGGTCTAAGCAAACAGGAATATGATGGCTGTAACAGGCTAAGTCAGGAATAATATGCTGAAAATTTGCACAATGTTGTCTGAATACATTTAGTAACAACCATGGTAGTTACAGAATAGAATAGAATAGAATAGAATAGAATAGAATAGAATAGAATAGGATATTTCCATTTGAAGGGACCTACAACGATCATCTAGTCCAACTGCCTGACCAATTCAGGGCTGACAAAAACTTCAAGCATGTCATAAAGGGCATTGTCCAAATGCCTTAAATGCTGACAGGCTTGGTGCATTGACCACCGCTCTAGGAAGACCCTTCCAGTGTTTTATCACCCTCTCGGTAAAGAAATGCTTCCTCATGTCCAGTCTGAACCTCTCCTGGTGCAGCTTTGAACCATTCCCACGTATCCTGTCACTGGGTCCCAGGGAGAAGAGCTCAGCACGTCCCTCTTCTCTTCGCTCCTCAGGGAGCTGTAGGATCAATGAGGTCACCCCTCAGCCTCAATTCTCCGAACTAGACAAGCCCCAAATCCTCTGCTGCTCCTTATAGGACATGCCTTCCATTCCTTTCACCCTGCTTTGTTACCCTCCTCTGGATTCAAGTTCAAGGACATTTGTGAGATAAGGTTTGCAGGTATCTTTTACTAGACCAGTTGTTAGAAGTGGAACATCAGTTGAGCTGTCAGGTACATGAGACCTTCTTTGTATCTGAAGTAGAAGCAGGAAACTTCATACCTAAATTCAAGACGGGAACAATTGGTCATGGTTTAATTACAGGTTTATCAGCTGAACTACCTTGAAGGAAAAATAAGCTGGTGGCTATGGGATGTTAATAAGGAAAGTTGACAAAGTAGTTCTTTCCCTGGGAAAAGGAGACAAGTTTTTTATAGACATTACTCTGTGTAACACAGAGCTTAATGTCAACAGATCTCCACCACAGGCATAGTAAATAGAATAGAAATACCAAAATAGAAACATCAGCTTTCATGGGTCTTGCACTCGCATGTCCTGGGATATAACACATCTCATCCTGGGTAGCAGTGTCCTCATGGTAGCAACACAGCATAAGCCAAGCCACAACGACACAGCAGGATGAACTCACACAATCAATGAAGAGCAGAAACACCCCACTGACATTAAGGGAACACTTCTAAAACAGTCAGTCCCTCTCTCCTGATTGTTAATGAAGACCTAAAAAACACTCTGAAATGAAGGGTCTGAAAAATTCATAGTTCTATTGAATATCAGAAACAATGAGCTAAGTAGGTATATTGATCTTTTCACACATTATAATCTCCTTCCCCTACACAAGCCACAGACAATGACTATCTGTCTTCTTGTTTCTTATAAGAGATAATTATCCTATGACCCTATTAACATCCTCTCAGATCTACGCTGGTTTCAGGGATGGTCTAACATATACCTAAGCAAACTGGGCATTTTTTCTTAACCTTGGCTTTTCTTAGCTTTGAAGTTTGATGTTTGGAAGAGGGACATGGATGTCCAGTAGCTTGTCTAAATTTTCCACATGTATGATTAGTGTGATGACAGATGCTATCTCCATTTAAAAGGTTCATCTTCCTTACTGTTATAAGTACCTACATAAGAGAGAAAACTCAAAGCCAAGTCCAGTAAATTGTGACAGTGAAGTTCCAGGATGCAGCAACATATGTGTGAAATCAACAGATAGAAACATCTTTGAGACTTCTTTTAAACAGAAAATCTTAATTTTCCCATCACTGTGTAAAGAATGCTGGCCATTTTTGGAAGTGCACATCTGAAATCTATCTTCCTCAAAATGTGAGACATTTCGTGAATCTTCATGCTCTCTGTGGCTTTTCTACATTGTCATTCCTCTTAGCTCAAGCTATCTAAATGGGGAGAGACGGAAAGAATTTGAACAGAGCTCAGGAACTTTATCCTCATTCCAATGCACAACCAACAGATTGAATCTTCTTAAAAATATAATGCAGCAGAATCCACTAGTTTAAATGGGTGCATCTTGTCTCGAACTGTATCACCATGGAAACAGGAAAAGATCATGGTCTTTGTATAATCCTTTCCTCTTTGTCCTCCCATATTGAACTCCACAGGGGAAACTTTCCATTGTCCTTCTTTCACAATATTTTATAGGGTCATTCTACAAAAAGGAGCAATTAACTCATCACAAATACCTCCAAGACTTTCAACAAAACAAGTTCTATACTTTGGCATCCATGGCTGGTTTTCTACAGATATGATATTATCTGTTGACTCTTTTAGAGGAAATTAACAGAGGTTAGAGTTTCTGTTTCTCAGATATAAAAACCAAAACCAAAAACAAAAACAAAAACCAAACCTGTATCTGTTTCACAATATAGGGAAATTTTTCTTGGGATTTTCTGTATCTTAGTTATACATGTGAACTGTCTGTCAGTGTGTATAATTTAAAGTAGCACTTTCAAGACAGTGCTGTTTCACCCACTTTAATTGCATACAATTTTTTTTTTTTTTTTTACAGTGAAATACCAAGGACCTCATTTGTCTTTCCTTGAAAGGATTCCTCACTTGGGCAGAACTATTTACCAAAGTTAGAAACAAAATAATACAAAACTCCTTTCTTATCTATGTTATAAAAACCTTGCTATCATTTATAAGTAGGCAAATTGCTTCTTCAATTTCTTTTAAGTGTTTTCTGAAATTTCTCATTCCTTATTTCTTTATTTCCACCTTCAATCTTTTTCTCAACTTGTCTTAAAAACTCTTCAAATTCTCCATCTTCCTACTCTTTTGGTTTTTGTTTTTGTTTTTCTAAATCTCTCTTTCTCTCTCTCCCAGCCTCTTATTATTCAAGAGCTGTCAATACCACAGTTTTCTTTACTGAGAAAGGACCAAAAACTGTTTTGGGTAATTTGTTTTTTGTTTTGGTTTGGTTTGGGTTTTTTTTTCTTTTAAACTATGCTCAGTTTATACTACAGAATCTACTATAAGTTAAGAAGTACACCAAACTTACTTTCATAGAAAATACCGTTGATCCCGGCAGGATAACGGAACTGTCCCCCTGGCTTTCAAGAAACCACAAATGAAACTAGGTAGAAAAATAAAAACACAAAGTTATTAAGGCAGAATGTATTAAGGCAGAATTGTGAACCTGCTTTTCTTTGTCAGCCTTGAATATTTCCAGGATGGGACACCTACCACCTCTCTGGGTAACCTGGGCCAGTATCTCACCACCCTCATTGTAAAATTTTCTTCTTTATATCTAGTCTGAAGCTACCCTTTTTTAGCTTAAAATCATTACCCCTTGTCCTATCACAAGCATCGTTAGTTATATCTCAATAGATGTTCTGAGGGACTACTACAGATCTTTTCAGCTTGTACACATCCTGCTTTGTATTATAACTCCCATATTTTCCCTGACACATTGTGAAAGCAAAAGGAAAATGGGTCAGCCCACTGGGTACTACAGGCCCTAAAGAGCAACGGATTCAGTATCATTGCTGTTGTGTAATTAATATCAAGAGCAATTCACTGTGAATAGTATGAAAATAAATTTCTCCCTCCAAGACAGAGCTTGGAGAATGTTTTATTAGATGTTACACTATTACAAATGAGCAGGACATATTCTTTTATTGTCCAGCCATTAAATTAACAAGATTTATTTCTGCCCCCAAGACTGGGTGGGTTTGGTGGCCAATGTCATACGGAAATGGACATAATAAACAGGTGTAGGTGCTTCATTTCATTCTTTGTTTCAGATGGATTTTTAATAGCTGTTCAGGTTGCTACATGATAAGTAATATTTTATGCCATGGGAGATAGCTCAGGAAAAACTATAATAATACACAAGACCCTAAAGATCACTATGTGGACTGGCAGTTCTTTGTTGAAAGAGTCATTAAGGGCTGTGCTGTATTTAATAATTTAATAGAAATGTGTCAGGGATATGACAATGGACTGTTAGTGTTTGTAAATGGGATTTTGCACTCTCTTGTTTCTTCCAAGAATCCATCCAGCTTGTACAGAAAATGTTCTCAGCAAATAAAAGCCAAGCCAACAGTTTCTCAGGGATGCTGCTGATGTTAATTAAATTGGTCCTTGTATTGTCCTCTGCAAACTTACCATTTTATAGTCTTGTAAACAAATCTCAGTTTCATTCTCTGATATATTACTGTGAGGTAAATCCAGAGCAACTTCAATGATGTCCATGGGTCAGAGCCTCTACTCACTGAAAATCCAGAGTAAATTCACTGAAATCATTGGCGTTACTTCAAGGTCATACTGCTACAAATGAAAATAAACTTGAAATTAAAATTCATATTATTAGTAGAAGTGATGTGAAGGAAGCCCCTTCAGCCATGATGAAAATATATTGTTGGGGTTATTTTTTTTTAGTATTCTCTTCAATGGACAGGAAGCATTTCATTAACTTTAAACCTGCCAAAGACACCACAACAGATCTAAGATAAAGTTTAAGTACAGAAGGGTGGAGAAAAAACTGCAGATTTCAATTTTGTAAAAGAATACAAACGTCTAAAAGGAAATGTGAGAAGAATACTGTAATTAAAATCTCAGTGATAATAAAAGTAGATGAGTAACTGAAATGACCATCAGTGGTGAAGGCCACATTTCTGTACTTCTTCCACCATACTCTAGTATTCTTTATAGTGGAAGACTTACTGAATACAATGAACTGTGGAGTGGACTTTCCATGGAATATTACTTAAAATACAGTAAAGAAGGTCTCCAAAAAAAAAAAAAAGCGAAGAAAAAGAAGAAGAAATCCAACTAGGAGAAGTACAAATATCCTCTTTATTCTATCTTTAGCTTTTCTGATGTTTCAGATACAATTTTATGCACATATCTTGAAGCTACTACAAAACAGATGTGTCCTCCTGTTCTAATTTTGCTTGGGCAAAAACACTCATGATGGTACAGAGTCTATTGAGAAGCAAAGCTGGAGGATCAGAGACTCTGATATACAACTAATACTCTTTAAGGAGAATAATGTGAACCATAACCTGCACACTTTATGGTGTGCCATTGAACTGAATCAATTCAGTGAAATCAGTGAGATTTGTCCCAGTTTGATAACAGAGCATGACGGGCAAACACTGGCTGATGAAAATCTCAAACAGCTTGGGACTTGGAAGGACTGAATAGAATTCCTCTAACTTGCTTCTTTAATAATGTCCTTTTATGAGTTACCACTCTCAGTATTTCCTTACATGAGGGACAATTTAGTACCTTTACGATGAAAGATGGGAACTTTATTGTGACAAGGCAGCAATCTAGTTTATCTCCAGCACAGTTTACCATTTCCAGCAGTATAAATTGTAAGCCTTCTCAATGATGTCATACCATATAATGCAGAATATAAAACAAGAGGAAGTAATTCTGAGCCTACATGTGGAAGGAAAACACAGTGAGCAATATGTTTCAGTTTCCTCTGTGTGCTGCTCTTGATTACTCTTAAATGCGTCCCTGAAGCACTCTCACCACAGTGGTAATCTATGTGGGATTTGGATAATGTTGTCACCATTTTCACTGGCAATATGTTTGAGTCACACTGCACACAGAGGCAGGAAATGTTTCTGAATGTGCATAACGGTTTTTTTGATCCTGATTATCCCGCAATATAAATCCATAATATTCTCCAGTTACGATTTAATTGCATAATTCTGTCTCACCTCATGTAGTCGTGTTGCGCTGCCCAAAAGGAAGTTTCTTATGGTAATTTTGTTGACTGAGATTGGTATATGGAACAGGATTTTTTTTTATCAATCTACATTAAAACCAAGAGGTATAATTGTAAATTCACTGAGTTCACAGATGAAAATCCAATACTGTATCAAACTGAGCTAGGGTCATTGAACCGTTTGCATAATTATCAGCACATTTATTGTGATACAGATTTATATTATTATAGCATTTGGAAACCGCATTTAGAGATCTGTGCTCCTGGCACTGGGAATTGTACCCAGCATGAGGAAAATTTGAGTGGCATTAGGAAAAGGTGTGTGGCTACAGCAAACAGAAAAAAATGGGAAGCCAATTGAACAGGGAGATTATTGTAAATGTGCTCTCAGTGCCCCACAGACCCCCAGCCAATGACCAGCAGCCACTGCATAAAAATTGATCAGTGGTGGCTGGAAAGTCACTTTTAAATCAGAGATTCTTCTGCCAGATGACTCTTCTGCAGTCACTTGAATGTATTTTTAGAGCTCAGGTCTGCAGTTGAATTTCTCCTCTCCTACTGAATCTCCCCCTTTGTGTCTGCTGGTAATTCTGAACAGCGTTAATCTGTGCTTGTGTACTGTTGGTAACACAGAAAGGCTGCTCGTAGCACAGTGTGGGTATGTCTACATTGCAATTGAAGACACTGCCTTTGCAAAGGTAGGCAACCCCCAGCACCTTGAAAAAACAATTAGGGACTGGTATATTATTTAATGTTGCCTGAAAACATGTGAGACAGGAGGGATCACTCTTCTGAGACACACAAGAAACACTGAGCAAGATTAAAAAATTGCCATGCTGCTTTTACCCTTGTGTAGCCACAATCCAAGATATAAAATGTCCCAAGGAATACAATTGCTCATTAGATTGGTTACGTATCTACTCAGAAATGTATATATGTGTGTTACATATTTTGTATTTCCCCTGGTTTAGAGTTTGAAAAACTCTGGTGGTGCAGAGGGACAAAAAGATTTTGCAGATACACAATAAGAACAAGCTAAGCCCAGAGATGGTTTCGTTTTTAAACTTACCAGTTCCCTCTATAGAAGTCAATAAAAATAAGAAAGAAAGAAAAAGACCAAATAAAGTGTTAAAAATAAAGAATTGAAAAAGAATCCTCGTGTATCTGTCCTGGAAGGGGATGAGAACAGACTGCTTATGAGAGCTACAAGTCATTTCATGTAGCTACCAGAAGGCAACAGTTTCTTTGATTGTGGATGTAGTATCAGAACAGCAACAGTAAAGATGTTTTAAAAATCCAAGCTCAGGCAGGGAGTATTTTTGGATATTTGAACCCAGTGTGCAAAGAATGTTGAGAGACAGAGGATAGGGAGTGGTACCCATTCCTAGGGTGTTTGTATATATATTTACACTAAAAGAATTCAACTTTTCTTACCCTGCCTTTATTTCACTGTACTAGAGCTCGATCTATCAGAAAGCCTGCAGTCGAGACCATCAAAGTCGAAAAGGAAAAGACAAACACAATCAAAAAGAAATGTTACATTTAAACAGAAGGAGAAACCTTTAATTTTTTTTCCATTCTCCTCCTTACACCCTCATGACTCAACATTTTTAACATACCCAGTTTAACCACTAAAGCTCCAGTCTCACTAACCCCTCTAAATTTACTTAATGCTCAATGAATTAACTTTAGTGTGATTACTCGCAGAAATAAAAATAAGCTTATAAAACACTCTTTGAAGGTTCAAAGTGCTTTGTGAACATAGTTTTTCAGCTTTCTGTGGCTCATAAACACATAAAATTTCATATTTAGTCTGTGTCAAGGAAAAACATAGTCTACAATTGCATGTCCATGAAATATTTAGATATCAGCTATTTGTGCTCACAGAATGAAGCGAGTGATGGGACTTTTTGGCCCTAGCAGCTGCTGTAAGTGGTTTGGAAGTGGTAAGCTACAATATGGATAACAAATCTATAAGTGGCCCCAAGGATGTTATCTCAGCGATCAGAAATTAATTCACCTAGAAAAATTCCTTTTCTTAACCTGATGCTTACTCAAGCTCGGGTCCTACTAACAAAGACAAATGGTGCCATGGCAGTTGGTATACAAGAAGCTTGACACATGGGAGGCAAAAGGCCATCTGCTCTGATATTTTGCCAGTAGTTTGTTTTCCTCACCCTCATCAGACTAAATATGTCAGTGCTGCTTGACATTAAATTTATACCACAGGACTCTCATGCAGCGTCTTTCTTAAGCACAGTTAAAAACACCACTTTCAGCACCGTATGTAACAGATACTCAGTCTACAAAAGCAGAATTCGTGTCATACTTTGATTGAGGAAGGATTGTTCTTGTTATTACATATCCATGATTAAATTTTTCAATTTGGACCATTTTTTGCGGTGAAAGAGGTTTTTGTTTTGTTTTGTTTGCATGCAGGTTAGAGGAGCAGTAAATCAAAAAGAGCTTTTTAATTCATGCCTTAATTTTACCACTGTCTTTCATAGAAGAGACCTGGATTAGATGAATTATCTGTAATAAATTAATGCTGCTCCCAGTGGTATAGATGAAGAAATATTTCATATTGAAAGAAAATCAAATGATAATGACAAAATGTAAAAAAAAAGCCCATTATCTAGTCACCTGGTTAAACTATATAAGCCATTGTATGCCACTGCATTGTTTCATGCATGGTAAGATGAAGGTTCCTTGGCAGCAGTATGTCATAGGAGATTTCATCCCTGGAGGTGTTCAAGGCCAGGTTGGACAGGGCTTGGAGCAACCTGGTCTAGTGGGAGGTGTCCCTGCCCATGGCAGGGGGGTTGGAACTAAATGATCTTCAAGGTGCCTTCCAACCCTCATCATTCTATGATTCTGTGATTCTATGACTTAGGTCCAGCAAAAGAGATTGTAAAATATATTAAAAAAAGAGCCAATTATTAAACAGAAATGTCGTCCCATTTTCAGGATGGTAAAATATTCTCTATTAGTACCCAGTTTTTCATGTAAAAGAAATAACTTTTTAGAATTTTGCTTTCAGAAAATCAAATAAAAAAGATGCATGGAAAGTAGGTTTAAAGCATCTGACAGCCACATTTCTCTCCTACAAACATAGTCTGCTAAAAGTGTTTGACCACCCATAGACACACCAATGTCTTCATGAGTTTCTATAATAAAAAAGTGGATTTTTTTTTTTTGTTTTCCAGTTAACATGTCATAAGCATCTCTTGGAGATAATCCAAGAAGAAAAAAAGCAAAAATGAGGTTAGGTCATACAATCATTGATTATTTCCAGCTCTACCAATTCTGTCTCATTTACAAGTGAAGTAGAAATCTATGGTTAATTACTGCTTATGCATTGTGTGGATTTGATCATATATATTGCCACACTTTGAGAAGGACTTATATCGTTGCAGATACAAACTTGAACCAGAAATTGCTGTGAAATAATGTACAGAATATGTATGTATGGGGAAAAGAGAAATGCTGCTGTGGGATTTTTTTGTAACCAGATGTTGATGTTGCTATCAAAAAATAATTGCAGAATTCCTGGACGCAACTTTTCATGTAAGCCCTTGAAATTAAAAGAAAATTTAAAGGAATTTTATCTGTTCAGAATCATACAGTGATTTTAGCTAGAATGACCTCTGGAGTTGGAGTAGCCCAGGCTCCCATAAAAAGCAAGGATAACCTCAAAATTCGATCAGGTTGCTCAAGACCTTTTTCAGCCATGTTCTGAATATCTTCAACCTTGGAAATGTCACAATTGCTGTTGTCCTCTTTTCCAGTGCTTGACTACTGTCATGATGGAGTTTTTCCTCATATTTATGTGGAATTTCCTGTGTTCCACCTTGTGTCTTTCATGTCTTATCTTATCACTCTGCACATCTAAGACAATTTCTGTTAGCATCCATTTACTAGATGAAGATGGCAATAAAATCTCCTTTTAAAGTCACAGAATCAGAGAAAAATTTAGGTTGGAAGGGGCTTCTGGAAGGCTTCTAGTCCAACCAGCTTCTCAAAACATGTCTGATTAGATCAGATTTGTCAAGGCTGTCTCCAGTGAAGTCTTGAACACACCCAAGGACAGAGATTTCCTTTCCAGAAAACCTGCTCCAGTATTGGGCCACCCTCCAATAAGAAAGAAAAAAAAAAAAAAAAAAGAGAGAGAGAAAAACAATCCTTAAAAACAAATCCTTATATTTATCAGAATTGCATTTGCCACTGTTGAACTTCATGATGTTTCTGTCAGCCAGATCTCACCAGCCTGTTGAGATCCCTCTGACCACGTTCTGTTAGCTGATTTACACACTAACATGCCCTGACTTTGTGAAGAAGCATGTAGTTCTCCCGTCCTTATTTAAGGTAGACGCTATAACTATCCAAATCTAGACAATGTGAGTCTCTCTTCTAAAACTGAAAAGCACACCTTAACCCCATAAAATTGAATGGTTCAGTCAAACCAGAATTCGTTCTCAGATCCTTAGTGTGATACTTTTAGATACACCAAAATGGGTCAAAATAGTTGTTTTACTTTCTGTTGTTGGCCTTTAATTTCATTAGTTTTCATTAATGGATAATTTAATTTACAATGTTTAACAATAAAAAACAAACAAACAAACAAAAATTTGATGGATCTCTAATTAAATGAGCATCTTGATATTATGACACTAAAGATATAATTAATATTAATGCAAATATTTAACATATATACACGTGTTTGAGATTTCTGCCTACCCACATGCATGCAAAAATCTATAGAAAATTTCCAGAGAGTAAAAATGAGGCCCTCAATATCAGGAAAGGCATTTTTATAAAGGTAATAATGTAGTTATCACCATGTCATGTAGTGCAATTGATAGCAGTATTCAAAATTAATGGACTTTGTAGTGCAGTGGATTAATGCACTCTGCGTACATTGCATAAATCTTCCTGTCTGGAATTTCAGCTGGAATCCAGAACTACACTGAATGTGAATGGCAGAGGAAGACTTTTTCTTCTCTGGGTTGTACTGAAAATTGTGCTGTGTTTTATAGCCTGACATTACCAATAAATAAAATTTATTAGCAGGACAGGTTGCCTAGAATTCAGCAGCATGTCCTAAGAAAACAGAAATACATGGCTTATACAGTTTTGATGTTTTTCTCATTAGTCTCAGCAAATAAGTTCTTTCGGGTTTTTTTTATGAAATGCAATCCTAAATGGTTTGAAGGCTGTAGTTTCAAAGGGAGTGTGCTTTAAAATGCTGATTATATTGTTTCTTTATGTGCTGCAGTCAGTTGTCCCTTGCTTTAAAAAAATATTGAAGACTGGCAAAGTATGAAATAAATTCTGCTCTCAGAAAACCATGTAAATATTCATAACAAATACTTTAATAATTTTCCTACTTTGGATTTATATAGTTATAAGAAAAATCAGAATCCAGCATCACATTTCAATTATTGCTATGGAAAACAATGTAACTCTTACAGAAGGAATAATTCCTATAATAAGTAATATCAGTGTTTTTTCCTCTAAAGTTATTTTAATAAATTTAAAGGCTTCCAAGAATCAATGAATCTGAGCTTTTTTGTTGTTGATGTTTTTTTTTTAAAAAAAAGGTGAAACATTTTTCCTGAACTATGTGGAATGCATATCTATTTCCAGTAACCTTATTAAGCAACATATTTAGGTACTTGTATGGAGAACTGATAGTCATCTTCATTACTGTCAAAACTGGTACCCATTATAACGAGCTATTTTAGCTTCCCACCCCTGCCCTGGAAACAGCCTTCTTTTCAGTACCCTGGAGCAAAGCCAGCTATACTTGCTTTCTCTGCCAGTTAGGATTTTCCTTACAGGAGAATTCCCAGGAGTTTTACTAGCTCAGTGTTAAGATAACAGATCAGTGCAAAGGAGCTGTACCGGGAGCCAAAGATTTGGATCAAAAATAGCTTGTATCCCATCATATTACACCAGATTCAATCCTACTTGCAAATTGTTTTCTCAACAGTTTTCTGCTTTTCGGTAGGTGGGTTGGTTGTATCAAAAAAAAAAAAAAAAAAAAAAGGCAGAGATGAGTTTTACATCTGGCTGCAGGTTTCAGGATGTTGTTTCAGAATGAGGTTCTAGTTGAAACATTCTTTTTACATGTCAGAAAGCAATAAATCACTGTCCTGCTCTTCCAGGTACTGTTCTACCAAAACTTCAATTGGAATTCTTTAAGAAAATTGTGCTGGTAGTCTCCTTCTGCTGGGACAGATTTTTTTTTACCAGGATGCTATAGTTCACTGTCCACTCATCAGTTCTTTGTTATATATTTAAAGTCAAAGAATCACAGAGTAATTAAGGTTGGAAAGGCTCTCTGAGATTACCTCTTTCAACCCTCTGCAGGTCATCTACAGGACCAACTTCAAAATTAGACCAGATTTCTTAGGGATGCACAGGGATCCTGTCCGAGGATGAGGACTCCATAGCCTCTCTGAGCAACCTGCTCCAGTGCTTAATTACTCTCATGACAAAAGCTATAATCTTAATATCCAAACTGAATTTCCCTTGCTGCCTCTTTTATTTTCACTGTGGATCTCAGAGATGAGCCTATGTCCTCTATCACCCTTTTATTGTAGTTGAAGACAGCTTTTACGTCCCCCAGCTAAACAATTCCAGCTCTCTCAATCCTTTTTTGTATGCCGTGTGCTCCAACCACTGAACTTCTTGGTGGCTTCTGCGGGACTTTCCTCAGTTTGTCACTCTCATACTTAACCCAAAACTAGCTGCAGTACTCTGAATATGGTCTCGTGGTAGCTGAGTTGGGGGAAACCATCACTTTCCTCAGCTGACTGGCTACACTGCTGTTGATGTTGCTCAAAAAGTGCTTAGCCCTTATGACAGTGAGGACATGCTACAGATAGTGATGTTCAACTTATCGTCTATCAAGGCGCAATATCCTTTTCTGCAGAGGTGCTTTCCAGAGGGTTGGTTATCAGACTGTGTTTTTTCAGAGTTGTTCCAGTCCCAAGATTTTGTTCTGCTCTTTACTGAGCCTGTAATTTCCTGTACCCCTCTCCTTAACTTTATCTAATCCAGTGTAACATGTCCTTTTTGCAGTCACTTGGTCCCTCCAGCAATCATTGCGATCTTTCAAAAATGGCAGAAAGCACTCTTAAAATGGCATCAGCTCCTGCAGTATACTTGGACACATCTCAGCTGTTTCCATGGCTTTACATATGTCCAGTGTGCCAGAGTAGTTCCTGGTACTATTGTCCTCTATTTTCCTCACTCCCCAAACTCTATTGTTAGGCACAGAGACCTGGTAAGGTGAGAGCAAACTTACCGATAAAGCCTGAACAAAGAAAGTACAGAGTGACTTAGTCTTCTGTATTTTTCATCACTGTGTCATCGACCCCATTCAGCACAAGACAAGCATTTGTCTTGGCCTGTCTTTTGCTGCTGATGTACTTACAGAAGCTCTCCTTGTTGCCTTTGACAACTCTTGGTAGACTGAACTCCAGCTAAGTTTTGGGCTGTTCTAACTCCATCCCTGCTCATTCAGGAAATGTCTCTACAATCCTTTTAAACAATTGCTCTTTGCTTCTCCCTTCTCTGTACTTCCTTTTTGTGTTTCAGCTGAGTCTGAATTTTCATGTTTATCCATGCTGGTCCTCTGCTACAGCTGCTCAAGTCCCTGCACATCTGGATGGGCCATTCTTGCACTTTGAGGAGGTTGCCTGTGAAAATAAAATCATAGAATAGTTTGGGTCAGAAGGGACCTTTAAAGGTCACCTAGTCCAACCCCCCTGCAGTGAGCAGGGATATCTTCAATAAGATCAGGTTGCTCAGAGACCCGTCCAATCTGACCTTGCATGCTTCCAGGGATGGGGCATCTCCCACCCTCTGGGCATCCTGTGACAGTGTTTCACAACCCTCAGCATAAAAAAAAAAATCTTCTTTATATCTAGTCTAAATCTTCCTTCTTTTAGTTTAAAGTCATTACCCCTTGTCCTATTGCAACAAGTCAAGCTGAAATATCTGTTCCCATCTTTCTTATAAGCCCCCTTTAAGTACTGGAAGGCTGCTGTATGGTCTCCACAGAGCTTTCTCTTCTCCAGGCTGAACAACCCCAACTCATTCAGCCTGTCCTCATAGGAGGAGTGTTCCATGCCACTGATCATTTTTG
Organism: Charadrius vociferus; assembly: GCF_000708025.1. Taxonomy (NCBI): domain Eukaryota; kingdom Metazoa; phylum Chordata; class Aves; order Charadriiformes; family Charadriidae; genus Charadrius; species Charadrius vociferus. Next base: position 8,568,002 of record NW_009647680.1, read on the forward strand.
TGGCTCTCCTCAGGACCTGCTCCATCAAGTCCATGTCTTTCCCATGCTGAGGGCTCCAGAGCTAGACACAGCACTGCAGGTGGGGTGTCATGAGAGCGGAGTAGAGGGCAGAATCACCTCCCCCAACATGCTGGCCGCATTTCTCTTAATACAGCCCAGGATACAGTTGGCGTTCTGGGCTGAAAGTGCACATTGTCAGCTCACGTCCAGTTTTTCATCCACCTGTACCCCCAAGTCCTTCTCATCAGGGCTGCTCTTAATCCCTTCATCCCCCAGCCTGTATTGATACCAGGGGTTGCCCTGACACAGGTGCAGGACCCTGCACTTAGCCTTGTGGAACCTCATGAGATCAACCAGGATTCCTGTGCCTTTTTGCCCTTTTGTGGCAGTTTCCCATGGGAACCTGCCTAACACTTCTCTAAAAAACTGTAGTTTGATTTCCTGAACTCCTGAATGTCTTTATTTTGTTACTCACCTTCTTCAGTTCTCTCAGGATTTTAAATGCTATGATCTCAAGGTCACTGCAGCCCACTATCACATCCCTGAATAGTATTACATTAATTACATCACATCCCTGAATTGGTATTACATTCATGAGTAGGAGATCCAGATCCCATTCATCTCCCATGCCACATGCAGTTATGTGCAGTAAAAGTTACTCCATTCAACCCACCAGAAGCTGTGACAAAACAATCTGGAAATTCTGTGATTGCTTGTGCCCTGCTGTGTGATCCTCCTAGCCAAGATTGTTAAAATATTCCATGAGAACCAAGACTAGTGATCAGGACATTTCAAAGAGGCTTCATTCATTGTCTCTTTTTGATCACCTGTCTCTAGCAGATACGTGACACTACTTCCTTTTTTCTTGTGGCCTCCCCTCTGATTTAGACCCGTAAGGTCTCAACAGGTCTTATGGCCTATTCCTTTGCAGGACTTCTTATGTTATCCATGCACACACTGTCCATCCGTATGTGTTCCACTTGTGCATCCATCCTGGTATCCATCCACCACCATACTCCATCGCCACACTCCGGTTTTACAAGTAATCCTGCCAATGACTGCATAGTTGTACAGTTGTGCACAAACTTTTAGAAAAATGTTCTATCTGATTTCTCCTGCATATGTTGACATATGCATATGTTGACATGTCCTTGAGATGGGTCTACAGTTTCTTACAGGCCATTTTGTTTGTCTAAATTACCAGATCATTCTCATGTAATGTTCTGGTGCTACATGAGTATTGTATTTTAACCTCTTTTCCACTTGTTTTCATGCCCTTAATTATTCTCTCCTTCTGAATACGTTCTTCAGAAGTTGGAGTTAAAGGCCTTTAGTTATATAGATCTCTTTTATTCTCTTAACTTAAGCTATTAAACTTGCTGTTTTCCAGTCATATGGTACCTTTCTGTCTTAAAAGGTTTGTTACATTCCTTGTGCCTGGATGACACTGACATATAAAGGAGCCATATGGTGTCACAATCTGGGAACTGGATGAAGACCACCAGATCACGTCACATAGCTTGCATACCAGCTTATAGTCACTGGTAACACAAAAGTGAAAAGATCTTCTAATCTGCTATCAGTACTTCAAGCCATACATTTTATTCTTAGTACTGCTTTATATCCCAGTTCATTTTAGCTGATAAAAGTGAAATTTGTGTGGAAGAAACTTAAATTATTCCATTGTATTATATTTGTATTCTGTGGTTGGTACCTTTTCTAATGTTACTGTATCTATGATATATAGATCTATCACAACATGTGCTACAGTGCTCTAAATTTCTAGACTTAAAAAAAAAATGATGAATGCAGACATTAGCATTCTCGTGGGCTTGGCCATCAATATTTCAGCTTAGGTAAACAGGAGCTTTGCCTAATTTATTGGTTCTCATTATATCTGGCATGCAGAAGCTGAATTCCCCTCTGCTTGGGAAATTCCCCATCTGCCTGGAAAATGACCTTTTCTGCTTTGCAAATCAATCCAGCAGAAGGGACACAGTTGGTTAATATTTTAGACAAATTACTTCACTTGTCACCAACCAAATTGTCATGATTTTGACCCATTTTGAAATTAGTTAACATTTGCTTCCTTTCTCATGTTTCATGCATAATTCATTTGGATTCCCACTATACTCGTGCTATGTTTCCCGAGTGGGGATGTTTTGTATAGTCACTCTTAAGAGCAATAGTAACACAACATTTGTCAAAGTGTCATAGTGAACAATGAAACCTCATTATATGTCACTCAGAGAGCTGAATGAAAAGTGATGCTACATCTAGGCAATTTTATACCTAAATCATGAAAGGTGAAAGACGAAAACAAGTTTTCATTGCTTTGATTGCATTCCGGTTTGATTTGTTCTCTGAGAGCTCTCACATAAGTCAATGTTAATATTCTTGGTCTTGATCCTGCTCTGCTGGAGTTACTGGGAATTTCACCAGTGGTTTCACTGGGAACAGAAATAAACTTCGAGTGAATGAAATTACTTATGTGTAAGAGTTTGTAAGATAAGATCCTGTAGGGCAGAGGCTGTCAATTTTGTTTGCACTGCACAACAGTAGAAGATATTCTTCATGCTAAAGTGAAAAAAAAAACACAACGAGTTGAACACTGCATGCCATACCACATTGCTATGCCACAATCACCCCAAAATAAGAGATCATTACTCAAATAGGAAAAACAGGAAGTATAAAGAGTTCAGTTTGACTACTGAACTGTAAATTGGAAGTTATTATTTCTAATTCCAAAAAAAAGATACAGAACATTTGCATCTAATCATTGGACAAATGTTTTTTTTTCTTTTTTCTGTGTCTCTTTCCTTTTCACCTTGTCTAACTACATAGATATACAGTTTTTTCTTATGGATGGGATTCTTCGCTACTGTGGTGATGAAGTGTCTCTACCTACGAATTCTGAAGACAAAGAAAAATAATGTTATTCATGTACTGATTATATCCTAAGAATTCAAATTCCATGCAGTAACACCTCTTTTCTCAAAGTTAAAATTTTCTCACATTCCATCAAATCCAGCCCTTCAATGGAAAAATGAGCAGAAACAAAAGTTCATCATCAACATGCAACATTAAACAACAAAGCAGGCAATATAAACTGGGCTTTCTTAAGCTGAGACTGTCCTCACCCTGGAGTGAGCGAACAGAAGCATCAATGTTCACTAGGTTTACCTGTCACTTTACCCCAAACCCATCTTTCCCTGGCGCACAAGCTACTTCTATGGGTGTGGGATAAATCAAGGCTTCCCGGCAGCACGATTTGGCTTCAACTAGCAATTTCATTAGAAAAGGTTTATGCGATCAAGGACACTAAAAAAACCCAAAAGTTAATCCAAGGATGACAATGTAAAAACATAAGCATAAGCTTTGCCATGTCGACACACAACCACACTGTCAGTCATTGTCAAAATTATAGAGCGTAGCAGCATATCACATCTTTTCCTGTCAAAATGTTCCCTCTGACAAAGGTCAGTGCCTTCATGACATAAATCTGTTATCCTATTATTGTCATAAGTATCATGAGAAGAATGGAGTTGAGTCAAATGTTTGGAACAGATAGAGTCAATGCAACTTAATTCAGGAAAGGGCCATATTTCCCTTTTCCCTCTGTCAGGCTGCCAGCCATCAGCGTGAGCGTTCCTTCTTACAATCTGTTTGTGTTCCAGTGAGTAATAGCTTTTTATTGGCCTGGAAAATGACTATCCCATTACTAGCAAAGTGCATTCATGGGATCAAGTGCCTTTTGAATAGTTAAGTACATTTTGCCCTTTAAATAGACCAAATGGCTTCAGACAAAACCTTTAAAACTATGGCCAATCTGTTGGAAAATTAAAAATATAGTAAAACCAGTGCTGAAATCAGGCATATTTACGAGCTACTCAAATATACAGACACTTAAAATAGTTTGTTACTCGGTGGAATTTATGAGGATTTTTTCTCTACAGGAACCAACATCTCCAATAAGTTATGTGCATTTGTAATAGATGGAAAATAAAGGAAAATAATACCTGGCATAAATTATGCCAAATTGCTCACAGCAGTGTTTTTCTTCACATCTATTTGAAAAGATCCCAAAGCATCGTGAAAGCTGTGAGCATGACTCTCTTCCCAGCAACGTCAAGATGAACTGGGAGTAAATGCAACTGAAATCAATAAATGCACAGCAGTGTAAAGCTGCAATAAATACCAATGAGCCTACTGGATATAAACACGTGTTAGTCAGAACACATATAAACATGTATAAACACATGTCAGGAAGTGGAAATTATAGATACCAAGTTTTCTGGGTAGGGCTGGCCTGTTTCTTGCAATCAACAAGAAGACTGGGCTAAGTGGAAAGACATCAGCCTCTGGGGGAAATACTGCACAGGACAATGCAAGTGAGGAATATGCATGCCTGCTGCCTCCCAAACCTGATCCATAAATTCGATTCACATGTGCCATGTAACTTCAGAATTTATTTTGACATTGTCATTATAACGTTATAGCCATGTGAATACTAGACTTAAGGAAATGGGGGTGGACAGGGACCTGGGGTTTACACTCCAGCGTAAATTGCAGAGTAAACTCTAGTGTGGAGTTTGAAGGATCTGTTTATTCAGTCACAGTATACAGAACTGCAGTGTTGGAGGATTGATTGGACTATTTTTCATCTCTTACTGGTTAACTCTGTGATCTATACTAAATTACTTTTTTTTTTTCTTCTTTCTGGTGAAAATCAAACAAAAGCTTTGCAGATTTCATATATAAAACACCTGCTGATCCCTCCTTCTGAGTGAATGGACCTCCAGGATTTACAATTCTAATGACAGGAATTTTAAAACGGAATGATAGGACATAAAAGTGTGGTGTTTGCTTGTTTGTCTGACAGCCTCCTACCTTTCTTTAGAATCTGAAAATGGAAAAAACACAGAAACTGAAAAACAAAACAAAAAATGCAGCCAGCCTTAGAAAACATGGTCAGCTCCATCTTTATTCCCTACAGAAATGAATTTTGAGTTTCATCCCCATCCACATCTGTTTCAAATACCCGACTCCCAGTCTTGTCTCCTCCTGCGGTTAATATAACTGGAGAAGATTTCCTGGTGAAGGTCACATCAATCTGCAGCTTTCAGAAAACCTAATGCCTGTACTTTCCCCACAACTTCCTTCCTCATGATATTTTATGGATTCCAGCTGTAGCTCTAATGTCCTCTTTGCTCATGCTCCCTTTATGTACTGTTTCTCCACGGTATAGCTGGCAGAAGTCAATGCCTTAGGACATTTGCAAACAATCTGTAAGTGGGAAACAGGCATTACAAGCCTGTGTAGGAAGGCATGGGATGTCATCAGAGAAATCTTTTGACGGGGGTCTCCAACTCTGCAAGAAAGTGCTGTAAAGGTATTTCTAAATTATGCAGTTAAATTAAAGCAAAATGAGGTGCAAAAGGGGAAGAAAGAACTTGGATCTGAAACAAGGGGATCGATCTATCTGTATGGGCAGTGAATTTGAAGAGAAGATCTAGATTGAACTTTATAGTTGGTTGTTAGTTGAGTTACCAGGAAAAATACATCCTAAAAGGTTCTTAAAATGGGTGTTGTAACTGGGGTCGGAAGTACAATTCAATTGAAATATAGGTTGCATTTATGGACTCTTGCTCTCTGTCTTTTAGGACATATCTGTAAAGGAAACTGAAATCAAATCAGTGATAATTCAGCTTCTTACTTTTAGGCTCTTTCATCCATCCCAGAACAATTAGTGGTGTGTGTCTGAGCCATTGAAAACAAACCCCGAAACCTGTCCTTATAATACTGCATTTAGTCATTTCATCACAGAAACACAGAGGCCAAAGTATTGGAGTGAGAACTTCTCCAATCAGAACTGAAAGAATTTTTCAGCGAGCAGAGGCAGGACTTAAAGCCACTAAATTTTACTTTTCTGTGAAGTCAGAGATCAGGCCTCTTTCCTATCTTTTTGATGGCCACTGCTGGGCTCAGAGATATCTTGTAGCAGTGAGTTTTAGAAGCTCAATAAGAATCTTAGGAAGATGTGTTTCTTAAAAACTTTACATTTTCTTCCATCAACTCTATTTAGTTTCCCTTTGCTCTTATATCATGACTAAAACCCGAGTAATAATGTCAACAATTTGATCTTTGCATCACTCGGAGTTATGTACCTTTATTTTTTACTATTTCTCTTAAAATTGCATGAAGAACAGTAAGATAATATAATTGGTTTTAATACTTTTAACTTAAATTAATATTAATTCTTATTTTAGCCTCTAAGAATCTAAACTTTTTAGTTTCATTAGTCTCAGGCCTTCATTAACTATGAAAAGAAAATAATGATAACCCTCAGGAATAATGAAAAAAGCTGTGGAACTAAAAAAAAAAATCTTCCAGAAATCTGGAAAGAAGGTTCAGCTATTGTTTTGGATCATAAAAGATAAGACCAGAAAGCATTTCAATCATTATTAATTTCCTCTACCATTTCTGATGCAATATATAGGCAGGTTTCATATGCTGATTAGACCTGGGACAAAATAATTATTATTAGCTGCAAATATGTTTACATGTCCATCTGCAGCTGGGGTTAAGCAAAGACTGGGGAGGGGAGGAGGGTGTGTATCCTCATGTATTGATGGCATACAAAGTTGACACCAGAATGGCTATCTTCATGTATGTCACAGTTATAGTTTTGATTACAATTTTTATTTATATATATACATATATATAAATATTTTTATTTTTCTTAGGAAGGTGGCTGGAATTTCACGGGATTTGTTCAGACATCCTGCTGGTTTTATTAAGGTAAGAGTACTAGATGTGGACTATGTGTATTTTAAAAACACTTGTCATCAACTTTGATGTACAACTCAGTATAAAATTAATTAAGAATTTATTATTTACAGATGGTGCTGGAGATTTTGTTGTGTGGGAGAAGTAGGCTGTATTAGAGGAAAAAGTGTTGTCAAATGAAAGAAGTGGGTAAAGCTAATTATTTTATGCTTTAATGTGTTTTCACTTCAATTAAGCGAGCTGGTTTTGGAGGTCTGAGTCACTGTTATGTGCTCCAACTGCATCAGGCGTTGGGGTATCTGTGCTCCATGCACCTAGAGGGAAGGACAGGGTTTCCATATCTACCGCTCGTTTGTATTTAGATAGCTGCTCTGTTCCCATTGTCTTGACCAGGACTGTTAGTGCTCAGCACAGCCAGGCCATGCAGGTATAAAAGTGTTACTCAACTGGTGATTTCAAGGGTTAAAAAAGAAAAAAAAGTTGGAAAACAATGATTTTATTTCTTTTTCTTTCTCCCCTTAAAAACAACACCTCTCCCTTCTTCCCTAATACCCTTGATATAGTTTTGGTTATAACTTAGGGTTGTAGAATCCTTTTGAATTGCATATGGATTTGTTCTGAGTTCCTCTGGAAATCATCACTCTGAACTTCTGCTAGTTTTGCCATCTCAAGTATGGGGAAATCTGTGTAACGGTTCGTCAGCCTGGCATCGGGGTCTGGTGTGTGCTACCTTGGGCAATCCACCTGTCTTTTCTGGTAGACACCATTGCTATACTGCTCATTTCAGCTAATTTAAAAGATATATGGATTCTGTGTGTGATGTTTTCACTGGTGGCCAGGATAAAGACGCCATTAGACAAATATTTCTATCCTTGAAATGAGATAAATGGTGAAACTTTTCAACCTTTCTCATCGAAATACAGAAGCCTAAATTCAAGTTTTGAATACCTGTTTGTAATTAACACCATGTGGTTTAATCTCAAGGGGTTTTACCGTTCATTCACACTGATGAAACGGTGGGGTCAAGAAAGCTGCACGTTATTAGGAGTCATTATTTTGCATAGAATTTTGCAGGACAATATTTTGCATAGAAACAAGGCAGGCTTCCACTCTATCACATAGTCACGTGTGAAGGTAGTGAGAAGGGTACAACTATAATTTGCTTACTTATTAATTATTCTTTTTTTTTTTTCTGTTATTTCATGTTTGTACTGAAATTATCTTGAAGTATTAAACCAGTCTGGAGCCAATGAATGAATTTCATACAGGCAGAAGATGATGTATAACTACACTCCTTTCCCCTAGAACGCTGGTACTGTCTTTCCCAAGGACTCAGGAAGAGAGGTTGAACAGATTACCCCTCACAATGCCAAAGAAATCAAACAGAAATCCAAGACCGGTTTAAACATTAAGACAATGATTTAAAATAAGTATTTTTACTTTCATCTTTCTGTTTTGGTTTGGTTTGCTTTGGGTTTTTATTACAAACTATCTTATAATAAAAAATGAGGTATTCATAGGACTGTTGGAGCCACAGATACTAGAAAAAACGTGAGCAATGTAATAAAATTAAGAATATTTAAGAATATTTAATAGACTAATAAAATTAAGAACATTTAAAATATTTAACAGACAAATTTAAAACCTAACTTCATATATACTTATGATTGAGTCAAAGACTTGTATTTATTTATTATCTATGCCTTATCCCTAGTTACCCAAGTCTCCAATGTTATTGAACACCGCCCCCCCATAACACACATGTGATACATGTGATATAATATAAAGGGAGGATTGCTTCCTGTGTTCTGTATTTTCTCATATTAATTGCCATGCTTTTTTTTCTTTTATGATGCATTCCAGACATGTTTTGCATTAAGCCATTGCTTATGACCTTGGATAAAATTGCTCAACTCCTTTGTTGTTTGTTTATTTCTCCATCTTCCACCCGACAGAAGAGCCATTGAGAAAAATGTGTAACATCCCTGACATTTAGGAACTTCAGTAGAAAAAGCATGTGCTATAGCTACCCACTCTGTGAACATATGTGGAGCAGTTTGTGTGTGGTATACAGTGTCAAGAATGAAATCCTTGTGTTTGGCTACTGCATATGCAAGAGATGCAAGATTCCGTGGAACAGACTTCTATGAGTGGCATAGTGTACGGCTGTGATTGTCACCACGGCCTTTCTCATGTAAATCCCCAAAATATGATGGGATACTGTTTATGGTTGGAGTCTCTCTTGCATGTCCAGTCTTTGATGCCTCAATATGTCCTTTTTACAGCAGACTCGTGGCTGCTCTGGCATATGTTGCTAATATCAAGTCCTTAAGGAGCTTGCACTTACACAGCTGAGCTCCACGTTCCTCACACATCCTACGCAAAATTCCCCCGGTATAAAATGGACGGAGTCAGCACTATCGGCAGTTTTCTTCAGTACAAATGTGTCTAAATCCAGCTACTTTGCACTTTTTGATCAGAACAAGAGAACGAATTGGAATCTGGCCTGAAGGTGTTTAATATTACATGAATTCAAGTTGTGCAAAGAGGCTCAAAGAATCCCTTTGTGAACTGATACCATGAGACTACAACCAATTGTGCAATCTCAGCTACCCTACGATGCCATACATATGCAAAGGGTCTCCAGCCTGACAGAAGGGTGGCTGACACCCAGCACTGTGATATTGTCTTCTCTTTATTAATCTCTGCAGGTTGATTTTGGTGCAATCTGCTCTGCAGCCTGAAACCTTTAC
>NW_009647680.1:8577593-8610904 GCF_000708025.1 Charadrius vociferus
CTTCCCAAGCAAAGGGAGAGCCCCGGGGATAACTTTGAAAGACCAAGCTGGAAGGAGGCAGTGCTTCCTAGCAGGATCTTATCCAACTGTTTATTAATGCAATCAAGTCAGGACAAAATGTTGGTATTCACTCAGAATGGGAAAGAGCCATCTGCTGAATCTTCTGGTCTGCTTCCTCCTCTCTTTCTGATCTGGCCATGGATATCTCAGAAGCTGCATTTAATAATATATCTCTCTTAATGCTGCCCAACCCAAGAACTGGGAACTTAGCATTCTGTTAAATATCCCTTTCAGATCATTTACTTTATTCAAAAGCTTCCTTTCCTCAATATGCTCATTCCCTGCAAACAGAAGACTGTCATCACCTGTTCTCTACTTGTTTGCATGCTGATAGCTCTTCTCATCTCGTAAATTCCATTAATTAATGAATAGTCAGCAGGGAATTGTCTCCTCAGGCTCATTAAAGAAATGGACACTAAAATGATATGAAAGCAGCTGCCTCCTTTCTGTCATTCCCTTCTGACGGCTACTGCTTTCCTCATCAGTGCTAAATTATAACACTGCTTTGATTAGCAGTCCGGTTACTTGCTGCAGCTGCATTTGGAGATGGAAATCTTAACTACACAGTCATGTTTAATTGATATTCTCATCAAACTGTTAACATAGTAAAAAAATGCAGCACTTCAATACATCAAGCCTGTGTACATATATTAAATCCTGCTGGAAGTTTTTTTGACCTTGTAGGCAGATTGAAAAGACATGTTGTTTCTCAAAGCTTTCTAATAAGCCACTGATTATTAGCTGAGCTCATTTGGGAACCGTAGGTAAAATTTGTGAAAAATCTCAGGCCAGAGATCATCCTAAACAGAAACATCTTTGATCACCATTCCGGTGCCTAAATGTGAACGCTCGTTTCTATGCTGAAAAATTTAGAAATTCTTTCTTTTAGAGCAGAGGATGAGATCTCCTGAATTCCACCTAAAGATTTATAGTAAAAAAAGTGTTCATTCTCCAAAGAGTAAACCTGTGTTGGACAGATAATCTATATCAAGGCTGGTGTAAATTAGCACAGTTTGGAAGATGTTCTGATTCATACAAGGTGGTTGGACCAGGCCTGCTTATATACTTATATATATTTAACCTGTGCCAGATTCAGGGTTTATATTCTAAATCATCTCATGTTAAAACCTTATTTGGAGGCCAGACCACGTCAGGCCAGACCTTATTAGCAGTTGGTACTTCCACTCAAATTAAATCAAGTCACTTACTGGGCTATGGGACAAAGTGGGAGAGGAGCCACAGGACAAGGGGAAAGACTTTAGTCTGGTGTTGACTTGTTGTACTGCAACCCACGTTCAAATTCAGCCCAAAAGTGAAGGGAAGAGATCATTTGCCATGAGGCTTACCAGAAAGGATCCAAACCCAGAACTAACTAAAGCAAATCTTTAAACTCTAGCCCTAGAATTAGTGTATTGAGTGCAATTCTGAAATGATCGAAAAGGAAATGGAAAGACTTCAAAACTCTTTATCTCCCTGCTCATGAATTTGCATTTCAGGACTGGATTTGGATTTTCATTATCAAATGCAATCACCTTTTGATGACAAAGGCAATCCTTTCAAATTCAAATGTTACCTTATTTGTGTAAATAAAGAATCCTTGTCTGACCTGGCCTGACCTTGAAAACTGCTCAGCTTCGCTTGAAGAAATTTCTGTTAGACGTTTCACAGTCCAAGCCAATTTTTGTGAATCTAGAGTAATCTACAGTAAATTAGGAGCTTAAAATCCTAATTTTGTTAAATACCGGGGTGAGATTTTGAAGGGAATCTTCCAGTTGTCTCCACTTACTGCATTGTTGGAACATCATCTGTTCCTATTTTGTTGTACTCCTCGGTGTGGGCACAGCCTTAAGGGTCTATGAAGTCTGGTCTAGATTCTCCCTGTTTACGGTATCAGCTTTGCTTCTACTTTTAGAGCTTCAATAGCTAAAAAGTGGGGTGATTTTTACTAAGTTTGATGTGTAGACATCCTAACTTACAGATGCCAGTAAAGGTGGGTTCAGAAAAGCCCTAGGTCAGATACTTTTGTTGACCGAACAGGAGATCCAGGCTCTTGCTGTAAACATTTCACATCTTCATGCTGAGAAGAATCACAGCTTTTCTACTCTATTTGGATTTAGCAGAGAAATTTGGCCTTTAAACTGAGGCAGCCAAATTTGAAAAAGTACTTACAACCCCACTGTCCCCCTTCAATTCTTCACTTGAAAGGATCTCAGGTTTTGTTGATAGTTGATGCTGTATCATGTTAAATATTGCTACTTTGAGTAAATAGCGTAAAATATTTCCTTTTTTCTTTCAAGTCCTTAACTTCTCTCTTTCTTTGATAGCCTGTGATTGCACTGTATTATTATGTATTAATTGAATAATGTCTCCCTTTGTACTATCATGCAGCAGCGGTGAAAAGATCTAGGTAGCTAAATATGTCATATATGTCACAATGTTCTGCAAGCCTGTGGGGGATTCACATGTGTTATTAGGATTGCTTAGAAATGTCATGGCTCTACTATAAAAAAAAAAAAAAAAAAAAATCGTTCTCTGTAGCAGTTTATAACTTCGCTCCAAGTCTGCACATCTCAGCTGCTTTAAATTAGATGATATTAATTTAGACGTAAGAGGATGATTCACAGGCATGCTATAAAGTTCATAGTGCAAATTCCAAAATTCTGGTGGCTTCAGTAGGTTTTGGCTCAAATTCAGATGAAGTAGGATTCTAATGTGAAACAACTGTTACCTTTGAAATCAGTGCACATCTGCTGATCGTTGCGATACCTAGCCTTATTTTTACTTTTTTGAACAGCAATTTTAACAACAGTTGTGTTCATTAAAGGTGTTCCAGTTACCCATTTCCTTTAGACCTTTCTTTTGCTGAACAGAAGTCTCTTGAAAGCTATTCACTAATCCAAGGATCCTGTAAGTTATACAGGGTTTATCAATTAATTTCACATAAACAGCACAGTTAAGCTGTGGCAGAAGTGATTTTACCTCTCAGGGAGGTTAAATATGAATTTATTCCATATATGTGAAAAATTTTACCTCTTATTAAACCTTCTATATGTTTTCCATGCCTTCATCTCCTTTTGCGTATACTGACCTCTAACCTTCAAGTCATTAAATGATTTATGCCTTTAAGATAATTTATTAATGACAATACATTTTGTTTGTTAATTAAAAGGTGCAGTTGGCATAGTATTTGATATTGTTGCTAAATTAATACATTAGATCCTTTAAAATAAAAGCTGGGACCTTCCTATAATGTTATACTTAATGCTGCTGTTCCACACCAACTACCATAATATGTAATAATGAAATGAAACAGAAAGAGTGCACCCATTACAGAGCAGCCAGGCTCTGTAGCTGCTAGTAAGGACCTGAAGAGAGGAGAGGAGGACAAATTATTAAGATCTCTGTACACACTTATAAAGAGAAGGAGCTTGTATAAAGGAAAAAGGAGACTCCTGACAGCTCAAACTAAATACGTAAAGAATTTTTGCTTAACCATACAGGCAGACAAATCAGTGTTTTGTACCACTGCTCGGAAAAAAAAAAAACACAAAAAAAACACAAAAAAACCCACCAAAAAAACTACTTTTCTTTCTGACACAAAAGTGAAGAGTAACAGGTAACCTGAATTAATCTGAGCTGGGTTGTTTTTCATTTAGAAATGCACAGTGTATTGGTCTTTAATGAATGTGTTTTGATTGAAGTAACTTGTAGTTAGAGCACTACTGGAAGTCCTGTGATGAAAATGCTTCTTCATCTGTGCCTCACTGCCTGAAGAGTCTTGCTGCTGGGATTATTGACAGTGGTTGACAGAGTGGTGAACCGCAGCTACTTCCACTCAGTCAGGAATCTGAGATTTTTCCCAAGGCAAAGAATTATTTTTGCTTTTTGGAGACACTTGGTATTTGCGTTGCCTTGGAGAATATGATAAACAACACCTCTGCAACACAGATCTAATAATATTTGGAGGAAAAATCAGTTAGGATGTAGTCTTTGGTCCAGCAGGCTTCAAGAAGGTTTCAAAAGATGCAGGAAATTACTGGCATTGCTGACCTCTTCCTAGGTAATGACACCCTAGCAGCCCCTAACATGCTGATATTCTGATTTGGTCTTGCCGAGAACTTTCCCAGTTTCACCAAAGGTCCTCATCGCAGAACCCCTGCTTTGTTTTCCCTGCACCACTAATTTATTTGCATATAACCCCTTTTATTTTTCATCTCTCTTCTTTGGCTAATACTAATATCAACAACATATACTGTGTTTAGGGTATCCATACATTTGAGGCCAGATATCACAAATGATTTTGTCTTTGGTTGATTCTTATGTATCAGTTTGTTCATTTACTTTTTTAGAAACCCGGAAAAACACATCTTGCAAATTCATTGCTGGGTTTTTAACTAATTGGTCAGCAATTGAAATCAGTGTAAAAACATTACCGTCTGACAAGGTGAGCGTGAAGATCATGTATTCAGGTCATTATTTGCTCTAATTGCATTATGTGGACTAATATGCTGTATAAATGAAAGTGGTACCGGTTCCTTGTCTATACTTACAGATAATTCTAGATTTCTGTAATTTCCAAATGTCTGAACAAGGAAAATACTTATACTTGTATGTGAACTTTGCTCGCATCTTCAGGCAAGGTAATATATTCTCATTTATATAGACTCCTCCTTTCTAGAAATTCATACAATGTCAATAATCTAAGTTGTTATGTAGAAAATGGTCAGTAGGTGAGACATTATTTCTAGCCATATTTTTCATCTAATTCAAAGGCTATTGAAACCAAACAGTATTATTATAGATTTCACTTTTTTGTTTTCGATTTTCTATTATTTCTATTTTTCAAAAGATTTCAAAGTGTAACACCTATGTGAGCAGAACTTGAGAGCAACATTATTTCAGAATTATGCTGGGGCTCAGTGGTCACATTAGAAAGTGACATGACAACATGATTCCTTTTTAGGTGTGTATATCAGCTAAGGATACAGCAATGAAATGTTTAGTCATGAAGAACAATAGGAAGGTGCTGTCTCCTGTCAAAGCAATATTGTAATCAAGTACACCCGGGGGGTACATAATTTATTTCAGAAAGAAAGCTTTCCTTCACTTCTTACCCTGCTCATTTCCAGTTAATCAGAAATAAATTGTCCTATTGTGGGTATAAAAGTCCTATTTAGCCAGATATTAAAAAAGGCTTTTACTGGTCCTGTAAAGCAGAAGTTCAAATCAAACCACTGTCAAACCTGTCAGAAGCATATTTTTCAGCTCTTTAGGAAGAAGGAAATTTGAAATTTTTATGATAATAATTGGAATTGTTTTGATAAATGACTCAATAGAAAAGACATGGAATTCTTTAAGGAGAAATAATAATCATGAATGTCTTCCTCCATGTCCATTGCATGATTTGTCATAAAGAAAATAAACAGATATACATCTCATGCTAGATATGAAAACAGCTTCACTAACAAGTAAAATACAGGCATCAGAAAGATAAGGAGTTTCCAAAACCAGGAATGCAAGTAAATACAAACAGAAGGAATATAGAGTTACTTGGGGTTATCATAGCAACCCAAATAAAACTGATTTTAATGTTGATCTGTTTTTGTGAGTTGTAAATGAAATACACAGATGCTCTAGAGAGGATCAAATTTAACAACTCTAAAACTTTGTTTAAAAGCATAATATAAATTTTAATCAGCATTTCCATATGGGAAGGTCTGTGGATGGGGCTGTGGAGCTCACAGAAATACAACCATTATGCCAGTGTTTGTGGCAGTGGGGATAATGAGAAGTGTCTCACAAGGACAAAAGGGAAAGCTGCTATAAACACTGGGATCAGTACCACGGCAAAATGCTGATTTCCATCCCCTGCCACCTTCCACAGACCTCAGCCCTCCTGCTCCTTTTCTGTAGCACATTATAACCAACATTTTTTTGAAAGTTCTGAGCTGTGTGGGATTTGGGAGGCTGTATGTGGAAGATGGTACATTTGCTGTATGTTTGCTACAATCACAGGTGATGGGACTTGATCAGATGATGATTCATCTTTTCTTAATGAACTGTTGGCCACTAAAAGGGCTGCAATACCTCTAAGAAAATTACTCCTAAAGAATCCTTAGTGAATCAGCTGATAAATAACCATTATCAAGTTTCTTGTTACAAAGACTTATTTTGAAACAAATGAAATTGTATTATAAGCTTTCACTGAGCAAAAACAGTACTCAGGGGGGTCTTGAACAGTGGCCAGAAAATATGAAACAAGATTAAAGAATTATTGCATTTATGTGTTGACATGGCAGATAGGTTGCTGAGATTGTGATGATTTTTATTTTCCCTTTGCACTTAGTCTACTCAGCTTGTAAAAGTGGGATCTGCTAGATGATCGGCCATTGACAAAATTTATGATATTTTCAAATTTGGGAGGAAAAAAAATGTAAAGAACATTGCATTTCAGACAAGGTGTATTTAGCAAACACAGCTTCCCCTGGAGCTTTGTACTCCACATAATTACATTCCACATACAGTAATTGAAACTTGTGAATACGTCAAACTGTGTGTTTTCACAAACCAGCAGTAATCAACTCAAATTATTTAAATTCACTATTTGACATAATTGCTATAAATATGACAGAAAAAGATATTTCTAGGGTGTCTTACTTCAAAACTATATCAAATGACTACCTAGGGAGATAACTGCGTTTTGTTCCTATGGAAATCTGCAAGACAGCAACACTCAGTACCGAATTCTTGTTTTTCCACAAAATCTATTTAGATTTACTAAAAGATTTACTAAAATGGAAGGGAAAGGTCTGCAGTCTGGGACCATCCACGTACCTCTCTGATTCAGAAAGTACCATAAAATCAAGCAATTGGAAACTGCTGGCCAGAAGCTCGGCAGCTGTCAGCCGGAATAGCTCTGCTGAAGTCAGCAAAACAATGCTGATTTTTACCAACAGAGAACCGAAATTGCACTTCAAGGGAAAATACTCATGCTGGTTGCCCTACATTGTTGCAATAGACTTGTCACCTCCACAAAGACTACTCCAAGACCAGAGATTGTACTATTTGTTGTGCATTTCATGTGTGACAGAAATGGCTCTCTAGGGGTTCATGAAAGCCAAACGCTGATTGTAGTTTCCAGCCCTTCTGAACCTTTGAGATGGCATCAATCCCTGAGAAAAAGATTTCTCCAACCCGTTTGCTTTGAGAAGTGCTGTGTGGATTGAAAGGGAAAGAAGAGGGTAGGGGGATGGAATGGGTCTGGATATCTGAAATTATGGCTGAATGTTTCCTAACGCAAGGCTGAGGAGTTAATTTGTCCCAACCTGACGGCTGGCTGTCAAACAGGCACATGGGGTATTTGGTGATGATGTGTATCACTGATGGTGAAAAGAATAAATACAGTCATTGCAGAAAATGAATACGAAAGGAAACATTTGTACAGTGGTCTTAGGAAACGTGAGAACTTTCCAAGGGTGTTTTACAACAACTCAGTTCTAACTACTCTTTGATAGTCCCTGGAGGTAAGATGAATTAATGAAGAGGAAAGAAAAAGCAGAAAGCCATGCAGATAAATTTTCCATCCCTTTAATTATATGTGTGAATTAAAAAAAAATTAAAAAAAAAAAGGCAAAAAAAATGCAGATACTGCCCCGGTTGTATCACAGTTATTAAAGAGTAATGCAACCACCAAACACGTATAATACTGCAGCAGGAAAACAGAAGGAGCAAGCTTTGAAATGGGTTGTTATGTTTTACCTCATGTCTCTGAGTGTATGGTACAAAGTTGAATTTAAACTTATTAAATCATCTTGTTTCTCTCTGTACGTTCCCTAAAGAGTCAGAGCTCCCTGTAGACATTTCCTACAGTGGTGCTCTGAAGTGGCTGGATGCAGAAAGGAGATGTAGAAAGGAGAGCTAACCCGTTTATCATTATCTTTCTCTCTTGTTTTTTAATGGAAATATTGTTTTTCTTCTGCAAAGAGACTGATCTGTACATGTATATGTATCTGTAGAACCCCAATATTTTATTTAAAAAAGCAAAAAACAAAAAAACAAAAAAAAATCCAGGATATAAATCTAGTTTAAGAAGAAATCATACAAAGAAAGATGTAGCGAAATGCCCCAATTACGAAGCATATATCACCGTTTCACCCTGTTTCACGGGTATGAGAATCGTTGGCCTGGCAAACCAATGCAGCTATTGTTTCTCAAAAACCGAAGCTGCTTCTAGCTGCAGAATGGCTGCTTGAGCTGTCCAGTGGCTTGAAAACAGCTGAAGTTAAAAATAACCAAATGTTCTTTTTAATCAATACAATGATTTAAACTAATGTTTCATTGACCCTCTACCAAAAGCCCAGAGAGTCTGGGAAAGCCTCAAGCCATTGTGCCTTGAGACACATGAATAATTTTGCAGAGAATTTACGTGGAATTCAAAGTATTCCAAAAAGTAGAATTAATTCAAAAATCATAGTTAATGCATTGTAAGATTATGAAATGCTCAAACGGAATGAAAATGCAGTAAGTACAGCACGTTGCGCCTTATAATAAAGAGCTGACACACAAACCAGACTGCTTCGGTGGAGGGTGTGCAGCAGGGGGATTACATCCCTTCCACTTGTCACATAATATTCCCAGATGAAACACATAAATAAACATGCCACTCTTGCCTTGCATGTCCTCCCACAAGACTGTCATTGTAGTGAGGTGTACAAGTAAAACTGGAAACCTGGGTGGAGATGGGAGGATCTTGGTTTGTACAAAAGACTGGGAAGAAAAGAATTTTAACTTAGAAACCTGTTACGGTTTGTAATGCTCAACAGAGCCTTCACTTAAGCGCAGGGTGGAGAGAGGAGATACATGAGCTCCCAAGTTAAAGCAAGTGGCCTTTATGGGCTTAAAATCATTTAGGAATCAAAGAACTATATTTTATTCTTCACATGATCTTCTTTTTGTTCTCCTATTAGGGCGATTATTCTTTGTGTCCATTCCCTGACCCCCAACCTCAGGCAAATTTGCTCCTTCCATAGGGAATAAAGAGGCATTGGAGAAATGCAAAAATCTTTGAAACAGATGGAATATAATTAACAAAGAGAAAGCCATGGTCCTTGCCCTGTAAGAAACTATAGAAATGTTTGGAAAGGAGAATTTTGGGTTTTCAGCATATATTGCACAAAACCCTATGGACAAAACTAATTCATTTTAGATCTTTCTTTTCATATTCTTTTTTTTTTTTCCCCCCTTTTTTTCCCCTCACCTTTCCACCTCTCAGTGAACTTAGGGAGGGAAACGACAGATGCAGACATGTTTTTATACATACATTTTGCATATTCATGGCGTATATATATGCATAATTATAACTAGGTCCAGGGTCTTTCTAGGGAGTCAAGTCAGTAGCAGAAGAAGACGGGGCTGCAACCTAGGCCTGAAGTCCATCCAGGAGATGGAACCAGGGACATGACTGTAGACTACCTAAAACATAGGTCCAAGGTCCGGCCACGACAGGGCTGGAGACAGGAGCACCTATGGCATAGCTCAGAAAGGGACCCTGTTCAAAGATGGTAGGTAAAGGCCCCAGGTGAGGCTGGTCAGGGCAATTGAGGCTAATTAGAGTTCTCAGGGTCCTGATATAGGGCTTGATAAATGTAAATTTAATTAATTATACATTATTTTTTTATTTATTTCATATTGGTATCACTCCTGCCAGCAAACCTCAGTTGGTAGGCAAATTTTCCATTCCACACCAGAGGAAGTCTTTAATTTAAAATATATAATTAATTGTATATGGTTGGGAACAGAAAGTTAGGGAGTTTCAGAAGTATGTGTTCTTGTACACACTTTGTTGGAGTTATGTATGATAAAGTCTCATTAGAAATGTAGTGATTTTCGATTCAGTAACGGGCGTTCACAGCTAGGGACTTGACTGCCTGATATCTCCTCCAATATTGTTTTAGAAGCTTACACCGTTAATTGAGGTTAGCCCTTCTGTGAGTCTGTGGTGAGTTGACCGTGGCTGGACACCAGGTGCCCACCAAAGCCACTCTGTCACTCCCCTCCTCAGCTGAACAGGGGAGAGAAAATATAATGAAAGAATGGTTGGGTCAAGGTAAGGACAGGGAGATCACTCAGCAATTACTGTCATGGGCAAAACAGACTCAACTGGCGGAAATTAGTTTAATTTATTACCAATCAAATCAGAGTAGGCTAATGAGAAATAAGCCCAAATCTTAAAAACACCTTCCGCCCACCCCTGCTTTCTTCCCGGGCTCAACTTCATTCTCGGTTTCTTCACCTCCTCCCTCCGAGAGGCACAGAGGGATGGGGAATGGGGGTTGTGGTCAGTTCAACACACGTTGTCTCTGCTGCCCCTTCCTCCTTGGGGGGAGGAGGACTCACACTCTGCCCCTGTTCCAGTGTGGGGTCACTCCCATACCCCACGGGGTTACAATTCCTGCCAGCAAAGCTGCTCCAGCATGGGCTCCTGTTTCCACAGGGCCACAGGTCCTGCCAGGATCCTGCTCCAATGTGGGCTTCCAATGGGGTGACAGCCTCCTTCGGGTATCTACGTGCTCTGGTGTGGGGTCCTCCATGGGCTGCAGGTGGATATCTGCCCCACCGTGGACTTCCATGGGCTGGGGGTGGACAGGCTGCCTCACCATGGTCTTCACCACGGGCTGCAGGGGAATCTCTGCTCCGGCACTTGGAGCACCTCCTCCCCTCCTTCTTCACTGACCCTGGTGTCTGCAGAGCTGTCGCTCTTATCTATTCTCACTCCTCCTCCTGGATGCAGTTTTCTGTTGTAGTTTTTCCCCCTCTTCTTAACTATGTTATCCCAGAGGCACTACCACCGTCACTGATGGTCTCAGCCTTGGCCAGTGTTGGGTCAGTCTTGGAGCCGATTGGCATTGGCTCTGTCGGACACGGTGGAAGCTTCTAGCAGCTTCTCACAGAAGCCACCCCTGTACCCCCACATTACCAAAAGCTTGCCACGCAAACCCAGTACAGTCCATCAGCACAGAAAATGAAGCATGATTGTTTATATTAAATTTGTACTAACAGCTGCTCTCAGAATATATTTGTTGGACTAAAATATGCTAAATAACCTGGAACGTGTAATCTTGGGATATTTTAAATTTCAGAAAACAGTTAGAAATTCCAAAATAATGCTAACAAGGCATGATTTGCATCCCCCTGTTCTCCCCAGTCACAAACAAGCAGCTTATTTACAAGGAGGCTTATTGCTATTATGGTTGCAAGTTCTTTCAGAATGATAATGTAGCTTAACAAATAGATTTGTATCAGTGACACGTGCTAATGGTTGGGTTATCGCCTGAAAATGTGACACTCCTATTAACACATCTCAGTTTAGGTTCCCTAATGAGCATTCAAGTTGATTTTAAAAGACAGTGAAAAGAAAGTTATTACATATTAAACAGTTGCCACTTGTTTATTTAGCACGCTTACTGAAGATGAACAGCAACAAGGGCTGTTCTCGTTTGCACAGAATCTATCTACCGAATCTTCCAGCCTGTGCACACAGGCCCATTTAAACCAGCTGCAGATTTACTTTCGGGCATGCAATAATTGTACCAATTTAATGTAATCCAGTTTATCAAAGCCTTTTAATCATTCAGATTTAAGGAAATCTTTATATTCATTGTTTTTCTCTCTGTACTTTTCCGACTTAGATTTTACTAATAAGTAAACGAGCTGAAGAGAATTGGATTTTAAAACATCAGATGTGTTTATTACCCATAGTGTACAGAGACATCCGTTATATTAAAGTATTGGTTCCAAAAGCTAGTTTCATACATGCTATCTGAATGTATTTTCGTCATCCTCTTTAGGACATGCTGACACATTGTCCTTTTGCACTATTTTCCTGGAAGGGGTGACCATAAGAAATAGGTCTGATTTTCTATTTACACTGGTTTTGTAATATTAACCTCTAGGACTCCATTTTTGGAATAATTTGCATTTTTTCACTAACAAATTAAACCAAAGGTTTGAGTGCTGATATTATGAACTTTCTTATAGGGTTTTCCCACATGGACTTCTTAGAATGTCTTATTAACTCTTCCTTGGAATTTCTTCCATCTATCTAAAGTCAACTTTTTATTTACAGCCACACTAAGTAGCCATAATCTATGACTTAAAGAAGCAGAATCTTATACATTCTTATGCACTGAGACCCTCGTACTATTCTAAATTGCATCAGACTCCTGATGTCCTTTGCTGCAATTACAGTGAAATGATTTTCATATTGTATAAATCGAGGCAATACTGGGAGTCTAGCTATTAGCCACCACCTTGGTACTAGATTTGGAGTTCTTATTTCTTTTCACACCTTCTTCACCTGGATGAGATAGGTTGGAAGTCTGGGTTACCTTCTGGTATTCAATGCTGTCATGCTCGTGGTCTGCCAGGTCTACAAGATGAGGAGGAACATTCAGCTCTTTAAGGCAGGATAGCCATGTGGAGCTAAGGAGACAAAAAGCCCGTTTTTTTTTCTGAATGATCACATTGTATCATATAAGCTAGGAGAGTTATTCTTTCTGTCTTACTTTCATATGCCCATCTGAGCTTTAGGGTTCCCATTTAAGTTGTTAAGTGGCTTCATATGCTTTTGTCAGCAAGGGGCCAGCAGAACAGAGTAGTGATATTGATATCCTTCAACACATACCAGTAAGTGCAGTACAATACCTAGACAATTAGATGACGGAAGGATATCTTCTGAGCCCATAACATGCATAATCCTAAAGAAAACTGTACATATTGAAATGAGATTGAAAACAATACATACACATTCATTTATTCAGATTGCATGAACTAATGGGGGTTTTCTTGAGTGTAACGTGCAATTTAGATGTCTGTATTTAAAAGTCTGACCCCATTTTTTTAAAACCCAATGCATTTTGCTTTGTGCTGTAGAAACATCAAGCGTAATGGTTTGATTTCATTTCATAAATGCTTTCACAAACACAAACTCCGAGACTAATCTTCCTCAGTGTGTTTTGGTAAGTCGTAGTCCTGTATTTGAACTTAACACGCAATGTGTTTCTGTACACAGAGTGAACAGCATAGAACAAGTATCTTTATCTCCCCTTAGCTCAGGTGGGATTTCTGTTAAAGGAACTGCGTACTGCTTTGGGACCACATTGAATGTTTGTGGGAACAGCTCTTTTTTCTTTCTTTTTTTTTTTTTTTTGGAGAATACCAACATCTCATGATCCTCTCTAAGCATCTGTAGATCTCTAGGTTTCTGTTGTCAGTGTTGTGGAGGCTGAGTATACAGGTATCAAAGCACAGGCTGCATGACTCACGGAAGTTATTTTCAGCATTGGCAGCTAAGTAATACAGGAAGGCAGGACAACTGCTCTGTTATCCTAACAGACAGAAAGGAAATACAACTGTGGACACGGAGCTCCATCTGATCAGTGTTACACAATGTGGAGCGATGTGAAGGTGCTCAGATCTGAAATAATATCTGTAGCTGGCTGTCAAAACCTTCTACTAGATAGTCTTACCCTGAAAATTTGTCGGGTTTTTTTGTGCACACATTCACAAATATTCTTCCCCTTGAGTGACTGGCCAAGTGGGCAACATCTTTTTTCCAGTCATTAATGAGGAGTCAAAGTCATGCTATAGCCTCAAAATTGAATACGGGAAAAAGTTCTTCCTATAGCCTCAAAAAATAATATGGGAAGACAAGCTTCCTAATGATGGGAGATGGACACACATGTATTTCTGTCATATCACTAACATTAACTATAATCTGTGCCAGAGGCCTAAGAGACAAAAATATCTCAAACTGCCAGTTATCCTTATAACTGGCCTTACCTGTCACCTAGGAAATCTTAAATGGATTCCCAAAATGTCAGTGGTACAGAAAAAGGATCGTTTTGTAAGAGACCGTTTTCTTTTACTTCTCCACATACTGAATGCCGGGCCTAGCTAAGCCGTAACACAGGGGACAGCAGATCTCTGGCCCAAAGCGTTTCACAGCCCTCTCGTGCTGTACGTCACCCACGCTGCACCCTTCCTCCAGCATGGCCAACGGCTATAGCATTATTGCCGGGGTGTAATCTGGTTAACCCCAAAGAAAGAGCATGCTTTATAGCACGCACAGGGCAGACAAAACGGGATGGGCTCAAGAGGTGAAAGCCACCAACTGGCCGTGGCCAAATCTCATCCTTGTGTTTGCAGCTTTGATGCTATGGGAGTGCAGTTCTAAACTGTGCTACGGGTGCAGACCTAATTTCTGCAAAATGTAAGAGACAGAGATTACAGGGCAGTGAGCCATACACTGTCCTGTGTTTTGTCTTCTCAAGGTAGCTTGTAGAGGGGGAATTACCTGCGTCTCTGTGTTGGTATGGATTAACTGGGAGCCGGACTCAGTCTTCTTTGTGCAGTGCGCTGTTATCTCAAACCAACAGCAGAATCATAGAATCGTGATTGGAAGAGACCTCTAAGATCATCAGGTCAAACCATTAACCCAGCACTGCCAAGTTACCACTAAACCATGTCTCTCAGCACTACATCTACCCATCTTTTAAATACCTCCAGGGATAGCGATTCCACCACTTCCCTGGGCAGCCTGTTCCAATGCTTGACAACCCCTTCTGTGAATAATTTTTTCTTAATATCCAGTCTAAACCTCCCCTGGCATAACCTTGAGGCCATTTCTTCTTGTCCTATTGCCTGTTACTTGGGAGAAGAGACTGAAGTTGACTGAGTATATGTTATTACATCCTAGTCGCACACCATAGATCCTGTGCGAGTGATACACGGAAAACATTTCTTATGTACGTTCCCCATCATACGGCAAAGCAACATTTGCAGTGCTTTGCCCTTTGCTCAACTAGAATGACCTTGTTTTGGATAACTTTATAGTCATTGTGGGAGAAGGGACTGGAGACAGATTAGCCTTTAGAAAATGCTTTAAAAACCTTTGACTGGGTGCTGTATGAAGTATCCTTTGAGTTTTGGCATGTCCCTGTCATTTTAGTTTATATCCTCCTGTCTTTCACTTCCATTCTAAGTGGGGCTACAGGTTTGTCATGGCAAATTGATAATCAGGCAAAGCTAAAAATGCCCAAAATCATAGAAATCACATCAGGATGTACAAAAAAGCAGTGGAATTTTCAGACACCTTGATTTTATTTATTTTTTCCTTTCCAAAATGGATCCTTATTCATATGGGTGGGTTTGGTAGAGATGGACTGTACGACATAATAGTTTTCTTTTAGTTCAGTCTGTAAAAATGTGAAGTTTGTGTAGATATCGTAGGCATTTTCCTCCCTTTGGCACTTGATGACACCAGCATTTCAGCATTGATTGTTAGGCATGACATGTTCAGACCTCTCAGCTCTACTTCCCAAACCAGTCTTGATATTTCTCTTTCTTTTAATATGATTAACATTTTTTTTAAATGTGCTTTTTAATGTTACCTAGGGTTTTTTTGTTTGGTTGGGTTTTTCTTTCTTCTCAGTTATATAGGGAATGGAGTTACTAGGTAGATACGTGGTAGCTATTTGTATGTTTTTGTATTTTATATAGTAGGTATCTTACCTACTCATCCTCAGAGTGCTTAATGCATTTATAGAATGAAGGGGGGGGGGGGGGGGGGGGAGGCTCATCTCTGATACCACCTCTGGCCTTTGCTCTTGCTGTTCAGTCTTGTCTCATGACTTACACATGAGCTACTCATTCACCTACATGCTCACAGATGAGAATAAAAATTCCAAGATGTCAAAATGGCACCAGAGAAAGAACAGGGAAACCTGTCAGGTACTCTAAGGCACTGATGACAACTGTGACTTACAACGTCTGGTGTTCTGACACAATGGTATGAAATAAAGATCCCATGGATGATGGATCTTATGTTGCCATAAATTCAGTCGACCTTTTTTTCCCCCAGAAACCTTGTGTAAGGATACTCAGGCAAAATGGCCATAAAAGCACTGCAACTGAGAAAGGAGAATATTTTCAATTTGTTTTGCATTCAGTGTACGCAGGTGAATAACATACAGAACAATGGATTATCAGTTGGACTTCCTTTGAGTGGCTTTTTCTGACACAAATTTACGATGTCCAAAGACAACATTGGATAACGCTATCTTCTAGGGTAGGAATAAGCATATATGTGTCTGCATCTCCCACTGAGGAATTCACCCAAGCATTCTCTCCAAGTTGGGCTTTCAGCAGGGCACAACTACTGCTGGCACAACACACTCCTTCCTTTACACTTCCTTTGTGACCTAGTTCATCTAATCCTATGGCCAGCCATGAACAAGAAACCACCTTCTGCAAGGCAAAGATCTCTCTTGTCTTTAAATTTCTGTGAAAATGACAATGTCCTGTCCTAAACTTGTCTACAGGAAATGTGTTTATAGTTTGGTTTCTTTGCATGCTATTCTTTTTCCAGATGATTGCAAGCAAATTTAATAGCTAGGTTATAAAGTCAGCTTGTCCCTTGAGCTTGGTCCCTATAGCTTAGGAGGTGGGAAAGAAGTAGAGTGATAATCAATGCCGATGGCTTTGTACTGCTGTATAATGTGTTTCCATGAATTATGAAGTACTTTGTTTTTTAGCCTAGGCATGAGCATATTTTTTGCTATCTTCTGCCATTGATTTCCAAGCTCTCCAGCATAACGTTGGTTATTCAGTTCCTCAGTCTCTTCAAATTATATGTGGAATTCATTTAACCTAATGTCAGGATTGGGATTCAGCTGTCTATATACAGGTTTCTTGTACCATTTGAGATATCCTGATATACCTGAGACATCCTCATGGGGGTCACAGATATAACACAGGAGGTTTGTATCCCACTAGAGCGCTAGTGAAATGACAAGTTCACATAGTTTGCATAGAGTTATATAAACTCTGGTGTCTGAATATGGACCTGAACCTCACCCTGAAAGTTAGATGAGGTCAATCCTACCTGTAGAAAAAACTAAAGTGGGAGCTTTTAGCCAATTATGCCTCATAACCATCCTGTAATACTAAAAGAGGTTCATAAGATGATGCAGATGTTTTCACATTTCTGGTGCGAAGTCTGACATCCTTTAACCTAAATTATTATTATTTTAATGAGTATGACATTTGCACACTCCTTACATGCTTAAAACAAACAAAAAAAAAAAATTAAGCACAGACTTCAGGTAAATAACAAGGTAAATTTTGGTGTAAACTTCACCACCACTAATAAACAGTTTTTTCCGAGGTCTACTTGCCTATATGTTTGGTTGACTTGCAAGACCGTTTGTAGCAGCACCATCTAGGGGCTACAGCTAACAGTGCTGAAATGTAGAGAAATTTCCAAAAACACTTTTGTCTCACTTGCACAGCTACATAGTTGAATAAGATTCATCTGGAATTTTAATATTTCTTTGTTTGGTGAGCTTCAGTGACTCTTTTTTTTTTTTTTTCTGAAATACAGAGATGTGAGAAAAAAAAAAGAAGGAGGTTTTGACTTGATTTTTAAATGAAATGTCTTGGTGAAAAGCTGGCTCCGCTGAAAGCAATGTGAAAGCTTCCATTGATGTCTAGGAGCTGAGATTTCACTTGATTACTTTTCCTATTTAAACAAATTCTTCCTTTAATGAAATACATTTACATCTATAACATCTGAGGCAGACAATTCTAAGGCTTAATCTTTTTGTAGCATCTTTAAACTTGAGTTGAAGAGTTGAAAGCATATCAGAAATAATAACCAGACATTTATGCTTTTCGCTCAAGAAACTGTGCAGAAATGCATTGCTCTGTTTTGTCTGTTTCCCTTCCCTTTCCAATACATAAAACATTTCATCCATCAGCAGCTACTGCCTCAAAGCCCAAAAAAACTCAGTAAATCCTGGATTATCCCTGTAGTCTCTAACAAGAAAGAAAATATTTGAGGCCTGACCTCCTCCTTCTTAAATTTCCTAGTGAAAGCACAAGTAACTAATCATATCAGTAGAATTAATGTGATAGAATTAATAGCATCAGAAGAATTATAAGCAGATACTAGAGTCCAGCTTCAACAATCATCTGCAACAATCATGTGCTAGTTTTGTTTTTCCCTCCTACCTCTTCTATGTAAAAGGTTTTGGATACTGGAATACTCATGATAATGTGCTCATTATTGACAATTACTAATCCTGTAATGGATTTTTAGAATAAATTACAAAATAATGTAGAAAGCTAAGATATTGCAAAAAGCCAAGACCCTGTGAAGAAAACACACGCTTGCTTTAATATTATTATTAGCTTCAATGAGGTTAAACCAGGAATGGAGGTAGTACTTACCACACTTTTTTTTTTTTTAAAAAAAAAAAAAAAAAAAGCATGAACTGGGGAATAGAAATAATAGCAGATCAGTGAAGAGGAAGAAAAAAGGAGTGAAACAAAGGACTGAGGGGTCTATTGGGATGTTCAAGCTTGCTGTTTGGCTGGTGTGCTCCCAGGTTTCACCCTGGACCACCAGAAGCTCAGTCCTGAACAGCACACACCAAAAGCTGCCTGACCATCACCGCTCTGTGGTTGACATAGAGATTGGGAGACATCTTTGGTGTGGGACTTGGCTGAGGAATAGCCAGTTTAGCAGTTTGCATGAGGATTAAATTTCTGTGCTGATGCTTTATCTGAAAATATGCGCTTAGCTAGGAATCCTAATGCAAACATTTCCTACCCGTGCTGGTCCATCACAGCGAGTTTTTGTGTTGAAGCTAAATTGCAGCTGATGAAGGGAGGAAGGACTTCTGATTATGAGCTTCTTAAGTGATTTTATTTCTGTTCGAACCAGACACCACTTTTGACCAGGTGGAATGTTTATAGTGTCAGAAATTGTTGTGGTCTTAAATTCATAGTCTCTCTCTTGGGAAACTAGACATGTTACTCAACTCTTAGGCAGAGAAATTGCAAATAAAGGATGTGGCTTCTGCAGGCTCCCCATCAAGTCACTTTGGGGAGACTCACACTTGTAGGGTGGGATTTGGAGCACCTCCCATGGTCTAAAGTGGGATGGTCTGAATAAACTCAGTTGTGCCTTTGGAAAAACAGGTCTGAAAATGCTTGAGTGTGCCACGCTGTCCCAAAGCTTCTGATTCCCTACCAAATCTCTCTTTCTATCTCCTCCCATCGCAGTGGTTTACTTGTAGTGTTATGAGTCTCGAGATCATGGAAATGAGTGTCCATGTCGTGGGACCTGAATTTCCTCCTAATGCACTTGGAGTGGGGATGACCCTCACCTTTTTACCTGGGGAGGTGGAGACAGTCACAGTTGATCGCATCCTGCATGTAAAAGGATGAAGCAAGTAAAAAACTTTTATTCTGTGAATAAAGAAGCCTGGGGCTTCTTTGGGCTCAATATATTGTCATTCCAGTTGTGAGAGTTTTTCCTTGGTCACTTGCTTTTAATTTTCATTCATCATAAATACCACAGTGACTCCTTTCAATACAAATCCACTGCTGTTGTGTTTGATATTTTTGTTGCCTGAAGGCTGAATAGTTGAATTTGAATATAGGAATAAGGATGTCACCAGGAAGGTTGTTATTTTCCTTTATTTATTGCTTAGCCAACTGTAGTTTGTTCCTGTGTGTTTCAGTGTGTGTGTCTACAAACACTTATGAGTTATTACATAAATCACCTGATAATTTCGCCATTACTAATTTGTCAATAAGCTTGTGGGAAAGCTGTGTGATTTTTTTTAATTTTTTTTTTTTTTTTTTCTCAGGGAAAATGAGGAAGCTTAAAATTCTTTTTCCCTTTTTCCTCCAGCATTATACGAATACACAGTTGTCTGTGAAAGCACACCCACCAGGGCAAGAAATAATAACATGAATACATTTCATATGATGAATGAATGTTTATGGAAACACCTTCACAATATTTGCTTATTTCTTCAGAAGTACTGTCGTTTATGGATAATAAAAATTATTAGTAGAAAATATGAAGAAAAGTACAGACACAGAAAGCACTATTATTTTCTGTGGTTTAGCTTCTTAACAGCTTGGCTTTACCTTTGTATCTGCTTCCTGATTATTATTATTCTATCAATGGTGATAAAAGTGAAGGAGAAGAAACAGTTGTTTAACGGAACTCACGCTTTTACTGAATGTGTTTCTATGTAAGATTAAAACCACCATAGAAGTGAAGGTACTTTTAACATTACAATGCACTTAAATGCCTATTGCTCTGCACAGCCTACTTAAACAGAATTTCACTGCCTAAATTCAACCCAAAGCCCCATCCTGATCATGTTGGAGACAATATTTTCCAAACCACTTTAATGAAATCTGAATTTGGCTCTATACAGAGATTCCACTGTTTGCATCCATTTTAATCTAGCAGTTTATCTTCTCACACCCACCTAATTAATATTTTGTTATAGAAAAGTCTGGTTTTGAATAGAAGTTGCTTGACTTCAATACAGTGGGAACATCCGTGGACCCATTCAAGGGCTCCTTATCACAGCCTTGCCTGTGACTTCTTTTTCGTATCACCTGCAGGTCAGTGTTTGCATGATTTAATGCACATACCAATGTTGTAAGACTCCTCAGAAGGCAGGCAGCCATAAGAGGATGCCAAGTTTGTTGAGTTGCTGTGGGGGGGTGTTTATGCCTGACCCGCCAGCAAGAAAAAATCAAATTCACATAACCATTTGAAAAAGAAGTCAAGGACAGTACTACTGCCCTCTGCACCAGCCTTAAAACATGGTAAATGAAGGCAGCATGAGCATTCCGGTGTGTAAAATTACATGTGTATATTTATATACATGGCTGAACTGGGATCTTCTCTTGACACAAATGGAAAGGGAAGGAAGGAAAGGGTTTTCCTCTTTAAAATATCCAAAATCAAAACTATTTGCTGCAGTAAAGCCGTCATCAAATTTCAGTGGCAGACTACAGAGAATTAAAATAATGAAATCAGCATGTCTTGTTGGAAACAGGGATACAGCTTCTCCTCACTACCTCAGAGAGAAAAAGCAATGTCTTCCAAAGAAGCAGAAAACAAAACCTGGAGGGGGGATGGTTGAGATAGCTGAGTGGTAAATACAGATATAAGCAATGCTTGAATAATTTATATGTTCCGTGTGAAAGAGAATTTCCATCTTAGCCACACAAATTCTCCTTGATCTGCTTTGCTACACATTTACATATCAGATCTGAAGGTCATTGAAGAGTTATAGGGCAGAACCTTTCCATTGTGTTAATCACTTACAACTCTAATTTCACACTACATCAGTCCTTTTTGCTTGGTCTTACAGAGCCCACTACAATTTCCCTCTAAAAACTTTACAGCCAAACCCACTTGCTCACTGTGCATTCAAAACACGGAGTATCTGTGATATCCTAGATAGAGAAGGGAAGCATAAACAATTATGGAAAAACAATTTTTGGATAATCTGGAAGTGTTTTAGCCTCTATTCCCTTTCAGGAAGACCCAAGGCATCTCTGAGTGTGTTTAGCTGCCAGTAATTCTGACCCTGAAGCTGTATGGAAATTAGGAGATTACCAGTCATTTTAGCAGTGAAGTGGGGAACAGTCATCTTCTCAGAGTAGTAAAGGTACAAAAAACACTAGCTAGCAGCTATAGGCATTTGGTTTTGAGATGGAGCTGCATCAGGTTAGGAAGGCTTAGATTATATTGACTCAATTCACAGTGGTTCAGTGTTCACATTTCACCCTTCTGTATCTTTGCAAGGGGTCTCATAACAACCTCCCAGCTCGGTGCCTGTTTAATCCTCTATTAGTATTCAGTCTTCAGAGTAAGTGCCAGAGTATAGTAGCTCCTATTCAATTGATATAAACATGTATGAATTCGATGTTGTCTATAATAAGATGTATATCACTACATCTAATTATATATCATTGGATGCGAAGGAAAGAAAAGATTTAGTATTAGATCATTACTTTTCCAGACAGAATAAAATATTTCCTGTTGCCTTAATATCCTGCTTTAAAGATTATCAAATATTATGTATTTTCTTTTGGATTTTGCAATGTTCTAACTTTTTACATATTCAGTGTTTTTGCCTTCTTTTATATATTTTATTTGACATCCTAAATATTTTCTCCATGGTACCCCATGGCACTGTGACCCCTTCATAACTTCATACATTCTTAAGTACTCATGTAATATTCTTTTTAATTCAGAAAAATGCAGAAATACAAGCTAAAATCCCTCTCTAAGCTGCAAAGAAATTTTAAAACTGCTTTTAAGCGCACTACTGACTCAAGACCTTAACCTTATTAGGAGGAAACATTAGAAGAAAAGCCTTTATCCTTTGGATGAAGCTATACATAATTGGGACACTTCACAAATAAATATTTTTAGCCCTCTCATATTTTCTGTTTCTTCTTTCTAAGCTTCTTACTGAGCATTAATTTCTGCCAGGCAATAGGATACCTTGGAAATCAATGTAATATTTCAGGTAGGCTTCGCCAGAATATTCTGTGTAGATGTTAATTATTTTTTTTATTAGAGTTCAGATTTAGAATTAAAATCCTATGGTGATTTACACTTCTTTGTAATTAGATGTGGTAACTGGAATTTATTCCATAGTGCACAGTGGTTTCCTTTGAAGGAAGAGCAATATTTTACACTAGTGATTTCCAATATTTATCAATTTTCCTACATTTTTTTGTGAGCCTCTCTACTGAAACTTTCTGTCATGCTCTCGCTATTGTCATCACTGCAATGTCCATCACTTTCTACTGGTCAAGGACTTCTGCATGAGTTTTTTACTTACCTTCTGTTTCTCTAACTGCAGTTTCTCTGGTGGCTCATTTCAAAGTGACCTTGTGAAAGGAGGTTATGTGTCTGAAGAAGGTACAGCACAAACCAAAAAGAATCAAGGAATTTACCCCAGCAAATTTGACTTTCCAGAGGAGCGAGGTCTCACATCACAAACAGATCTCCCGTCACATCCTTCCAAACCTGTTTTTTGAGTGCTTTTGATTATCTATTTCCTTGGGCTCAGGTGGCAGTCTCTGGGTCATCACTGAAAGATGAGATTGCATAAAGAGAATGGGCTAAATCTTTATTTACATTGTAAACATATTAAATATGCAGCTCAGGAGCAGACTTGGGTTTTAACAGCTGTCTAATATGTACTTTTTGCAAATAATCCCTTCATGCCGACAGCTGGAATTTCCTGGGTTTGAGGACAATCATCCTCCCTCTCATGGGGAATGACTAATTAAAAGTGTCTCTTCAATCATTCCTCATCATCCAAAGATTCTCTAGTGCTGAGGGACATCTGCACAGGGCCAGGTACGTTACTTTTAGCACAGTCACAGTAAACTAAAGAAAAAAAATATGAACCAAAATCCAACTTACTCTCTAGAAGTGTCTCTGAGATTGATCATTTTGAATCTTCCACACTTGAAGATGTTAACATCCAGCACTTAGCTATCATTACGTAAGCAGATGCAAAAGAACAGTCAAATTCAAATTTGGATTCAGGTTTTGATCAGCTAGTCCTGAAGATTTGGTGTGATGGCTGAAACATCCGCTTTATGTTTCGTCTTTATTGTGCAGATCAGCTGATTTATGGAAATAACATCAACTGGTGAAATATAATGGCTTCACCATAGGTTCCAATATTCTTTTGCCTTTGCTTCTGTTTTTAATACAATTTTTGCAGACTATTCCTCATTTTCATGGTAGTAGTGAATTATTGAAACACATAAAGCCCCTGCAAAATATTTTTTAGATTGAGTTTATAACCCTTGATTTAGTATTCCAAAACTTCTAGAAGAAGGAAGCACAAGTGGAGGGAACACAGGGTTCATAGTAATAGAAATCAAAGCATTGAACAATAAAGCAAGAACTCCATGGCTGAAGAGAGAGCAGAGTTATGGGGAAATTAGGAGACAGCTGACAGAAGCAAAGCTGAACACTGCAAAGGACATTTACACGGCTTAATAATCCATAGTATTTCAAATCTAAGGTATCCAGTCTGAAGTGAAATTCAGATGATTTTACCCTAGAAGCAACAACAATATTTTTCTGCTCTTATTTAGATGCTCTAATAGAGTTTCACAATAATAAAGGGTTGTCTTATATCTGAATTGGAAAGGTTCCAAAGTGAAGGATACTCGGATGTTAGTCACAGCTGAGAGCATGATGGCTAGACACTATCACGGCAAGCGATGGCCTACATCAGTAAGTGCAATCCGATATGCCAAGGGAAAGAAAAGAATTTAAGAAATACAGGGAGCAGCTGAGGGAGCTGGTTTATTCAGCTTTCAGAGAGGACAATGATGAGGAGGAGACTTTTGTCTTCAGATACTTAACAGAGAATCACAGAGATGGCAAAGCAAGGCTCTTCTCAGAGGTGCACGGTAAAGGGCAAGAGGTTGTGAAAACAAGCTGCAAAAAGGAAAATTATGATTAAATACAAGGAGAAAGGGAAAAACATCACAAGAGTGACTGAGCACAGGAACAGGAGCACAGAGAAGTTGTGCAATCTACAGCCGTGCTGGTTTTTGAAACTCAACTGGATGAGGCTCCAAGCAAAGTGTTATAACATAAGCTGTCACTTTTTTGAGCTGGAAGTTGGACTGGACAATCTCCAGAGGTCTCTTCCGACCTGTTGTTTTATGTGCACATGAGAGGATCTGTATTAACAACATAATCCTGTACATGTTTGCCTATGCCAAGATTGAGCCCCAACACCATCATTTCCTCTTCCAGATGTTACAGACGTAGCCTATAACTCTGCCAGCCTATGAAAATCACTGGTAATGCACATAATTTGAGATACAGTTTTTTCAAAAGTGATTCCTATGTATTCTTATTAAAAAGCAATGATGTGCATGGTATAATGAACATATTTGTTCTACCTCTTTAATAGAAGTCATCTATCCAGCCCACAACACCCATATAGGAGGAGCAATTTCAATTTGATAGCATTCTTCACCCACATTTTAGGAATATTTTTGATTGCCAAAAATTCAGATATAATTTTAACTTTCCAGGATAGATTAAAATGACAGTCCCATTGTCCAAATGTTGAGAGTACTTTTTACTCAGATTTAAACAACAGTGCCTGGGATTGTTAAATTGCTTTGTTTTGTTATAATCAGTATCTATTCTGTAGTACTCTTCCTACCAAGATACCTTGCTCACAGATTAATAGAAGCTGATGTTGTTGAGCATTTGCCCATAGTCTACAAGCACAATCAGAAAACAGAAATAATTTCAATCAGCAGAGAAACAATTTTGGTTCCCCAAAAGCTTCTAAATCATCTATAACTGAGGTTTCTGCTTTCAGGATCATTGTTTTTCCCCACTACATACACTGAAATTAATGTTTGCTGAAAGCAAATAAGAATAAAATTAAATATTTTCTGATACAAATGATAATTGGGCACTTGTCTGATAAGAAGGTTTTATTTAAACAAAATGTACTTGTGCAACACTGCATTTCCGATTCTACAATCCTGTAATCTTCAGGCTGCTACTCTTTTCCAAGTCATCATAATTAAAGGCAGGTGTTCAATTTAGCCACCAGAAGGGATGAGTTAATGGTGTAATTATTAGTTGTAAAAGATTTTTAATTAGAATTATAAAGTATTTAGTTGTGTAAAATGCAGGTAGATGCTCATCAGATTTTTTTTTTTATTTTAAGTACATAGACACCTATCTCAAACAAAACGAGAAGGACTTCAGCTCCTAAGGATTTTCAAAATGTCATTAGGAGCTTATTTATGTCTCAGGGCACTAATTAAAAATGTTCCTTTGTGTAAAATTCAGATGTAAATTGTTATCCAAGCTTTCTGGTAACAAATATGTATTACTAATAGAAGCTTAACATCTTCCTTTGTTACTAATGGAGTGGAAAGCATTACATTGTGTTGCAGCATTTTATCCTGATTTGCTTTTTCCAAATACAGAACAAAAATATTTATCAAACAATTCTGACTTGTTATTAACAATTTTAGCCCTTTAGTAGAAAGTAGACTTTTTTTTTTTTCCCCTCAACATATACTGAACACTTTCTTGTAAACTACAGAATTTATTTTTTGCCTTTAGCTTACACTACAAGGTTCTACACCTCATGAATCATAGAATCATAGAATGATTTAGGTTGGAAGGGACCTTAAAGATCATCAACTTCCAACCTCCCTGCCATGGGCAGTGACACCTTCCACTAGACCAGGTTACTCAAACAATTGCTTACTGATTCATTCTTCAGGGTTTATGAATTAGTCCCATATTTGCATGAAGTATATTGTGCTTTTTTGTAGAATTCAAATTTTCATGTCTTTTGACTGTTTTTTGTTGAAAAGAGAAAAATTATCAACATGTAGGAAAATACGCACCCTATAATAATACGCATATAATGAGAAATTATAATTTCCTAAGCTTCAGCTCCTGGTCATGATTGGAAAGAAACTATTGAACTAGATGGACCTTTGATTTGGCCTGTTGTCATGTAGCTCTCAGGCACTTAGCTACTGTAAAAATTGTAACAAAATCCCAGTTTGCTTTAAAAACAAAACAAAACAAAACAAAACAAAAACAAAAAAAAACCCTACTTTATTTTCCCAACAGTTTCACTCAAAGTTTTTTTTTTTCATTTTTGGGAAATAAACTTACATTCCAAACTTCATGGGACATTTTTTGCACAATTTTATTAGAATCATACCTGTGTGTACTTGCAGCTTTCATGTAACAGCATTTGTTAAATGGTGAATATACCTGTATATAGTACAACAGACTCATGGTTAGGTGATAGAGACCAAAATAGGAAAACATTTAACAAATACTGTAGTGAGGCAATAAACAGCTCTACCTACCATCCATACTTTGCTAAAAAGAACTACAAGAGATTTTGAGTGTTTATATTTTTCTACTGATAAATAATATACTTAAATGGCTGAACACTTTTATCTACGGCAGGAGCACAGATGCTTTTTCCTCTCATTACTTTACTCCGTATGGTGTCTACTGTCTTCATAACTTATAAAATAGCTTTGTGACAAGTGCATATTCATTACTTAATAGTAATTTTATTCTTTTTAAAATCCAAAATAGGATCCTTAGTTTTCTTTATTTTTTTTTTTTTTCACATTCTGACACATCTTATCACACACTGTGCCTGTGACATATGCAGATGATAGACTTCGGTTAAATGGAGATTTTTGCAAAGTAAAACAGTTGTTATGGATTCATACCTTTTAAAAGACCAATATGAATCTCAATGTTGACCTAGCATAAACCAAGCCATTATTTCAAGAATTCAGCCAGATGATTCGTATTTCACGAATATATACTAATCATGATGCCCACCACCAGTGTATCTTTTGTCCTATTCATACTAATCAGAAGCTTTTCATGTGCTCTAAGACTGTCTCATCATTTCTGTTAATTGACAGTGAAAATGGCAGTCGTTTAGAGACCACATCAAGGCAGCTCTTCCATGCTAATGGTTGAAAACACCCAATGTTATGTACGATGTCTATGATGTCTATGCTTTCCACTTTCAATCAACATCAAAGTCTATGTTACAATGTTAGTATACCTCTTTCGCCATCACAGGACCAAGACAAATTAATTGCCATTCGGAGGCCATAGTTCCTCTGACATTCCCCCATCAGCTTCTGTTGATACAGTAGAAACGCTTTGAGAAGCTTACTTATTTCTTCTCCAATATGACTATGGGCAAGTCGTAATAATTTAAACGTGGATTAGCAGATATGTACGTTGGGATCCACTAGTACGTCTTGGTGTTTGAGTAACTCTTGTTAAAGAACACAGCAATTCATAAAGCTAGCAGGTGATAATGATCAACCAAGTAGCTTC
Source organism: Charadrius vociferus (assembly GCF_000708025.1). Lineage (NCBI taxonomy): Eukaryota > Metazoa > Chordata > Aves > Charadriiformes > Charadriidae > Charadrius > Charadrius vociferus. Next base: position 8,605,450 of record NW_009647680.1, read on the forward strand.
AAGGTAATAGGAGCAGAACAGGAACAGAAGGACCACGTTTATACGTAGTGAAACAGGTGTTCCCATTCATAATCATTTGTTATAAATAATGATGAAGTGATAAGTAATAAAGTATTTACTTGGGGTGGGAGAAGCAAGCCAGAAAGCTACTGCTACTTCAGTTGGTATGCCTATTTAATCTCTCAGACCTGACCCCTGTTTGAAAAAGTTGTCATTATTCAATTGGGGAGTGGGGGATGGGCTGTCTGTTGTGCTTTCCAGTTCGGACTCAAACCAAACAATGAAATCAGCTTATTTCATGGCATTTTTGCCTCAAGAAAAGCAAGAAAAACAGGAAGTGGGATCACTCCACTCCTTTTCTTTTTCTGCTCTTTCTGATTTTTACAAATTATTTTTTTTCTACATTGGTCAATGGAATTACAGTCAAAAAAGATAAAGGCTTTTGAACCCCATAACAAATTGTATACTTTGTAGTTCACTGATCCAGAAAATATGTGAAATCTTTTCTTCCTAATAGGGGCTTCACAAAAGAAATGAAAAATTGATAAAGGGCGTGGATGCTGAACAAGTGTACTGGTTGTGATAATGTCGTAGTGATACATTTTATGGTGCTCAGGATATCTAAATACACAAGAAAATGCAAACTCCCCACAGTTTGTCTGGCACTGAATAGTCTCGATCACTCTCTAAAACAGTTGTATGAGTGAGTGGTTGCCAGCATCAGTACAAGAAAGGAAAAAATGCACAGTTCATAAGTACAGGTACATATTTAATCAAGATCATATACACATTCATTTGTGTAGGCATGGGGCTGGAAAACAGCTTCATTCATTTCAATTTCCTATTAGTAAAATGACAGAATTTGTCAAAGGCAATTGCTAGGTGAATATTCCCTGCTTTGGACATGAGAATGTGTATGAGGAATTAATGAAAACAAGTTCACAGTAATTTTATAAATTAAACTGATATTTGTCTCTTGACAAAAAGAAGATTAAGTGTAGACATCTAAAACCTGTAAAACTGTAACTTGCTTAGGGTTTTTTCAGGACTCAAATTTTATCTCAGTTATCAGTGCTGACTACTGAAGACAAACATGTTTGATTAAACAAGAAAGCGAGCAAGTTGGATTTTCTATGCTCCCTACTTTTTCGCTAAGCCTCTTGGATCAGAAAAATAAAAATAGAAACCATCAATGAAATTATACTAAAGCCTGATAAATGCTTTCTTTGGTTTAAAGACCACAACTTGTGTTTTGACGAGGGCAGACAGTTCAAGGTGTTCCAGAAAACCGTCATACTACCAGACCCTACACCGGAATACATGATAGACTACATTCTTATATTACATGCTTTACATTAACTCTTTCAGGGATGTCAAAGGGTGGATGTTTCTGTGCTCTAATTCATAAATGCAAACTGTCCAGGGCTACTGAACACAAAGATAACACTCCTGATACATCTCCTCAAGGTCCTCAAGGCATTCTCCAAGACACAGGCTATTGGAAATGGTGGTTGCTATACACTGTCCATCTACTAATAGCTTTTTTGGAGATGGATTTCTGGGCTTGATGGGAATTTGGCGTGACTCAATATGATTTCTTTTCCTATGCTCGTGTATTTTCTTGTAAGAAAATAAACTAAACATATTTTCCGAAGTAAGGAGTGACAGTCTGTCCAGTTAAATCAGCCTCTGTTTAAACTGAATTGTCATGATTCATCTCACCTCACTGCAGAAATCTCCAGTGTGAGTGTCTCCCTAATCCACAGCTAGTAATCCGCATTTTATTCTCAATGGAGACAAATAGGCACTTTCAGGCTGTGATTCAGTGCATCTTAAGGTAGATACCTAAAATGTACATTCTGTCATAAAACAGTGTTAACTGCAATGCTGTGCAATAAATCCACAGAAATGCCTTAGCAGGATACTTACTGTAACCTGTTTTTCATATGACCTTTTGACCCCTTATAAGAAATGACTGGAAACCAATCAGAAATCGAAATATAATGATTCATTTCTTTCACACATTGCTTCAGGACTCTTTAAAGGAAAGGTAAGAGGCAAACTGCTGTCAAGAAACTTTATTTTCCTCAGTTGCCAGGTCATTAATAAGCATACTTCATTTTTATTTTTGAAATAATTTAAAATTCAGTATTTAAAAGAACAGATGAAATGTCCTGCTGGGAGAGACCATCTAGCCCTGTATTTGGCCTCCATGAAGGGCAATAAGAGAAGCTGCCTATGGAAAGCACCAAATCCTGACCACTGTCTTTAGTCCACTTCTCTTGCATTTCCCCAGCATCCAGAAATGTTGGTTTTGAGATACTAGAAATTACATCCCTGCTTTTGCAGTTTCTTTTAATGGGTCTGCTGCCTATGATTTTTTTTTTGACTCTTTTTATACCAATTTCTCTTGACATCAGGTTTTGGAGGTTCACTTTTCATTGTGTAAAGAGGAGTTTCAGTTATCTGCTTTAAACTCGTCTCCTGCGAGCTTCAGCTACTGCTCCATCTTTCTTGTATTGTGAATTTTGGGTGAAAAACTAAACAAAAGTTCTGCGTTCCCCTTATCTTCTCCCTTTTGCCTTTGTAAAGCATTACTGTATTCCTCCTCAGGAATCCTGTTCAGAGCTCCCACCCTCTTCCCAGGGCAGCCGCTCCAACAACTTGATCATTGTGATTAAGTTACTCTGAACCTTTTTCTAACTCCACAACATCCCTCTTGTGATGATTTTGGTCTCTTCACACAAGTCACAATTGATAGGACAAGAGGAAATGGCATCAGGTTGCACCAGGGGAGGTTTAGGTTAGGCATTAGGAAAAACTTTTACGCTGAAATGGTTATCAAAGTCTGGAACAGGCTGCCCAGGGAAGGGGTTGAATTGCTGTCCTTGGATATATGTAAAAGCCATCTAGATACGGTGCTCAGGGACATGGTTTAGAAGTGGGCCCGGTAGAGCTAGATAACAGTTGCACTTGGTGATCTTAAAGGTCTTTTCCAGACATAAAGATTCTATAATTCTATGATGACAACAGATCAGCAGATAGCACTTCCAAGTGTGGGTACATAAGGCTTTTATGCTGCTGCAAATGATGCTTTCTCTTCTGCTTGCAACACCTTTTCTGATGACGCTCAACATTAGTTGAACACTAGGACTTGCCCAAAACAGTGGGAACTTCAAATAGATGCTCCAAATCAGGACCTAGGGAAACATATTTTTGCACTAGCCATGCAGAGTGTCATCAAACTTTTAGTAGCCTCCTACCTTAGAAGCCTAGAGGTAGATGGTGTGAAAACTTCCTAAAACTGAAGAAAGGAAAACTTCATGCCTTTTGTTGAATTTCCTGGGCTCTGTACCTAATGTTGTTTAGCACTTGGAAAGACAGAGCCTGGTACTATATTTCCCATGGATCCAAGTGAAAATCTGAATAAGGAAAAGATAGTTTTTATTTATATTTCATGCCTTAAGGGTAAGATTTACTCTGGTGGGGTTGAATGGGTATTAAGAGATAAATGGTCCTTCGCAGAAGTTTAAATCCCAAAGAAAATAAGCAGTGAATCAGAAACTACAGGAGTTTGATGTGTGGGGTTTTAGTAGGAAACGCAAACTTCCTAAGAGTGAAAGGAACATGAAGATTAATTGAGCTCACGATGGCCTCAGTTTTCTTCAAGAGTTTTTAACTGATTATATATTACTTGGACCTTTGTTCAGAAAAAGAAATTAAAAGTCAAATCATGGCACTTGAAGAAACTGATAGTAATTACAGTTGCAGCAGTAATGACTTACTAACGCTTTCAGTCTAGCATGACACTTCCTCATTAGAGTTTTTTTTCACTACATAAATTTTGTTCTCTTTAGGACAAATATAATATGTGGTACTTTTCATACACAGTAACTCACACATGCACACACACACTCACACAAATTACACTGTTTGACATGGTACAGTCATCAGGTAAGGCCAAATGTTTTATAGTCATAGATCAGTTTTACCCCTGCAAAAGCTTGCACCAGGGGCAAATTCTGCCAGAGAAAGCCAAGATTATAAGATAACACGTTGGGCCATGGAATGCATCAACCACGGAATGAAATCTGGATGAATGTTTTTTAACTTTTTTTTTTTTTTTCCTACTAAAGCAATAGTCATGTGTGTGAAAAACTCCTTTCTAACCAGCTTCAAGAGATTTTCAAAACTCCCTCCTTTATTCATCCTCCGAGGTCCCCGTTACCAGCTTTTACGGAATAACTTCACAAAACCACCTATTAATTCAGCATACAAGGCAGTGCAAGTCCCTCCTGGAAACAGCTGTAATACTGTCTGACAGATATCTGTCTGTCTTCTGCATTGTAAAACAACAGTTGTAGTTTCTCTCTTTAGTGAACATAAAGGGTGCAACAATGTAAGGCGATGCGTGCAATGGAAACAGCTTGTAATGCATTAAGTCCTTCTGAGAAACTTTGTGTAACATTAAGAAACAAAACAACAAAGAAAACCACAAAAAAAAAAAAATAAAAATGGAGGGAAGTCTTCCTTGAAACTACTAGATTTCTATGACTTTAATATAAACCCAGAAAAGATTCGAGAGGGCAGGCGATGTCAATTGCAACTCTGCTTCCTCTGGTTTCTCACAAAAGCATTTCCCTGAGCTAACATGCTGTTTTAAAAGTCAAATCTGGGGATTATTTGTTACACATTTCTTGCAAAATCAATGAGGAGAAAAACATACCTAAACCTCCACATTTTATTACAGCTCAGAAATTCTACAGTGCACTAAGCCAGCCTGTGTGGTGTGATTTGTGCTGTGCTACAGCAGTCACTTGTTTGTTCTTTCTTTAATAAGATAACTTACAAGTTCATAACGTGCCTTACATGCATGATCCATTTTGCTTCCTGAAGGAGCTCCTTCAGCAAATCTTTTGTCATATTTGATCTTTGATTATTTTTTTTTCCCTTCCTAATAACTCTCTGTTTATTGAACTATTTTAGCTGAGGGATGGTGAATCCTTCCATGAAACGCTATCAGTATCTCATTATTAATGTCTCATTACTGGATATTTGTAAGCAGAATTGCATGGTCCGTAAACATAACTAAATGGTGAAGAGAAATGATCTAGTAGCTGATACTGGGAATAGAAAAGGATATTTCAGCTCACAGAGAATCAAAGAATCATAGAATCATGGAATGGTTTAGGTTGGAAAGGACCTTGAAGATCATCGAGTTCCAATCCCCCTGCTATGGGCAGGGACACCTCCCACTAGACCAGGTTGCCCAAGGCCACATCACAGAATCACAGAATCACAGAATTTTCAGAGTTGGAAGGGACCTCTAGAGATCATCTAGTCCAACTCCCCTGCTAAAGCAGGATTGCCCAGAGCACATTACTCAGGACTGCATCCAGGCGGGTTTTGAAAATCTCCAGAGAAGGAGACTCCACAACCTCCCTGGGCAGCCTGT
>NW_009647680.1:8611175-8736742 GCF_000708025.1 Charadrius vociferus
CAATAAGATCTCCCCGGAGCCTTCTCTTCTCCAGGCTGAGCAGCCCCAACTCTCTCAGCCTCTCCTCATAGGAGAGGTACTCCAGCCCTTGAATCATCCTCGTGGCTCTCCTCTGGACATGCTCCAGCAGGTCCACTGTTTTTTCTGCACTTTATTGCTATATAATGTCCAGGAAATATATAATGTATATAATGTCCAGGAAACCAAGAAAGAGTATATAGTTTTCATAGAACTGTAGAATCAGAATAGTTTGGGTTGGAAGGGACCTTTACAGGTCATCTAGTCCAACCCCCTGCCATGAGCAGGGACATCTTCAACTAGATCAGGTTGCTCAGAGCCCCATCCAACCTGACCTTGAATGTGTCCGGGGATGAGGCATCTACCACCTCTCTGGGCAACTTGGGCCAGTATTTCACCACTTCATCATGAAAATTGTAATGTTAATCCAGGGTCAAGATTAACAACGTGGGTCATGTGGGTCTTTGACATGTCTGAAGGGGCACAATGACTAATATTAGCAAAACCACCACCATTATGAACTGGAATATTTTATTAGAAAAAAAAAAAATAATAAAAAAAAAAGGGAATGAAAGAAAACAGAAAAAAAAAAAAAAAAAGACGAGTACTAGAATGAACACCAAAACTCATGAAGGGAATCTGATTTCCCATTGGATGATGACACATTTTTAAATTATTTTTTCATTAAGAAGTGAACTCTGAGTCATCTGAAGCTGGCATACTTGTACGAGCTTGTGCTGCTGTGGATGCTATGGAGTCTATCAGCCTCAGGCTGCTGCCTTGAGCTCAGCTTGGCCACTTTCAGATCTCTTTCTTCTCCCATAGCTCCTGCTTATCTTTGGCTTGTCTTCCACTCATTCAGCTTTCTCTGAAGTTGATAGATAGGCTTCAAATGCATCAAAGCTAAACGAACTACAGCTAAACACAGGCTGCCCAGAGAGGTTGTGGAGTCTCCCACTCTGGAGACATTCAAAACCCCCCTGGATGCTGTCCTGTGCAATCTGTTGTAGGTGACCCTGCTCTGGCGGGGGGGTTGGACTAGATGATCTCCAGAGGTCCCTTCCAAGCCTAACCATTCTGTGATTCTCTGATTCTGTGAACATTTGACTAGGCAGAATCCCTGATTATAGGGACTCTTCTGCTGTAGGAAGCTTGGCTACTAATGGTTACATCAGCTGAAATTGTTTTTATGTGCCTCTTTGTGGAAAGCTGTTAGCAGAAAATACACCTCTGAGTGTGGCTGTAAATTCTAAGTGTAAGTAATTTATTCCCAAAATTATTTGGGGGTCCTACTTCACTATTCCACAAAGAGCTCAATGGCAATGTGAAATATTTTTGGCCCAGGATTGTTAAAACATTGATAGTTTATGCATGGACACTAGTGAAAAATCCCAAATCCTAGTTATTCAAGGCCAGTAACTCAGTTACTGGTAAGAATATAAGAAAACATGAGAACATGAGTGAGAGCAAAGGTATACTGATGAGAACTGTCTTTTCCTAGTCATTTTAATTTTCATTTATATACAGAAGCTACTGCTACTGCAAAATACAATAGTGGTGCATTATTCCAGTAAAATAAGTAAATATAATTCATTGGTGGTGCTCAATGAACCTTCTTCCACTCATCTGACTGGTATTTTAGAGGTTTTCTACACTTACTGGAAGGCTGCTTTCTCTTGCTTTCTCTCTTGCAATGTGGGATCTCCACTGTAGCTCCTAATAACCCGCTGGACACTGTGTATCTGTGCCACAGAGGGATGTTCATGTCTCAGAGTAGGATACCATGTGTGTGCTGTGCTGTACTTGGGCTAACGGCTATAATACTTTCTGTATCAGAGCTATTTTGTCATGAATACTTCTCCTTGTAGTATGCTGAGAGTGGTCTTGCCCTTAAGGTTAGTGTTTTTCTAGCATGGGAAAGTAAAAAAAAATAAATATATTTTTTCACTATTCTTGTTTTCGATTCTGTTAATTAGTATTTCACGCTAGGGATGTACTTTTTTCTTCAGCACAGTTGACTCCTGACTAATCTGGCCTTGTGCTTTATGACTTATCATTTGCAGTGTGTTTTCAACTTGCAACAAAAACATCCTATTAAATATTTTATATGAAACACAACAACTAATGTTTATATCACAGCTTTCTGAATGCAGTAAATCAAGGTAAACAAATTAGATATTATAAAAAAATAATAAAAGAATGTTAGAAAAGAATGTTAGAAAAGTTAGAACACACACCTTTCACTTACGCAAGTACATCTGGAGCTGTTCACGTTAGGGCTCTGCCTATTTTCATGCCTCTGCACAAAACCCACTGCAGTGATTCCTCAAGGCTAACCCTGAGTTTTAACCTTCACCAGATTTTGGAAATTAAAATAACTACAAAAAAAAAAAAATTATAGACGGTGTTTGAGTTCATTTGTAAGATTCAGGTAAATAATGAGAAGAGGCATGCCTGACATTCATCTTTTATATAGCTATAGCCAATATGTTAACATTCAAGTCACCATTCCCTCTTCTTTCAATCATTTTATTTTGCTCAGTTGAAGCAATGTGAGTTAATCAGTTGCGAACCTCTTTTGGTATAGGGAGCTCTTACCCTATTCCAAGAGAATGATATGAACACACTTAGACCACAATGATTTCATTGAATCTCTGTCACATGGCAGCAGGCTCAAAATTGTTCTTTTTTTCAACGTGCTTTAATGTACATGTACTTTGATTTTCAATACAAGTGTAACTAGGGAATCCTTGCATAACAGAGAATTCCTACTGCTTTGTTTGAGTTGGGCTAAATCTGTTTGAAAGACTTTTTATATTGTAAAGAGATTTAGAAGTAAATTTTGCCAAGCGGTTTGAGTAAACTGGGATGGCAAATGTAACACAGAAGATGATATGGAGGTGATAATCCCTTTCTAAACAACACTGGTTAGAGAATATGTAAAGAGCAGCAACAGCCTTATTAGTATGATGGCAATGACTTAAGAGGCAAAAAATAATAGAACTAAACATCTGTGGTTTACCTTCACCAGATGCACCCTCTAATTGTCTGCAAATATGTGAAAAGCATAAACAACAAGGAACAACTCATACGCACCATGTGTGTGGGTGAGAGCAGGTGCAACACAGCCCCTGAAGCCCGGGTGAACATCAGGAAGGGCCATGATTCACTCAGTCTTATATTTTCTCTGTTCTTTCTTATTCTTTCCAGGTTTATATTCTGTCCAATGTAGCTAAAGATATTATTTCTCGGAGTACTGGTGGCTCTGTTTCTGAGTCACTTGGTAGCTTGGTACAATAAGCTCCTTGGTTTCTTTCTGAACTGTGTTGTACTGAATTTATATTTCCTTTCAGATAATAGATTTTTTTCCCTTTATATTTCTCTTTGGTATTATATGAAGGAGTAAATAGAAACACTCTGTTGACTTGCATGACATCTCTGATTTAATAAGCCCCTGTGACATCAACACTTACTTAACTCTGAAATTAAACAGTTCTGATCTTTTTCATCTCTCCTCACATGGCGGTCTTTTCATGTCTCTAATAATTTTCATTGCCCTGATGCAGACCTTTTCTACTTCTGTTATCTCTTTCTTTGAGATGGTATGACCAGAATTGAGCACAAGATTCAAGGGAGGACATGCCATCAATTTATATAATGGCATAATAATAGTTTATAAATTTGGAACAATGTTGGACTTACTGGATATACTTATTGCAGAGTTCTGAACAGTTCACTAAATTCAGGGGATGATTATTATCCTATTAAGCTTTCAGAGGAGCAGACTTGCAAGGCTAAAGGTTCACTTCTTTTCTTTTTTTTTTTTTTCTTCTTTTTTTTTCGAGGTACTGCACTGGTCTTGGCTGTGGTAGTTAATTTTCTTCATCGTAGCTCATACAGTGCTAAGTTTTTGATTTGTGCTGGAAGCTTAACAACAAAAGCTGGGGGTAGAAGGAGGAAGCGGGAGACGTTCACAGTTATAGTGTTTGTCTACCCAAGTAACCGCTAGGCATGATGGAGCCCTGCTTTCCTGGAGATGGCTGAACACCTGCCTGCTGATGGGTAGTGGTGAATGAATTCCTTGTTTTGCTTTGCTTGCGTGCAAGGCTTTTACTTTACCTATTAAACTGTCCTTATGTCAACTTATGAGTTTTCTCAGTTTTACCCTTCCGATTCTCTCCCCCATTCCGCAGCAAGTGGCTGTGTGGGGTTAGCTTCCTACTGGGCTTCAGCCACAACAGGTACAGTACATGTGATGCGCATCAGGAAGACAGAGACAGTGCTTACATTAACTTCTCTTATCTTTCCCAGAAGACCTGTGCATTGGTGAGCTCCGTAAACTAGAACAGATCCTGAATATTAAAGGACGCGGCTATCTCTTCTGCCCTTCTATAGCTAGTCAAGAAAGGGCGGTTTTCAGAGCATTTCACACCTATTTTTCTGTGGATGACAGCCTGTTTGAGCCTCTGTAGACACCTAACGCTAGGTGTAGCGTGCTCGTACACCCCCCCCATGTACTGTGACTATTCCTTAGGATAACGATTGTCCAGGTTCCAAGAGAAGTAAGATAAATATGATTTTATCTTCTTTCTGTACCTGCACACCTTGACTTCTAGATGTTATTGAACTGATAGGTTGACCCTTCAGTGGTAGAAGACAAGCTCTTTCCCAGAGAGTGGAAAACCTAAGACACCACAGGTCCAGCAAGTACCATGTCACAGTTTCTGGGAAGACAGATAGCTTTGCGGATCCTGTGGTAAAAAACTGAATTCTGACTGACCAAGATCAATGAGAATTGTACTAAATTAGCTGTGTTCTTGTGGCAGATATTTGGGTCCTAACTCTACTTATTCCTACACTGAAAAGGAGGGTAGAAATTTGGTTTGCATCCCAATTAAGGACTGTTATTAATCAAGATATGATGATAAAAAGAAACAACACAAGAACTCAAAAATAATTTGTGCATAATTAAGAACCTGCGTACTCACTAAATTACAGGGGAAGTATCATTGCTAGGCAACAATTGTTCATGAAAGATCAACTTCTATTTAAGTCAGGTAGAAACATAATAAACATAAAGCAGCTTCAGGTACATCCTTCAATGAAGAGTAACAGAAAGCAGAGGATTTCTGTGGCTTTCTATTACTGTAAGGACAAGATTTGGTCTTTTTATGCCTAAAGTGAAAATTAAGGCTGTCCTTTACATCACATTATACCTTCCTCTTTCACTGTCATATTAACTGGTAGCTTATGTGTCTATTTGACCTTCTTCAAGTACAGTGACCTGCTGAAGTGGTGATATTGAAGCTTTTGTTGTTGTACAGAAAGCTTCATGTTGTCAAAATGCTTGACTGGTGTATTCTGGATTAATTGTGTATTTAGAATGAGCTCATTTGTTCAAAGAATACCCCCAACTTTTCACATTTAAAAAAAGATCTCCTGTAGGATGTTCCTAAGGTCTGGGGTCAGCCTGGTGACAAGAACCACTCAAGGTGGTTCAACTCAAACGGACCACTAGGGTGGTCCAGACTGAAGGACAGGACTTAAGTATGTTATTTTCCAAACTTTTATTACAATTTGATATAGCTGTTGAGTTTCGGGTGCAATGCACACTGCATGCCAAAAAGCTATTCATTAACACTTGTCACTAGAAGATGCCTACTGCTATCAATAGCTCATATAGCTTTGTGGTGTAGCCTTCTGTCCACTCTTGGGTTTTCCCAATTTGGTATGAGGTGTTTTGAACTTCAGAACTATACCACTGCTTTTTCTAAATTATTTCTCACCTTCACAAATGAAATAATGTCTTGCCAGCATTCAAAAATGTCACAACAACTGGAAAACCTTGAGGCAAAAGCAAAATAATAGCAGTACAAAGATTAATAAAACAGTTACTGTTCTTAGAGACAAGTGTACAAAGAGAAAAGAAAACTACACCTACAGAAATCTGAACTTCCCAAGAGATTTTCTGTCTGCAATTCATCCAGCTAAAACACACTCAGAACACAATCAGAACATGTGCACAGCTTTCATGAGAGTACAACAACCTGGCCGTTAGTCAAGATATTGTCTTGAATCATTGAATCTGGTCTAGTCTCAAGCTAGAGCTATAAAAGGCAAAGGTACCCCTTTGCTCCCTAAGCTTTCCATTGGATTTTTTTTTCTTCATGTGTTTCTTGCTAAATGCAATATTTAATCAAGATACCTGCTTTTAACAATTGTTTTTCCCTCAGTTGCCAAAACCCAGTTTCAGAAATGTTAATGTCTTGAGGCACAATCATCTCCTGATCAGGCAGCAAAAAGAAAAAGGAAAAAAAAAAAAAGAAGAAGAAAAAAAGAACCCTTTAAATCTGCCTTTGTCCTTAGCTTGACTGAACAAACTGGATACACAATGCACATGAAATATCTCCAACAGACTGTCAGATCTGAGATAAACTTCAGTAAGTAACTTATGCACATTAAAAACCCCCACAATTTCATACAAATATATACATGATCTGTTGAATTTATCACAAACTTGTCAAAGAGACTAATATGCATAATTCATTAATTTTTAACAGATATTAAAGGTTATGTTAACCAGACAATTCTGATATATGGTAAATGGGGATTAGCAATTAGCAATTAGCTTGTATATATATACATATACATATATATATATATATCTCCTATGCATAGCATATGCTGTACAGGACCCCTGGGGTCGTTTAGCCTGGAGAAAAGGAGGCTGAAGGGAGACCTTATCACTCTCTACAGCTACCTGAAAGGAGATTGTAGAGAGGTGGAGGTCGGTCTCTTCTCCCTAGTAACACAAGATAGGACAAGAGGAAATGGCCTCCAGTTGTGCCAAAGGAGGTTTAGGATGGATGTTAAGAAAAAATTCTTCACTGAAAGGGTTATCAAGCACTGGAACAGGCTGCCCAGGGAAGTGGGAGAGTCGCCATCCCTGGAGGTATTTAAAAGACTTGCAGATGTGGAGCTGAGGGACATGGTTTAGTGGTAGACTTGGCAGTTAGGTTAACAGTTGGCCTTGATGATCTTAAAGGTCTTTTCAAACCTAGATGATTCTATGATTCTATATGATAGAAAAGCATCTTGGGAATATATTCCTCCTACCTTAGAAACAGCATTTCTAAAATCATCACTTAAATTTCCAGGACCTTTGCTTTAAATCGAATATAGAGATGCCAAGAGGAATCTTTAATTTTCCATGTTTCTTTAGCAATATGTTGGGTGACTTTCATCTTACATGCCTTAGTCCCTACCATCCTCATCAGAATCAATGGAGAGAATAGGCACAATCAGAGGCACGTCCAGCCTGACTTCATTAAGATGTCTGATTTAGGATGAGATGAACTGTACTGTAGACTTTTAGGTTATTTGGATTAGGCTTATCCCCATGTTACCTCCTGTTATTGGGTAGGTATAAAAAATTAAACTGCTATTTATTGGTACAGGAACTGAACTAAGAACTGTGGGGCTGAGACAATGGACTTCTATTCAGAAGTTTTGAATTAGGTACAGCTTCGTAACACTGACCTTAGACAAATGCATCTGAATTAACAAAGATTCAATTTTCTAGGGACTGCTTCCACACTGAAGGTAGTTTGAGATCACAGCAGTTTGAGATCACAGCATTTACATTTTACATCAGCTTTTGATCTTCTTTTCTTTCCTTAATTTATTAAGAGTTCCTAAATTTGGATTGGGATTTTGAGACATCTTTACTTTACAGAAAAACTTTACAGAAAAATCTTTATTAAATCTTTACAGATTTATTAAATCTTTACAGAAAAACCTCTTTTTTTCTGGCCTCGTCATGTTCCTTCTTCTGATGTCACAACTCTTAGGTCTGCATAAACTCTTGCTCTTTATTTCCACCAACAATTTATAACTCTCACAACATCTGAAAACAAATTCTACCATCCTGAAAAATGGTGTAACAATGAAGACAATCTCACCTTGCCTGACAATAGAGCTCAAGAATACAGTCAATTTACCACTGTTAATCCAATTAGTAGGCATCTCCTGATCCCCAGTAACTCTTATTAACTGCATTACACTTTGGCTCAGACAACTATGGTGAGCAACAAGCAGTATGCCCCTATTAAGAGCAGCTTTCCAAAGGGCCAAAGGCTTATTTTGAAGATGAAACAGGGTATATTGAAAATATGAATGCTTTCATCTGCCGAAGTATTTCGTTGTGGCACTACCTAGGAACGGCAGTCAGGGATCAGAGATCTTATGTTCTCAGCTTTGTATAAAACCTGTAATGAAGAGCTATTATCTGTTTCAGAGCCAACAGAAAAAGGCAACAAGAAGCCGCAGAGACAGAGAGAAAAGGCTGACAAGGAAACAGTGGGATGATACTCATTAGCATACCTGCATTTTATAGTCATCCCAGAAAAGGTCGCAGCTCAATACCTCAGTTTAAAAATCTAGAAACATCCTCCAAAAATTAGCCTTTCCATTTCAGTTTGTGACCTGAGCACAGTAACTGCTGTTACCTCATTAAAAGCAAAACACTTGTCTACAAGCGATCAAATAAACACCAAGTTATGATTTCTGTGATGGCATTTTTTTCATAGGACAGCACTTAACTGGAGTTCTGGATAATACACTCATTCCATACTGATCAGATAAGAAGATTTAGTTCCTACTGGTAGGAACAGGCTTCATACGATTTCATATTTCTACAATATGTAGGCAAAAGGATGTATTCATAATGTAAATAAACCAAAGGGGTGGGAAAACATCTTCTATCCTTATTGTTCCAATATAACTTAAAGAATGAGGATCTGACTAAATTTCAAAATGCTGTTGTCGCTGTTCCTTCCAAATTTTTCCCACCTGTACAAAACACTTGTTAAACACAATTGAATCTCAAGTATGTGGCAAAGTGTCTGGTTTATCGAAGTGAATGCAGAAAAGTAAATCTTGGTTTAACTTGTAGAACCTGGATACATTGATACCTCAGCCAAATGTGTTAATATAAATGAGATGACAGCGTAATTGCAGGAGCTTCAATTATGATAAATAGACAGCATTCATGCTTCACTGATACCACAATTATGCTGCTGTAACTATCCCAGCATCATAGCTTGGGTACCACATCATCAATAAGTTGAATCTAATGTTAGGCTGAATTCAAAATTATTAATTTTACCTAAATATTTTAATAGAATTATGTTCCTAATATATGCTCTTGAAGTTTTTATTTATTGCTACTTTTCCAAACTTATCAAAAATTTTGGAAGTAAACACAGAAAATATTGGAGCTCCAGGTGAAACTCTGGCCTCTCAAACTCAAGCGTTTTGGTACAGTTCCCATGGGAAATCTTCACCCTAAAGGTAAAGGGAAGAGCAGAAAATTTGGTGGGAATAATCTCCTTTGAATAATATAAAAGTTTTCAGTCTAATTTTGTTTATTGCTGCAGATTCAATGTAAATAAGCTCTACCAACACCCTGATATCACCAGGAATTTCTCTGTCATACACGAGAGGAGATCTAGGCTTGGAACTAAAAGCATTTATGATTGTGTTAGTATAGTTGCACCTGAACTCATTATCTCTTCTGAGAGGTAGGGATTATTATATTAATTAGTTCTGTACCACACTGTCTTGTTATTTTGTTTTTGGACTCTGAGTTGGAACTACAGACTCATAGAAACATTTTAACATGCTCAGTTATCTCAGAGATCTTTGGTAAAGTGCTTTTTTGCCTTAAGCAGGTATACCTAACAATGGCTTAGTATATTATGACTAGTATAGCGGACTCACTCTGATATCTTTTGTGCTGCAGTAAGTTGGAGTTTCAAATAAGTATCTGTTTATTTGTGTTGCAATCAGAACAGGGTAGTAATGGCAATTTCTCCTTTACTCACATCGTTCAACATAGGACTAACCTCAACAGCTCAATGGAGGAAAGCTGATACAAGTGAGAAGAGAAGCAGAGCCTAAGAGAGAAATTATTATTGTTATTAGGTGAAAATAAAGCTATTTAGAAATTCCTATAGGTGTTGACACACAGTCATGCGTTTAAATAGAAGGCTGTCAAGCAAAAGAACAACCACAAGCTTGGTCTCTATGTAAACAGCAATTACTTGAATAAAGGATTTTTGTAAAGAAATAACCCTCTGCCTTTTTCATAGTTCTTTTCCTCAGAAAGAAAATATAAATACCTTTTAGAGAAATATTTTTCTTATCAAGATTTAAGGCAAGCAACTACATCTTTTAATGTCATGCTACCTGGGCAATGAACAAAGAGATTTTCAACCTGACAAGACCCTTCCAAATTGTCTTTTCCTTCTCACTACCAAAACGTATTTCTCGGCAGCTGCTTCAGAGCACTGAGCGTCCTCCATGTAACTACATATAATTACAAATATTTGAAAATGGAGATAGACGGAAGACAGTGCTTCCAATTCTGGGATTATTTGCAATGGTGAAATCCAAATCAAATCTGGTACTTGAGGTACAAACAGGCAACCTTGGAAATTTAGCTGAAATCCATAGATTTCAATGAATTTTCATATTTCCTGTAATTTTGTGTCATTTCCCATAGAACTTTCCTGTAAAATAAGAGCAACATCTGTTTCCTTACTCTTATTTGAGATAGACAGAAAGTAGACACTAATGCTAGTCGTAGGGTGACCCAAGAATTTGTGAAATCTGCAGAATTCCTCCAAAAAGAAACCCCAAAGCAAAAATTATTTTTTTAAACTTTTATATATATATATAATTATATGTATGCATATGTGTATATGCATACACATACAGGCAAGTATTTATGTAGAATTTAGACTACATATGTATTCATGTATACGTTCATATGCATGCACAAAGTTTATATTTTCTATCTCAAGGTCTAAAGAACTGGTTTGCTTGTAGAGCTGCAAATTAAAATGCAAACTGAACTGCACTTTACTTTTTGTACTGCTTCATTTTGTGCAGTTCTGAGACATTACTGGTCAGACAACAAATGCAGCAGACCATTGTGAGACACTTTAGTGTTAAATGATTCCTGACCTGCCCGCTATGTGAGCCATCTAACAGTATTTGTGGGTAGGTGTTGGGTTGTTTTTTTTTGTGTTGTCCTTGCTGAACTATTTTAGAGGGAGGAAAAAATTTGAGGGTTCTTATGAAGTTTCCTCTGGAAGCCGAGGTAAGAAGCCCAACTTTTAAATAGATTATTTAGAGGTTTGGCATCTAGTTTAACTTAGTTTTCTAAACTCTTTTCAGAGAATGAAGTTCTCTCTTCTCTCTGAATGTATGCCTGTTATCGATGAGGTAATTCCTGACTCCCAAAGGGCCTGGTATTTATAGAGCGAGCTAACAGACTGGCAACGTGCTGATGACCCTCCCCTGCGGATCTAAACCCTCCACCCCAAAAACATGCATGTGCTCGAAAGACAAGGGGGGCTATTCCATGTTCTTCCAGAGTGATGTTTTTACAGCCTGATGCTCAGGCTTGTGTTACATGCCTTGGAGCATGTCTTGACTTGGCATGGATGTGCATGGGCTACTGGACCAGTGTTGAGGAATCCGTTGAGCACACAAAGCAAACCTGGTTTAGCTATCTCTAGGGTGCAAGACTTATGGAAAACTCTCTGTAGAACTGTATCCAGGCTTCTTCTTAGGTAGAATTAGTTACTTTACTCAAAAAAATTATTCTGGGAATACAGTATTAAACACAGTGTATAATCAGGGAGCACACTAGGGATCTGCTTTGTTTGCTGTCATGGCTGTACCTGCAGCTGTATGCTACTGCAAGATGGGACAAATCATGCTCCAGGTGTCCTTGTCCAGCTCTTTTGACCACAGAGAAAAGCCATACAACACTTTTAAAGAAAGTTTATTTGCAATGGCTAAAGTTCAGTGAACTGAATCCCACCCGGTGTATTCACATGCACAGCAGCTGTTATGAAAATCTCTCTCCAGTTAAATTTACCTATTTGTGTATCTCAGCCGTAATCAGTTCAGCTAGCAGCTGAGGAAGCGGTACAGACTCCAGATCATTAACCTCCCGGCAGTACAGCCAGGAGCAGAGATGCTGCAGAAAGTGCTTACTGCGAAGTTTGCCTTTCTGCTCCACGTAGCCCCACGACTACTTCTCACATCTGAAACTCACACAAACCAAGTGTGGCTCATTTCAACAGTGATTAGTGATAAATAAAGATATGTGAAATTTTATCTTTATCCCCAGTGGTCTGTTCGTTTTGCTCATTTTTTCTGAGGCTCCGACCCATGGAATCAGCAGTTTGGGTACTGGTCCATTTCGTGATCCACAACACAACATGTCCCATTAGGGGAGCAACAGGCTGGAGAAAAGAAGCTATCGGAGCATCTCGGTATTTCCCATTTGACATGCTGTTTGCTTTGCCCATTGTTAATCAGCAGAAAACCTTGCTGTCTTGAAGCGAAACCCACAGTAATAAAGTAAATCCTCAAACTCTCAGCACCAATGGCAAAACGAAGAAAGACACCAAATATTTCTGGTCATCTTTTGGGGGTTTATTTATTTATGCGTTTATTACTTAATGGCAGAGTGTCTGAGATAGTTTAAAATTTTAGACTGAGGCAGTAATCACATTTTAATTGAATTATTTAAAGTGTGTAATTTGTCACATCTAGTAGTAATTTTAATTAATAAAATACTTTGGTGTCATGTTTGAAACTCATTTTGAGTACTATATTTCTTTAAAAATGACTGAATTGATTAATATTAAAATGTAAGTATTCAAATCAAGCAATTATTTAAGCAGTTAATTACTTAATGTGAACTTAGAAATAAGATAAATGAATGTCAACTAAACAGCATTAGAGCTTGACCTGGAATTCTTCGCACAGTCACTATTTTAGCTGCATTCAGTGAAATCATTCCTGAGAATTAATATGAGTTTGAGTGTTGAAGAGATTAAAGTTGTTTACTCTAACTGCTTACTTATGTCTATGTCCTCCCACAAAGAATTTGAAAGAACATACAAACAGGTAGAAATATTTGGGGTCAATGGAGGAATTCCAGCTTTCCAGGTAGAAGTGTGGAAAAAGGCATGAGGAATCTGAATTTGTTTTGCATGTGTCATCGTTCAAATGGAAGGAATTATGTTTGCACACATTTGGTAATAGTTTCTGAGTTGTTGCAAGGGAAGATATTACAAATATTCGTAGCTTGTAAACATAAAAATTGCCATCACTTAATCTGATTTTCTGTATAATGAAAGCCAGATGATACTACCCACATACTTTTGTTTTACCCCCAATAACTGACATTTCATGTTGCAAAGAAGTAAACATGCAGACATGAAACACCATCATGCTCATCTGAAAGAGTTAAATTCAGAGCGATGAGGAAAGAACCAGAATCGTAATTTCCAAATCTAAGATCCCCAACATCTAACTCACATTAACATGCTAAAGTTCTCTTCAAAGAAGTTGAGCAAATTGGATGTACAATGAAAGTGGCCTTAAGCAACTACCTAGAGGAAGAAATTGATTGCCTAATTTTAACTAAAAGTCAAACAAATTAGTGTTGAAATCCTTAGGGACACTCAATGATCACACAGGGGTTGGGGTTACTTATTGGAAGCAAAGAAGATTTAGAGCACTTTCGAGCTTTCACTGTTTTTTCATTTTATGCATAACATCTGTTTTATCTCTATTAAGCTTCAGATTTCATGACATTAATCAGCTTCCGCTTAACTAGTAATTAAGAGACAGAGCAGTATAACACAATCTAAAAAAGTCAGAGGGCTCTCCAGTCCTCACCCCCCTTCATTTTTTATAGCTGAAAACATCACTGGCTTGCTCCCAGGCAAGATGAACACAGCACAGGTGTGAACCAGTTGGCAAGAACTGATAGCTCCCCTCTGTCAGGTTTTTCAGCTGTGGTCACCAATGCTGAGTTTATCACTAGTCAAAAGGAAAAAAAAAGCCAAAAAAAAAAAAAATAAGGCTGTTAAGATAAACTGGAGGTTCTTGGGGTGACATTTAGACCAACTCAGCTCCTTAAGGCAGCCTTCTTTCACGCTGTTCTTAGTCAGGGATGTTCCTCCTGTGTCAATTCAATTGCCAACAAGTCTGCACATGATACTGATCTGGGAGGGAAGCGAGCAGATAGACAGAATCAAGCTGCAGAGTGACCTGGTGGCAACTGGGGCTGCAGGCAGTGTCTGAGAGATTCAATACCAATAAACATCTGTGTAAATACTCATGAGGAGTTTGGTGATATATGAACATCTGAGCATCTGTGATACTATGGGGAAAGTTGGTAAAATGTACGAAATGAGGGGACTAATTGGTTGCTATTGCTGCCTTGAAGGCATTTAGAGTTAATGGCCTCACTGCTTCCAACCTCCTAGCAGATACACTTCACCTTGGGTGAAAACAAGCAACAACAACAAAAAACCCTGATGCCTTGAAATTGCCTTTCCAGGTTTGATGATTCTGTTATCTTGGGAAACGTTTTGCCGGTCTAATCTTGTGTTTGTCAGATCTTTTCATTCCAACATAGCTCTTCCCACCTTCTGATAATATGCTGTTGTTATTTTGACTTTCCTACAACCCTGTCTTTCTGTGTAAAAGGAGTTTCTAGACAAATTCATGTCTTCCTGCATCTTAAATTCTCTGCCAGAATCTGATATTTACTGTCATCTGACAAGGAATCGGCTCATTCTCCGTGAGGCATGCCGTGAATGTGGAGCTCCTTGCTCCCACATGGAAAAGAAAGTGAGCTTTTTCACTTCTGTGTTGAGCCAGGTCACAGAAAATAACCTTATTCTGTTCCTGCTTCCAGAACATTTTTATCAGGTTTGGTAAATCTTGCAAATATATTAAGTTTGGGCTTTCTTTGTAGAAGGAGTATACACACACATACACATCTTTATACATGTATACATTTAGATTGGGTATATGCATTTGGATAAATATACATCCTATTGTCTTTCTTGTTGAAAGTTACCTCAAAGAAAAGCTTTAATACTACATGAGTTAATGTTTGTGAAGTGATTAGACAGTGTTTATAACCTGTGTGAATACTCAAAATGCCCTTATCCTTGTGTGATGAGGCTGTGGAAAAGCAATATGACTGTAGATGGAGTCATGAGCTTAGAGGAAGGAAATCTGGGACACAGAAAAACCCAGACTCTCCTTAACTAACACCTGGTCCAAGGCAGCAAGTTTGCCACTCCATCTACCCCACTAAGGAGAAAAAGCTAAAAAGTGGGCTTAATGCACTTCACTAGACTTAAGTGACATCTCTGTTTTCCCCCTTTCTTAATTGCAAAAGTTTGGGGATGAAGGGAAAAATAGCATTAAGAACACTTATATGAGCCTTATGTGGCTCCATTTTGTGCAATTCCCTACTTTCATGTTCTCTCTTGTATGACCTCAGGGAGGTGACTCGTAAGACTCACATTTTTGGAGTCATTTTAGGCATTTATCTGGGACATAAAATCCCCTGAGCTTGGGAAAGTTTGTGTTTAGAGGTATGTAAGTAACTAATTCTAGTTTGGCTTATTACGTTTCTCTTTCTGAGTACAATTAGTTGGAGCCACATAAATATTTAAGATTACTTATATAGAGATATATACTTTCTATAGATTACTTATCTAGAGTGATCCTACCATGTAAAAGGAGGTTGAAGTGGACTTCAGACCCATGAATCAAAAGTGTACGTCAGCAAATCTCCTCTGAATTTCTGTTCAAGCAGAGAAGACCACATTATGAAACGATTAAGCCATTCAGCTGTGAGCAGGAGTCCAGTGTTCTAATCCATCTGCTTAGGACAATTTATGGGTTTTGCTTGGAAGTCATTTCACAGAAGTCATCATTAGATCAGAGATTGGAAACGCATCCTGCCCGTTGCAGAGTAGAGGAACAGTCTCCAGGCCAGCCAGCAAGGCTGTCTCTGTTCAGCACATACCCTCAGAAGAGGACTTGGTTCTCTGGTCTAAAAGTAGGTAGAGACAGCCCACGCACAGCCCTCAATCAGCCTCCTGTGCTTCAGGCAATATTTCCTACTAACTGGCTGCGCAGCCCTGCATAATACCAATACATATATATATATATATATAAATACTCACATGTAATGTGGCCACATATAACTATCTGAGCACCTGCGGTATTGCAGGAAAAGTCTGCAAAATATACAGAAGGAGGTGACTAACGAGTTGCTATTGCTGCAACTCTATGTTATGGAAGCAAGGAGTTATTGGCATCAGTGCTTCCAACCTCCTAGTTGTTATATTTCACCCGGGATTAAAAAAAAGAAAAATAATAACAGAAGAAAAAAAAAAAAAAGATGCCTTGAAATTGCCTTTCTAAGTTTAACATGCCCATCACATGTATAGGAAGCCTGGCTACCCAGGTGGCACCTAGAATAATCACTCTGTGAGGGGTAAATGTAACCTTTTGGTACTCAAACACCTATGCTGAACATCAAAAGTGGGAATCTTGACTTCACCCCATTGCTTCTCTCTACTTTACAAATCATAAGAAGTAGAGAAAACAAAACTATGTTTTCTTAAACAGCTGAATTGGATCTACCGTATTTCAAAAAAGTTCCTTTTCAGTTGTTTTTTGTGTGTTTTGTTACTTTTGCTGTGGTTTTTTTTGTTTTTTTTTTCCTTAAGTAAAATTACTACTAATACCACACTGGTAACAAAAATGATATGCAATCAAGCACAAGATCGTTTAAAAAATAGATTTATGCTAAAATCACATCTTTTAAAATAAGCAATTCATTGCTCTAATCAGTTTTTCTTTCAGCTTTTCCACCCCTTACCATTAAAATAAGCAGGATTATTAAAGTGCATAAGCTTAGTCATTAGCAGATTGCTGAGATCCTGCAGTGATTGACATCTGTCTTTTTCTATATTAGCAGCTTAATCTGCTGGTATGGCCAATCAAAACAAAAAGTAGGTTGATTATTTGGTGAGTGTTTAGCTCTAACAGATAATTTAACTCGCTGCATAATCAGAATACTGATATTCTTTTAGAGTTTACCCGATAGAGGCAAACAATTCTGAAGGCTTTCAAATTACTGTGCCATCAGAC
The DNA here is from genome assembly GCF_000708025.1 of Charadrius vociferus. Taxonomy (NCBI): domain Eukaryota; kingdom Metazoa; phylum Chordata; class Aves; order Charadriiformes; family Charadriidae; genus Charadrius; species Charadrius vociferus. The sequence goes on from NW_009647680.1 coordinate 8,628,249, forward strand.
TTGAAGCAAGTACGAGACGCGAAACGCTTGGTAAAAAGCCTTGTCACTGTGTTTTTCCGAACTGATAACTGTAATTCATTGTGCATGTATCTACATAAACCACCTTGAAAGTGGATGTGAAGTTTAGTTTTGTTCAGCAAGTTTTCCAATTGCTCTCATTGCAGTGGAAAAAAAAAATAAAAAAAAGAAGAAAAAAAATGGTATTTAATTGAAGTTTAGTTTGCCTTCAGAGTGATTCCTTGGAGCTGCCTTATTGTGCTTGTATTTTCAATTCCAACCAAAGTGACCTTACATTTTGTAAACAAGGCCTTTGAAGAAGGAAATCAGTGTTTTCATGCTATTTCACTGCCAGCTGCATTGCCTTTCATCTTTTTTTTCTATTATAGAGCTTTTTCAAAGGAAACAACAATGGGATTTTTGTAATTAACAGTACACCTTGACCTGCATTTCATGGTTAAAATATTTAAATTAGCAGTGTTTCAGCTGGAAGTGAACAATGCTGCACTAAATCAGAATCTTTTTCAAAAAGACTGCAGAACCTTTTCACGAAAATTGCATGATAAAAATGCTCGAGCATTGAGTGCTCCTTAAATCAGAATATACATAACACTCTTAAAACGCCTTTAAAAAAGCAAATGAAACTTAATTTAGTAGTAGCAGTAAAAGCTCTTTCCTTTAATGTTCCGTGTTTCATCTAACATCTGCAAATGCCTAGGAAGCATTGGTTGATTAAACTTTAGAAAACTGTCAGTATACTGCTGCACTGATATAAATTGAGGAGATGAGCATAGGACTCCATGCAGGCTGAATATGGAGGTGTGCACAGTTACCATTTTTTAATTAAGTCACTGAAACTGATTTATATGCTGAACTATAATCTAAGCCCCCACAAAACAGATTAGTTTAAACCTCAAAAAAAGATGTTTTCAGTTAATGGGGTTTCCTTCACGTTTAGAGGAACTGAGAATACGCATATGGGAAATCGCCATGACTGTGCTGGTTTATGGATATCTCAACTACGTACGGTTTAAAATATTCTAATCAAGAAAAATAAAATTAAACAAAAATATTTGATTCCAGAAGAACTAAAGTCATCACGGTTCCAAGAATGCCACTGTTTCATCCAAAGCAGCACCACAAGCAGATCACTAAGAAAATCAGGGATTGTCATAAATCCTCATATATAATGTGGACTGAGAAATAATACTCACATATACAGCAGTAATTTGAGATTTTTATTTTTTTTTTTATCTAATTGCCTTTTTTCATATCAAGTTAGTACCAAAGTGGTAAATAAAATCAATGACCCCTATACTCTGATCAAGGATCAGAGTAAATCCATTTGGATAAAAAAAAAAATGAAAGGGAATGAAGTGAAGCCAACAAACATTTATGTGTATTTATTATATGACAGTAAAACTAATAGTAACCTAAAATTAAATTAATTAATGCTTGGACCATACAAGCTTGGACCCCAGGATGCTTGGGTTTAGGGATTTTTAAATAGTTCTACTGAATAAACTGCCACAGTGTGAAATATAAGATGGTGTGTCTTTCCCAACTAAATTCACAGAGGTAACTAAGCATTTCATGGCTAAAGATGTAATTTGTCATATTAATGAAATATTCCTTTTAAGAAATCTATATACAGCCTATTCTGCTGGTGAATAATTTATATGGACAATAGTATTCTCTGAAAAAGAGTTCTCATTACCATTGCAAAGGAAAGGTAGTATATGATCTTTCTGACCACATATCCTATTGTGATGCTAAGAGCACTTTACTGTATGATTGAAAGACTTTTCCCCCCTAACTGCAGTTATGTGACAGTAACAAAGCATTGCTTATTAAGGAAAAAAAAAAAAATAAATATTACATTCTCTTTTTTCCTGCAGGATTGGGTTTCTGGACTGTATGTTCCACTCATGGTCTCAGGTTCAGCCTGCCTGTCCTTAGATTCTTACAGAAGTGCCAAAGAAAGGAAAATAGAATCACAATTTAAACTGGAAGGGATCTCTGGAAGTCAACTGATGAGCACCACCACCCCACCCCCCAAAAAAAAAAACCCAAAAAACCACAAACAATCAGAGCAGGTCCTCTTTCGAATTTGGATCTCAGTTTGGAATTAGATTGTGTTGATCAGACCCTTGTCCAGTCAAGTCCTGAGTCTCTCCAAGAATGGAGACTGTGGAAGCTGTTCAATCAATGATAAAAGAGAGAAACTTCCAGGGGTGATTCATCTTCCCGAAAATCTGAATCCCTTTTTAGAAGTGTCCTTCCAGCCATTAAATAAAAAAAAGAAGAAAAAAAGACAAGAAAAGACTGTTGTCCTTATCAATGAATTGTCTAATTTGAGGAAAGAGCATTCAAATCCTAAAATTATCTTTCTACCTATGCTGTAGCAGACAATCATGTCAGACCTGCAGTCAACAACATTATGTTCTCTGTTTTAAAATCAAATGCTTTATGATGAATCAGACTTCATAAAAAAAAAAAAAAAAAAAGCAGCTGAAGGATTTTTCTGTGGACATTAAAATAAGCTTTCTTTTGATTGTTTAGTAGGTTGTGTCATCCAATTTTACTCTTTTTTTTGCTTTTGTGTTCCACTGTTGTTGATCCCCAGGGCTACTGGAGAAGGTACCACTGATTTAGTATCTCATTCTGGTGGTATCTTACATTTGTGGTTTACCTTAGAACAGGATAATGCGGAACAATAGACCTTAGAGACTGGAGTACATCCTTTAAAGAAAAGAAAATGTATCTCATTTTATTGAAGTCAACATTATGAAGGCTATTATCAAGCAGTGCTTACTTGGGCTTTTTTTAGCACGGGGCCTTGGGAAGCAGTAACACAGGCCTTGACAAAAGAAAATGCTATTGCTGGGCTAGTGAAATCCCCTGATATGGTATTTTGCTGATCTGAGAAGGGAAAGCTTGTATAACTATAATCTTTTTCCAAAGCCCTTATATTTAGTCCAGCATTAATCTGTGTTATTTTTTAAGACAAACTCTCTGGACCAGGTCTTAAATGTAAATAAGGAAAGGGTTGTGAAGTACAGAAAGGAAATATGGAACAAAACAAAGCTGCTTTCTTTGGACAACCATTGCATCTCTGAGGATACCTTCATGGTCACTCCTGTTCAAAGTGTGTTTTTCTTTCAAATCACCAGTGTCATTGACTGAGATAATACTAAGTATGCCTTATCTGTCATTCAAACCATCTATTTATTGCTCATCTCAAACCATATAAGCTGCTGCTTCTAAAAAAAAAAAAAAAAAAAGAAAAAAAATGCAATTTGGCTTGTTAATTTCCAAGACAAAGTTTAGATTTAAATGAATTGTTTTGAGTTTTCTTGATCGTCAGCTTTATTATTATATTTCAATTGCTAACATTACAATTTCACAGAATCCCAGAATCACAGAATTTTCAGGGTTGGAAGGGACCTCTAGAGATCATCTAGTCCAACTCCCCTGCTAAAGCAGGATTGTCCAGAGCATTTGCCAATTAAATTTGGTTATGTGGGTCAGACCATGACTGGATGTAAATCACTGTACTTCTGATGTTCTGATGCTGTACAATGACCTGCACAATAGGGGACCTACAATATGGAGTTCTTGTTATTTTCCATGCATAGATTTGGCTTGTGATGTCACTCTCGTGATCTACATTCCTGAAGAAGCCACAGTTTTGAAGTAGTTGAAAACACTTCTAGATTAGTTTTAGAATTGCCTTCAGATTAAGCACTTCATAAGTGTTAAAGATATTACTATGCCATCCTGACTACAACAACTGTTTCATCCATTGTTTCCAAAAAAATAGGTTTCCAGAAAACATATGAACCTATCAGATTTTATCAACCAAGTACATTTAGATCTTGTCAGTACTTTAAAAAAAAGACTTAAAAAGAAAGCCTGATGATGACGTAGCAATGATGATTTCCTAACAGGTTTCTAAGCTTATGGTAATGTCATAAGCATTCACTGGAAGCATAAACCATGTATTCAATATCTTCTTTTATCAACTTAGTTTTGTGAGATTTGAAGAAAACCAAACGTCATTTAGCACTTTATATCCTACTAGTTAATAACATTCTCCCAATAATGAATAAAATATGACAAGAGAATATTTTTTGTGCTGATTTAGAATATGATATCATGGTGGTAGCTTCCATCTAAGAGATTGTGAATAAGACTTAATATCTGACTCAATGACTCTTAATAGCTGACTTGTACTACAGCAAAATACTAACATAATTCAACAGCTAGGAAACAAAACCTGGTTGTTTCAGAAACAATTTCTCCACTCTGGGTTTGGAGCTCTCTAGACTTTCTGATTATGTTCTACTTGGAATCAAGACACACCAATATTACCATGCAGAACTGGTCTTTCCCAAGGATGTGTGGAACTTCCTGGAAATTGCAGAAACTTGGGCTCTGCTCAGTCAGGAAGAGCAGGGACTCCTCTATGCTGTAGATACTGTTATTTGGGGGGGGGCAATCATACTAACAGTCAGATGTCACGAATTCATTTGGAGTCCCATTTTATGTCAGAATAGGTAATTATTTACGGTCTCTTGATTCAGGAACCATTCTTCTAGATGGTCATGGATTGACTGCTTCCTTCCGTATTTTCTCCAGCCCATGTAGATATGACAATCCGCTAATGACCTTCCTCCCAGAGATCCCACAGGTTCTTTAGACCTACAAGATCCAGAAAGGAAAGAGAAAATTATAGGGAATAGGATGCAGAAATGTTCAGCACTTCCTATCTTCTCACATGCTACACAGCCTTAAAGTCCCAATTTTATGACTGAACAGTCCTTTAAATGTTCTTATGTCTACCACAAGTCAGGTAATGTGCTTTTCTGACACTAAACTAGAAGATGGACTAGAAGTCCTCACACCAGTGAGGACTTAGTGTGGGAATCTATCTTCCGCACAAAGCAAGGTTTCAACAACAGCAGTAGTCAGAGCTCAGGGAATTCCTAACTCTCAGTTGTGTACTCTGTTTACTGCTCTAAGGTCATTCTATAATGTTGGATAAGAAACAGATTGGTTTTCATCTGCTTTAACATTATGAATGAAAAACAAAATCAAATGTATTTTAGTATTGTCTGTTTGGAATACTGAATTCAAGGAAAAGTTATAATCTTAGGAAAAGTAACTTCTGTTAGTGTTCAAATTGTATAAGATAAGATTGCAATAGATTTCTTTTATAATATGCAGAATATCTCCAGTGATCATGTGTCAAATCAAAATTCACCTATAATCTGAAATGAAGCATATTAGACTCATCTTGAATTAATAAATACATATTTCCCTACTCTTCTGTGAAAGGCTCAGGGGAAATCTCAAGGAATTTTCTTTTCCTTTCCCTTGAGATTTTTCTCATGATAAAATGCCATTGAGTTGTCTGTTACCATAACAGGGTCTTGACAAAGAGTTGAGGAGTTTCCCTTCAGTTCAGCAGAGGGCTCCAGAATACACACAGGCTGGGGAGTTTCTGTCTTTATCACCTCCACAGTGCAATGGAGTGGTTAAATTCCCTGCTGCAAGCTAATTACACTTCTCCATTGCACAGAAGCTTTGTCCTCCCATAATTAATTGTGAGCAAGAAAAGAAATTGTCCTTTTGTTGTTTTTAATGAATTAATCCTTCATGAAAATCATTTCTGTGACATAATAACAAAAGAACATTTGTTCACTGTCCTCATCACCACACATACCATAGTACATAAATGGCCTCATGTGGGGAGTCTCTTTGTCTCTTCTGTCCACGAACATACTTTATTTCAGACATGTCACAGGAGTATTAATACCCTCAATTGCTGTACAGGTAGATAAGACTGTCTAGATCATTATAACAAAAAAATACAGAGGAAAGAGTCCAGTGTTTTGATAGTAATTCTCACTCTAAAATCAAAGGAACAGTTCTATTAAATGGATTTTTCTTCAGACATAAAAAACCCACGTTGCCCTACTTAATCTAGTCATTTGAAACATGGCTTAGATAAATCTATTTGACTAAATGGAGAAAGTCAATCTCCGTTTGATTGCTCATCCAAGGTGTAGGAAAGGAATCCATTATGTCACAAGATTGAGTAACTCAAGGCTGTGCTTTGTAAGATTAATGGGTACCATGTCAAATGTATATTTAACTGGGTTGCACTGAAGAGCCTGAATAGAGCAAGAATATTTGGCATTTTGCTAAAGCTGGCATAAGGTGAAATTCTCTAACATTGCGAATAGTAGGTGCATTTCTTTAACTCTTTACAGAGGTTGAAACGGATGATCAAAGCTGAGCAGACAAATGTTTACATTACCAATGACCTTCCGCCAGTTTTGATATGCTTTCAAGCAGGTAAATCACAGAATCATAGAATCATAGAATGGTTTGAGTTAGAAGGGACCTTAAAGATCACCTCGTCCAACCCTCCCTGCCATGGGCAGGGACACCTCCCACCAGACCAGATTGCTCCAAGCCCCATCCAACCTGGCCTTGAACACCTCCAGGGATGGGGCAGCCACAGCTTCTCTGGGCAACCTGTTCCAGTGTCTCACCATTCTCACAGTGTACCTTCAGGTTCCTTAGATGGAACCTGATTATATGTTTGTATTCATAAAGCTGATTTTTATGACAACGTGTTAGTTCACACAGCATTTCTCTTGCCCCATGACATTTTCTGTAGCATTCTTATTCATGTTCTTCTGAGAAGTTTATAAAATCTATTACATTTTTCTTTCCTTAAGCTTCCTTTTTTAAGAAAAGTGGCATGAATTAATTTAAATTGTTGAAAATTGAAATGTATTTTGGTTAAAAATACAGAACTCATGCCTCCAGGGGTATTATTGTATTTAAAACTGTATAAAAAGAAGATCATGTATTTTCTCTACATCATTTTGATAATTCTCAACAGCTGTCCTTTACCCTTTCTGATGATCAATTAAATATTTTTCATATATACTGAGACAATAGCATTCCCCTTTTACTAGTCCTAAATGAAATATATTGAAGTTTTTACATCGGTAAACTTTTCTGTGACAGGAGCCTCCCCACATACCTTTTGATATCTACTGGAAAGCAGCTGCCCAGACTCACTCATTACTCAATGGGAAGAAATAACACAATTTATTCCATCAGCCAAAGATTTACTGTAAGATTAGATGGAGAAGCTTCTTCAGATGTTTCTATACACACTCTACAGGAAGCCAAGATTATAACTTATTTTAGGTCACCTCAACAAATACTGAGAAAAGCAATACTGTCCATTCCACAAATGACAACCAAAAATGTTACCCTCTTTCTGCAGAAACCTTGCAAACACCCTGCAGGACACAGAGGCTTCCTGTGTGGAATGTTGGGTTAGGTCCTTACACTTAGGTTTTGTTACAAGCTTTTGTAAATAATTCCAAGAGCTAATCCAGAGCACATGTCCCTATTTGGATTTTTAACATCATTACGCTTTACTTACTCGAAGTGCAAAGCTTCCTCTTTGAGCCAACATGGAACTTTAGTTTGGCAAGATATGATTATAGCTGTCTTTCAATCCCCTTTGTTACAGATCAGTTTTAAGTGCTTAATTCAACAGCAAACTCATGTACTTTTTTTTTTGCTGTTGATTCTGTCTACACAAAGTTCCACAGACAGCTCTTCAAACTACTCTTAAAAGCAAATATTGAGAAATAGAATTAAATAGTTGGAAAAAAAAATATTTCCCAGTAATATAAAATGCTCAATGTACTGTACAGGAGAGACACAAAAGACAAAATTGAGGTGAACCACATACCATTTCCAGTATTTAACTTGCAATATTTATATTATGGTAATATTTATACAACAATATTTATACAACTCAGGAATTCTGATACATAAAAAGTATCTTAGTGGATCTAGGCCTGAATGACCAATGCAAAGATACACGTATGCACAAAGAATACTGCAGCAAACCCAGCACTAACTCTTTCAGTCCCAGCTCAACACCCTGCCCTCAGCACCACCTTTTTGATATACACAGTGCCTGTGTGTAAAGTACAGATCAAACACCTCAAGAATCTGGTGAAATATATATCAGTCAGTAACATTTCACATATCTCTATTGACTTTCCCCTACTAAATACATCACTATTGACAGCTGCATTGCCTTTTACACAATGCTGCACTTCATCTGCATTGATCAAACAAATCTAGAGTGAATGAATGTAAAGTGCTATAGATAATTTATTCAATAACTCCATGTGTCAAGACTCCATCTGAGTAGATGTACTTTTAGAACAATCCAGGAATTGCTCTTAAGTGCCTCTTAAACTCATGTTCCAAGCCGGAGACTTAATGTTTTGGGTTTTTTAGGCGACTTAAGGAAAGGAATATCCTGGTACAGGTGACAGCATTTCATAGCCAAAATTCTGCGTACATTTGAGATATATGAACAGATGCATCTACTGGATGAAGCTGCTGGATGAATCTCCTGGACGTAGAAAGACATCCAGTAGACATGCTTCTGTTCTTGTGGAGCAGGATATATGAGCTGTAACTAAAATTTTCAGTAGTGGTGCTGAGACTAGATATAAGGAAGAAATATTTTACAATGAGGGTGGTGAAACACTGGCCCAGGTTGCCCAGAGATGTGGTAGATGACCCATGCCTGGAAATGTTCAAGGTCAGGTTGGAAGGGGATCTCAGCAACCTGATCTGGTTGAAGATGCCCCTGATCATTGCAGGGCGGTTGGACTAGATGATTTTTAAAGGTTCCTTCCAACCCAAACCATTCTATGATTCTATGATTTCATATTCAGAAGGACAGTATATTTCCAGTTAGTATCTTTGCCATTTGTGCTTTGCATCCAGTCATTTTAATTGTTTTATTGTTTTCAGCACCAAACCTTTTTCAACATTATTTGCTCTTAATTATCCTGTTCTCATTCTCTTTCTATTAAGTCACCAGAAATCAATTATTGTCATCTGTAATCATCATTGACTTATACAAAAGTCTATCATCAATAGATTATTTTATTTTACTATTTGTGATGTAAAGGTTATGCATATTAGCACAGGGTAGAAAGTTTCTTCCTTCAGAGATGTGCTCATCTCCTTCCACAAACTACTGAAGAGTTCAACAAACAGTAAACATAAGTTTGACTTGTGTTTGGTTGTTTGAAGCGGAGGTTAAGCGCAAACAAGAGCATTATTTATGAAGACACTTCAAAGATAGGAAAATAGCATCATTCTCTTAATGCATTGCAGGTTTGGGTCAACACACAGTTTATTTACCGTGTCTGGTAAGTAATGTTGTCTTTTGTGATGCTAATTGCCAAGCCAAAAGTTCATATAAGCTGCTGAAAACTCATGTGTCATTAGCTTCAGGTCTTGCTCTGGCCTAGAAATGTACCGCATGTGCTTCTCAAACAAAGGGCTTCCATGCCTTTGTGACTGCCTACAAATATTGTAAATTAACAAATTAATATCAATTATTTTTTTAACATTTTGAGTTACTTTGGCAATAATACTTTAAAAAAAGAACAAACCTAAATAAAAACAACATGAAAATGACTGCCTTGTTTAAACCGCCAGAAGTTTCTGACCTATCTCCAATGGCCTCAGCACTTTGGACTCCAGGAAGCCCTTCTTCTGCAGGTTGTGACCTCTCAGCTTCCCCCTAGCACAGGAAATGCAAGAGAGGATTTTAAAAGAAGAAGGGAACGGAGTCATAAACAAATTATAATGCAACATTGTGATGGAGGGCTCTGCTGTTGACCTCCGTTACAACAGGAATTTAAAACCACAGGAATCTCTTGTGTGCATTTGTCCAGCAATACTGACGATGCATATTGGTAAGTATCCTTAAAACCTAAGAAAAAGATGGTCCTACCTGTGCTTGAGAAGAAATATTAATACCGTTTGGAAGAACCCAAGGAAGTCCTAGGAAAGTCAGATATGAAAGCAAATCAAAGGAGAAATTTAAGGATGGAATGAGACATAGAACTAAAGTGCAACTGATATTTAGGCTAGCACAGATATCCCTGCTCCTCACACCTGCTTATCGCGTGCAAGCTCTGCGTGGTATTGTCATCACACAAATTGCCAGTCATGTCAATCAGTCCAACAAGTAGGATGACTGACTTGGTAAAAGGTGGGTGGAATCTATTTTCTAGTAAGTCTTCGAAGGAGGTTAAAGCTGAAAGTGGAATAGAGCAAAAGCTGGTGTAAAAGCTAGGTTCCTTGGATCTCAGGTTAGAAAACAAGACTAAATGCACAGGAAAGAGATTAAAGGAATAAGAAAAAGCAGAAAAGGTCAGCAGCTGAACCTGGATGGAAACAAGCATCAAATAAGAAAGAGCTGAAGTTGAAAAGAATTTAAATATTTCAACCAAGATTGGGATACAGGAATGAAATGTGGATAAGTTATCAGGGAGAAGTTCATATGAATATTATTTTCTCACTCAGCAAACATCTGGAAAACATGGGAAATGGTGTAACAAAGACTTCAAGGGTTGTTCATACTCTTCAGAACTATAATGGAAAAGCATTAGTCTTTCCATAAATGTTGTAAAGGTTAAAATGTGATTTTCTTCTCCTCCTATAACATTGCCTTAGACAATCACAGTGGTCTAACTACTGCCCCACAGCAATGGAAAATGATGTTGCATTTTGAATTAATCTTGCTGTTATATATTTTGGTAGGAAGTGTGGGCATAACCGTTCTCTCTTTGAAGTCAAAAGGATTTTTCTTTCACCATCTACTTGAGTGGGAACAAGATCAGGCACAATTATCAATATTTTCAAGTGCAGTCTCTAATTTAAGCCAAACATGGGCAGCCCAGTTTGGCTGCACAGCTTGAGATGCCTTGGGCTTAATTTTCGTAATCAAAGCATATTCACAGCATTCCTGAACAAAGCAAAGACAGCCTCTCTCTAGCTGGGTGGTCAGTTGTTTTTTTTAATATTGAATTTGGAAGTTCTTCTGAACATATTTCTGGCTGGCTGAAACTTAGAAAAAGCATCTATTCATAGCTTATAGCTAAAAGGAATTTACTGTTAGCTTGCAAGGGAAAACCCCACGTTCTTGGATTCTTAGGATCAGAGGTCTTGTCTTTCCATTTCTGTATTCCCAAGGAAAATAATGCATGTGTTCATTGTTTTGTCAGTATAAGATTTATAATGCCTTTAACTATTCATTTCCTTGCCATAAAGTGCATAGGTTTTGTAAATGATGTGAGAGTGACAACACTGTAGTTTCCTTGGCAACCTTAACTGGTTTTCAAAACAATGCTTTTCATGTTTGGAATAGGCATTGATTTGTACAATCTGGCAGTGGAAAAAAAAAAAAAAAAGAAAAAAAAAGAAAGAAGGAAAGAAAGAAAGAAAGAAAGAAAGAAAGAAAGAAAGAAAGAAAGAAAGAAAGAAAGAAAGAGAAGAAAAACCCTCTTGAGGGAAACAATTGGCAGCTGCAAAGATCGCAAATCAACCTTCCACCACTTAGTCATCTATGTGATGTGAACTTTAAAGAGCTCAACCTTAAAGAAAAATGTATCTGAAACTGTTAAGTTTTTTCTTTGTTTGCTTGAAGTCCAGCAAAACTAGCCTTTTAGCCTAGATTCAATGCTGAACTTGATTTGGACCTTTCCTTTATAAACTTGGCTCACTCTGAATTTTAAAATCTGGTGCATGTTTAGACACTGAGATGCATATCATCCTTTTTCCATACAACCTTTTTCGAGGCTTTGATTTTTATTTTTATTTTTTCCATTTTAAAAATTGAACACATTTAATACCTCAGCATTGCAAAAGGGGAAGGTTAGGTAAGGTAAGTGCAGGATCAGGCCCCCAAATAAATATCTTCATTTTTAAAACATTTTCTATGAGCTGACTGGAAAGAGAGCGATTGCATTAGGCTATATGGATCCTCAGTCTTGAGAGCAAGAAGATGTGATGTTCCTTTTGATGTAACAGGGTGTCTGTGACAGTTTATTTCTTTAACCAACTTTTTGACACACCCCTGAATCAAAATTTCAATAATTGGAACAAGAATATATATTCTGTGCTTGACATTTTCATTCAGCTCTATGGTGTTTCCTCCCTCCTTATATTTTTATAGATTCCTCAGCTATCAATTATGTAATATAGAAAAAGAGCATCATGGAAATAATATCATTCCAGTGGCATGGAGGGGTCATGCATGTTGAAGTCATTTCATTATCTCTCTTTTTCTGTTCACCATTAACCGTAACCCTATAAAAATGCTCAATGTTAGAAAGTGCCTTCATTAATCTCAAACCTGATTCTCATCCAAAGTAGTTATTCAGAGCTATAAGTAACAAGCAATGCGAACGGAGAAAGCTGTAATGCTATTACATTCGGGAAAACTGCAGATGTCATGATTTACCCGCTTAGGCCTTGGATTGTGTGGTGACGAGCAGAAAATAGAATCATAGCTGGATGGAGGATTGTGACTTCTAGTGAGCTTGGATATATGAGCTGATGGTATATGGGGTGACTCTTTCATAGGAGCTGTGAGATTGTAATCGCCATAAAGACATTATAAAGGCATAGCAAAAGGGAAGAACCAAAGACGGAATTTGTACCCTGTGTGGTACCCTATCACGTCCAGGACATTATATGAACTGGCCATCAAAATTTCGGTTATGAAGATGGTTTCACTTCTTACTGATATCAAAGGTCAAATTATTCTGCCATATTAGACGCTAGCGTTTTACATGTCTATATGTGAGTAGACACCCTAGAGATGAGAGGGACAGAAGAGTTTGGATCTACAGCAAGGCTCCTTTAGTCGTGATGGTCTGTGTTTTCTGGAGCTAAGAGGGTTTTACTAAAGTAAAATTTTTAAGAGTTTCTTTCTTTTGCAGTAATATCCTATGTTTCACCTGTGTAACGGAATTGTAGATCCATGTCCTTGTAAAGGTTGCTTTGGACCTCATTTATTTCTGCTGTCTTAGGGTTTTGACAGTGCTTGATGCATAGCTTTGTGCACGCTGTTGCACTGTTAGTTTCTGAAAGGACCTTCTCCGACATTTGACCCATGACGTTAGGAACCAACCACTGCTACCAACCAGAGGGCAAATACTAATGACCAAAGAAAACAGAGACTCCATTTGGCATGTTGGTACCTGTGCTAGAAAGTAAGGTATGGTATCAGACAATCGTGCATGTGTACATGAACTCTCCACACTCAGAAAAAGAATGTTGAAAATGGGCCTTATTTAAGACCAACACTGTTATGTACCTTATTAGGTTTTTTCTTAAGTGTCTGAAAGAGTACATCTTCTTACAAGTGAGCAACCACTTGTTTTTGTCCTGTCACGTGAATCTCTCCTTGCTTTCCTGCATTTAACTGTCTAAATGATGCATCGTTATATGGGTCCTGTTCCCACACACTACTCTTGTTGGGGGTATCCTTCCATCAGATGTATCTATATATCCCCACAGAATTCCACTGAAAATATTCATCTACTGTCTTCACATTCACACGCATAAACATAGGTACCTGTGCAGAGATGTCAGAGACTATCATGGGTACTGAGCATCCTTTACATTATTATGAAAATGTAAGTAGGTCATAAAGTCATCAGGATTACTTCTCCACCCACCTTTAGGCCCACACTGTCATACCAAAGTATATAAACCTGACTCTTACATTAAAAGTCAACCGGAGCTCTTGCAGCTCCATACCCCTGTGAAGTTTTAAACATACTTCTAGGTCATCAAAAATAAAAAAAGAAAAATATTCTTAGAAACGCAGCAAGCCTGCCTAGCTCATTATGTTCTCTTGTGTATTTGTTTCTCATTATGTTTGCTCTCTACAAAATGGAATATAGGAATGTGTGTGTGCTTTTGTATGCTTATTCTCACAAGCATGGTGTTTTCCTGCTAGCTTTCTGCCAGAAAAGACAATTGAAAGCTTAAGCATAAAGATGGCATTTCTGATTTCTGTAGGAGATTCATGTTCATTTGGTGGAGAAAAAGAAACAACAACAAAAAAGTTCTAAGATAATTAAGAAAATTATAGCACTTACTGCCTGTGTGCACAGAAACAGAGAAGTAATATATTTGTGCTTTTTGAGGCTTTCCAGCACTTTCAAGTCAGTGTTGGATTCTCTAATTACATGTAATAAACAGGTAGTGGAATGGCCCAGCATGGGGCTTGAGAGCCTGAGTCCTCTTACAGCGCAGCAATGCTCATAAAGAGACTTTTTAGTAACAGAGGAGACAATTAAGAATGGCATCAGTGATGTTGCAGTTTTACCATATGTTCAACACTGCTTGCTTAGAAGGGAGGAGTTAAATCACTAGAGAGCTACAGTGGCTCTGATATGATTAAACACAAATTATTCTGCTCTATTCTTCTAATTATCTTGTAGGTAAAGGAAAAGATTGTGTAAGCTCATAACATCTGAATCTGCAGCTCTTTCCACCGCAGTTACTGGTATAAAATGTTACCCCTGTATGAATGGAGAGGTCTGATTTTACGGCTGTTTGCTGTCCCTAAGCTCATGCATACGTGGCTGACCAAGGTGCCAGGCAAGAGTCAGGCAAAATGTTTGACAGTTCCATTAAAGTATCTGGCCTAACGCTGGGGAGACTCCTCTGTTATACTGGTTATGTCTATGAGCTATTTAACTGATATCAGTGGTATCACTTCATAATGTTGTCCACGAGGAAATGAATAATGCTGACCTGTTGGCCCTCAGTGCCTCCACTTTGTAGCACATGGCGTACGAAACCGTTAGGGACTGAGTTGTTAAGGCATGTTTTATGGAGCTAACACAACACCTCGGGAACGGCTCTCAGCTGTGCTCCTGCCGTTTGACAGCAGAATTGCTGAGTAATGCGACAGGTAATCGGGGTCTTGAAATGTATAAAACCCGGCCTGTACTTGTAAAAGGCCTCATGTCGCACTAAACTACACTTTGCTTGGGTTTCTGGGGAATTATGGAGGTTATAGTGGGTCTGATTCTCTCTTACCTTAAATGAGGTATTTAACTTGGGTCTTATGGGTGAAAGTAAGAGATAAGCAGGGCTGGTTTTGTTTATTGAAAGCTTGAAAAAGAACGCTAGTATAGTAGATAAGAGAAGTCCAGTTTAAAGACACTGTTTTACACCCCTCCAAGGTGTGGGGAACAAACAAGAAAAGTTAGACGTGCGCACGCCTGCAAGGGTATGATCTAATTGTCATCATGGTGGGATGGCTCCTATGACTGGAGCGTTGGAACAGAAGGATACAGACTCTTCAGGAAGGATAGGCAGGGGAGACAAGGAGGGGGGGTTCACCCTGTATGTCAAAGACCAGCTGGAGTGCATGGAGCTCTGCCTGGGATGGATGAAGAGCCTGACCGAGAGCTTATGGGTCCAGATTAAAGGAAGGACACAGACAGGCGATGTTACAGTGGGGGTCTGCTACAGGCTACCTGACCAGGAAGACTGAGCGGACGAGGCCCTCTATAGACGGGTAGGAGCAGCCTCACGTTCTCAAGCTCTGTTCCTGATGGGGGACTTCAACCAGCCCGATATCTGTTGAAAGGGAGTAAGCAATCCAGGAGTTTCCTGGAATGCATCGACAATAACTTCCTTCTCCAAGTGATAGAGGAGCCAACGAAGAGAAGTGCTATGCTGGACCTTGTTCTCACCAACACGGAAGGGCTGGTAGGGAATGTCAAGCTCAAGGCCAGCCCCGGCTGCAGTGACCATGAAATGATGGACTTTGAGATCTTTAGGGCAGCGAGGAGGGCTCACAGCAAGTTTACTACCCTGGACTTCAGGAGAGCAGACTTTGGCTTCTTCAGGGATCTGCTCAGTGGAGTACCATGGGATAAAGTCTTGGAGGGAAGAGTGTCCCAAGAAAGCTGGCTACTATTCAAGAATGACGTCCTCCAAGCTCAGGGGTGATGCATACTGGCAAAAAGGAAGTCAGGCAAAAATGCTAGGAGGCCTGCGTGGATGAACAAGGAGCTCCTGTACAATCTTAAACAGAAAAAGGAAGGCTACAGAGGATGGAAGCAAGAACAGGTAGCTTGGGAGGAAAATTGAAAATTTGAAAAGATAAATTGTCCAAGCAGCCAGGGATCAGGTTAGGAAAGTGAAAGCCCAAGTAGAGTTAAATCTGGCCAGGGACATTAAGGTCAACAAGAACAGCTTCTATAGGTATGTCAGTGACAAAAGGAAGACCAGGGAAAATGTGGGCCTACTCAAGAAGAAAATGGGACACCTGGACACCCGGCACATGGACAAGTCTGAAGTATTAAACAACTTTTTTGCCTGAGTCTTCACCATTAAGGGTTCTAATGACACAGCCCAAGTTGCTGAAGGCAAAGATAGAGACTGAGAGAATAAGGAACAGCCTACTGTAGGAGAAGACCAGGTTCTACACCATCTAAGGAACCTGAAGGTGCACAAGTCCATGGAACCTGATGAAACCCAACTGCTGGTCCTGAGGGAACTGGCAGATTAAGTTGCTAAGCTATTATCCATCATATCTGAGAATTTGTGGCAGTCCAGTGAAGCTTCCACTGACTGGAAAAGGACAAACATAATGCCCTTTCTTAAAAAAGGAAAAAAAAAGAAAGATCTGGGGAACTACAGGCCAGTCAGTCTCTGTGCCCAGCAAGATCATGGAGCAGATCCTCCTGGAAACTCTGCTAAGGCACGTGGAAAATAAGGAGATGATTGATGACAGTCATCCTTGCCTTCATTAAGGGCAAATCATGCCTGACAAATTTGGTGGCTGTCTATGATGGTGTTACACCATTGATGGATAAGGGAAGAGCAACTGACATCATCTACCTTAATCTGTGCAAAGCATTTGACACTGTCCCACAGAACATCCTGGTCTATAAATTGGAGAGATATGGATTTCATGGATGGACCATTTGTTGGATAAGGAACTGGCTGGACAGTCGCACTCAAAGAGTTGCAGTGAATGGTTTGATGTCCAAGTGGCGAGCAGTGTTCCTCAGGGGTTGGTACTGGGATTGGTACAGTTTAACATCTTTGTTGGCAACATGGACAGTGGGATTGAATGCATCTTCAGCAAGTTTGCTCATGACACCAAGCTGTGTTGTGCGGTCAACATGCTGGAGGAGAGGGATGCCATCCAGAGAGACCTGGACAGGCTTGAGAGGTGGGCCCGTGCAAACCTCATGTAGTGGAACCAGGCCAGGAGAAAGATCCTGCAGAAATACAGGCTGAGTGGAGGTTGGATCAAGAACAGCGCTGAGGAGGACTTGGGGGTGTTGATGGATGAGATGGTCAACAAGAGCTGGCAATGTGTGCTCACAGACCAGAAAGCCAAACACATCCTGGGCTGCATCAAAAGAAACGTGAGGGAGACCAGCAGGTTGAGGGACGTGATTCTGCCTCTCTACTCAGCTCTGGTGAGACCCCAACTTGGAGTACTGAGTCCAGCTCTGGAGCCCTCGGCACTGGAAAGGCATGGACCTGTTGGAGTGGGTCCAGAGGAGTACCATGAAGATGATAAGAGAGATGGAGAACTTCTGCTACAAAAACGGGCCGAGAGAGTTGAGGTTTTTCAGCCTGGAGAAGAGAAGGCTCCAGGGAGACCTTATAGCAGCCTTCCAGTATCTGAAGGGGGTCTTCAGGAAAGCTTTTTACAAGGGCATGTAGCGATAGGACAAGGGGTAATAGCTGCAAATTGGAAGAGATTAAGATTAGATATCAGGAAGAATTTTTATGATCAGGGTGGTGAGGCACTGGAACAGGTTGCCCAGAGAAGTTGTGGAAGCTCTGTCCTTGGAGGTGTTCAAGGCCAGACTGGATGGGGCTTTTAGCAACCTGGTCTAGTGCGAGCTGTCCTTGCCCAGGGCAGGGGTGTTGGAACTAGATGGTCTTTAAGGTCCCTTCCAACCCAAGCCATTCTGTTTCTATGATTCTGAGTTCCACCAGTTAGAATAACTTCCAGGTACCTGCAAATTGAGCTTGCTTGCAAAGGTTGCAACAAGTGACTGAAGCATACTGCTTACACAGTGATCTCACGTTGCACCTCTTTTGCTCCTCCAGGCAGCAGAACCCCGTGGTCCTCTGCTCGATGTATGATCTTGGAGAAGGGAGTGGAGGATCTGTACTTAGGCCTTTATAGGAAAACAACCGCTTTCTGATCTGGTGGTTTATTTAGGAGAGTTGGAAAGCTCATTATTTCATTCCAGCAATGTTCATCTTGAGAAAAGGTTCTTACATACTTTGTACTGCTTCGCTGGTTCTTGATTCCTTTGAATCAAAGAATGCTATAGGATAAATGAGTCTGTTCTTCCTAAAGTCTTCTACTTTTTTTTTGAATATTTGTTGGGCCAGAGAATAAGAATAAGATTGAGTGCAGCTTCACAGATCAACAGGTAAAATGCTCATCTCAAACGAGGGCCCCCAGTCTTTGTTCTCTCTCTTTGTCTCTTCCCTGTTGCTTCCTTTGTGTATCCTACTGCAGGTGTGGCTACAAGTTCCTGAGTGCCTGACTACCTTCATCATGCTGTACAGACCTTAGGCAGACAGATTTTGGGATGCTGTTCTCTGTCCCTCAGTTCCTTATGCCTGAAAAAGAGTTATCTTATTTCCATACATCATGAGAACTTTGATAGGATGAGGAACTTACAAACTTCCAGGGCACTTATGCAGATTAGATTAATGCTCTATAGAGCTATTCATGTTAGGTTTTAAGTTAGAAGCCTCTCTCTTAATTAATAAAGAATCAAAAACAACTGAAAGAGAAAAGAAAAAATATGAACAAAACCTAAGGAAAGCTTCTGAAGAATGTTTGAAGCATGCTGTTCAGCTAGTAAATATAAATCCAGGCAACCTTAGGAGCTACAAACTTATTTCAGGATCAGAACTTGAATTTTTGTGAAAGAAGGAAAACCATAAAGAAGATTCAGTCACTTTATCCATGGAGGGCAGTTGCCAACCAATAGGTATACTACATATTTTACTCTTCTTAAGTCATGAGAGTAGAGCCCTTTATAATTCTTTTTTATTCCTGAGGTAAAGCTTGCTGAGCAAACACTATTATAAGTTTCCAAGTAAGGAAGTAATTGCATTTCTGAATGTGATCAAGTATCATCTTCAAATGAGATGCTTCAACAATATCATATTTTGTGGTTAAAATCTCTCTTATTATACATTGTACATCTCTTTTTTCTGGGTTTGTTTGTCTTCTTAGTTCAGGGATGGGATCATAATTATACTTGGCAAAACAAGTAATTTTCATTAAGTTAATTCTAAAACTTACTTTGTGTCTGTGTTGGTTAGGGTTTTAAGAAGACCTGAAAAATAATTCTGTTCAAATACCATTTTTCACCATTTCTTTTCCTTCTGTCTGTATTACTAGGAACAATAACGTAAAAATAGATTTGACATTTCTTATCAATTCTTCTGTTCATTTTTTATGCATTCATGAAGTTCCCATTTATATTTTTTTTTAAATGGTTTTGCAGTAATAAATACCATTTTTCCTACCCTACTCCTACTACTACTTCTTGATGTTTTTCTGAATCTAGAATTGATCCACTGAAGTCAGTGACAGCACTATCATTGCTTCAACAGGACCTGATTTTGTTCAGAGTAGTGGGTGCAAAAATTTTACTAGCTTTAGGATGCCGCGTGAAAATCATAAAAAACCCCACAAACAAACCAACAACAAGAACCCACCAACCAGTGTGATCCAGTTCTCCATGATAATGGCAGAAAAGATAGTTTTGGTGGCTCAGGAAGTCCATTCCTGACCGATGCTGCTAGACTTGATCAATGTAAAGTAACGCAGTGATGCATTTTTGTGTAAGAGAGTGAATATACTGTCTCAGAGATTTACTATCTCCTGTTCTGCTGTGTTGATGTGGACAAATGCAATTTCTCCCACTGGTCAATACAGTATATACTGAGTTTGTAGCAAAAAGTTAAGGGTACTAGGGTTGGATGAGCCCTTGTAGAAATGCCTATAGAAGGACTTGGCTTAATAACACGTGTGGAAATCTTAGCTTTGTCTATTAGAATTGAAGACAAGAGTTCAGCAGTTTAATTTTATTTTTTACTGCACATATAGAACCACAGTACATAAAATAAATGGGTCTCTACTTTGAGAATCCTGTATTGAAAAGGTACAGACAGTTCATATATATAGTTAAACATAAGATTTTGCAAGATTGTGGGGGCTAGGGATGGGAAGAGTATAAACCCGACCACCTCAGGGCTGGCTGGGATGTTTTATACTTTGCCATTTTGGGTGTGTATGAACACTTCCTAGAAACCAGAATTCCTGCCAGATAGAACATGATAAAAGAGGGTTGTGGTGGGTTGACCTTATCTGTTTGCCAGGTGCCCACCAAGCTGTTCTCTCACTTCCCCTCCTCAGTGGGATGCAGGGTGAAAATAACATGAAAATGCTCATGGGTCAAGAGAAGGACCGAGAGATTACTCACCAATCAAGCACCTTCTCCCCATGCCCCTGTCTTCCCAGGCTCAACCTCACTTCTGTCTCCTCCCCTCCAAATGGCACAGGGGGATGGGGAATGGGGGCTGTGGTCAGTTCATCACATATTCTCTCTGCCACTCATTTGTCCTCATCCTCTTCCCTTGCTCCAGCATGTGGTCACTTCTAGGAGACACAGTCCTCCATGAACTTCTCCAACATGTGTCCTTCCCATGGGCTGCAGTTCTTCAAGAACTGTTCCAGCATGGGTCCTTTCCACAGGATACAGTCCTTCAGGAACAGGCTGCTCCAGTGTGAGTTCCCCACAGGCCAGAGTTCCTTCCACAAAACCTGCTCCTGCATGGACTCCTCTTCACAGGATGCAGCTTCATATACAGCACATACACCTGCTCCCGTGCAGGGTCCTCCATGGACTGCAGGGTGGATATCTGCTCTGCTGTGGTGCTCCATGGGCTGCAGGGGTACAACCTGCTCCCCTATGGTCTTTTCCATTGGTTGCAGGGGAATCTCTGCTCCAGCGATTGGAACACCTCCTCTTCCACCTTCTTCACTGACCCTCGTGTCTGCAGAGTTGTTTGTCTCACGTTATTTTTCTACTCCTGTGTCTCAGATGCTGCACATCATATTTTATTCTTTCTTCAGTACGTTATCTACCTTGGTGGGTCCATCTTGGAGCTGGCTGGAGCTGGCTCTGCCTGACATGCAGGCAGCTCCCACTCTCTTCTCTCAGAAGCCACTCCTGCAGCCCACCTCATTACCAAAACTTTGCCATGTAAACCCAGTACAAGGGCATACAGTGAAGTATTTAGTATTTGTGAGCTGCTCTTCCAGTCTGAAAAGAAAGGCAGACATACTGGCTGTTTTGTTTTAGTACGGTTAATATGTGCTGAACAAGAAGTTTCTGTCAGAATGTGTCTGGAGATGGTCTTTGGCTCCAAAGCTACAATGGTAACTGTCATACAGAATGTGTCTGGAGATGGTCCAAAGACCAAAGCTCCAAAGCTACAATGGTAACTGTCATGGTATGATGTGGGATAGAGTTAGAAAAGACTTTTTCTAAAACATGGAAGATGTATTAAAAGCTTTGCTCTTATATACACTACAAAAAAGCCTGTAAATTTTTACAGCTCCAAAATAAGTTTCCTCAGCTAAAAGCAGTTGACCTGATGAAACTTGGCTTCTCTAGGACAATTTACCAAATCCTGTGCAATCTCTGATTGCAGCTTTTCACCTAGGTCATTCAGAAAAGCATTCCACAAAAGAGATTTTCTGATATCTAATAAGAAATTAAATTACAAAGCAGTTTTTCTCTTAATGAGGTCCTAGCTTCTACACAAGTTCTCATTTCATAATACTTATGGGAACTTAGTAACAATGAAACCTTTATGTATATGTCAAATTTATTTCAGAATGACCAATGGGTTAAAACTATTTATTTTTTTTCCTTATGAGGAAATGCCTGAAACATAACCCCTCCACAAACACACAATCACAGAGTGATTACAGACGCTTTTTTCCATAGAAATCCAGGCTAAAAACATAATGGTAAGTAAAAAAGTTAAAGCTGCAATTATATGTAATGAATAGAAAAGCAAAGAACTTGATAGTAATAAGTACAAATCAACAGTTAGGAAATGCAGGTAATTGAAATTATAACCAAGAGACAAGAATTCCTTCAGAATTTGAATTAAAACCTGAATTGTGGATTTATATTCTAAAGCAAATTAAATGGACTTGATGTTATAAAATACCATGCCCACCACTAGTGCACTTCAGGCAGACCATAAGACTGGAGATTCAAAATTTTAATGATTCTACAGTGTATTTGTACTGTTTTCTGCTCTCATTATTATCCTTGTCATGAGAACAAATTCATGTTGTTCATTTCCTCTTGGCGTTGCAATCTTCACTAGGATTAGGCACCACAATTTAAATCCCTTGTATTTCCTGCAGAAGGTAATGGGCAGAAGTGCAAAGCTGACCTTTTCAGGGCTCTCTAAGTTGATTTGTGAACCCTCCTCAGCTCTTCAGCCTCTCTGACTTGAAAGAGAGGTGTAAATGAAGAAGGAAAAAAAAAAAAATGGATTGGCACACAGAGTAACACAAAGGTTAAACCAAAGCAGGATGGAGTTGTGTTATACAGCTTATGCTAAGCATTTGAACGCCATATTTGGTTTGTGAATGAAGAGCATCATGCCATTTCCTGATCCCATTACAAAATTCCATGCTTTGACAGGAGAGAATGCATTGGACTGGATATGTCTTGGGGTTTAAGGCAAGATACAAAGCCATGCAGCTTAGTTTCACGGTTCAAAGCCAACTGAGGATTGAGGAGTGAAGTTTGGTGAAAATCCTCTGATTCTTCAGGGGTTAAATGAATTTCGCGTGTGCAAAGCAGGTTTTAGGGGACGAATATTCAAACTGTAAGACATTTACATAATTTTCACTGATGCACATCTTTACTTGTGGTTTTAACAAACAGGCTTCACTATCAACATACATTCTGATCCCCAGTGGAAATGGGAATGAGTTTTGAACCAAGGAAAAAGTAAGATACAGCTCAAAATGGTTGTTTAGGGTAAACATCTCTGATATTATTGAAATATCTTGAGTATGAAAATTGGCTAAGATGCTCATGAAAGCTGGCTGAAATCTCAAAGTGATTTTGATATTCCATACCTGACCTTTTCATTTTTGCCCAGAATGAGAAATGGAAAGTTGTGCACATTTTCCCTCTGATGCCTTCAGATGTACAAATTGGCAGCTTATCTCACATGATCTACCTGTATAGTCATTTAAAATTTAATCTCACTTTTCTTCAGAGGCTAAGCCTGATCACATACCCAAATTTATAAATTTCAAGTAAGACCCTGATATAATCACCCATAGAACGAGTGCCATTCCCTGGCATATGCACACATTCCAGTGCTCTACTTGGTGAGACTGAGCCATTGGACTTGAGGATAAAGTCTCAGATTTAACCAGTAAGAAATGTTATGGGACCAATTCTTATGGTTCTTATCCCAAGTTTTGTGATAAAATACAGCTTAATGTAAAAACCTGATGTAATGACCATAATAGACCAAAAATATGTGCAGCACTACAAGTCAGCATCAGGGTGCCATGAGGGCCAGTGGCTTCCTGGGAGCTGTAATGGGGGACAGGGCAGGACCTCACAGCCAAGGCCTGTCCCATCACACTCCAGTCAGGAGGAGGGCAACCAGGGGACAAGTTGTGTGCAACCTCAGTTGCAGGCATCAGGCACATCCATGGGGATGGGGACAGGACAGGGCATCAACCTGCAGGTAGTTTATTTGATGCTTTCAAATAGTGTCTTCCCTGTTTATTCCAAAGTTCATCATTTTTCTACCTGCATTCTTAAATGTCATTCCACATCTAGTGTTTTCAACAATCTTCACCAAATTTCTTTAAATCATGATTCAGTCCTCCCTAACGTTGGCATTGCCTTCCAATTTTGCAGGCCAAAAGTTTTGATAAACACCTACCTACTTCTTATGTCTAGGTCATCGGTAAATTAAGTAGAACTAGTCTCAGAGTGATGGCTGAAGAACACAAGTAGCAGTCCTTCTCCAGTCCTATTCACCCCTTTTAATATAAGCTATCATAGTGTCTCTTTTAACCAGCTGTTTATTGGCTTACTATTATATTAATGTTCACCATCTCCTCCTTGAGCAGTAATTTCCTGTGGGAAACCATATCAAGTGTTTGGGGTTAGGTTTGGTGTTGGTTTTTTTTTTCTTTTTTTAAAGATATATTTACTAAATCCACTGCATCACCTTATCTAAGATATCAGTGCTTAAAAAAATACAGGTATTAGATTAGGCTGACATCTTTGGTAAAACCGTGTGTGTAATTTACTCACTTCCTTTGTCTCTGTGTCCTTAATTATTCCTTCTTTCAAGAACTGTTATAATACTTTACAAAGCATTTAAGTCAAGCTTAGAGTCCTGTAATTGCAGGGATCACCTTTATTTTCTCTTTTTGTGTAGCCCATTATGTTTGCCGTTCTTCAGGCAGACTATTACAGAATGAATTTACAGATTCATTAAAAATCCCTCCTACTGAATTTCCATTAGTTATGCATAACTATTATGAGCCCATCCTCTAGTGCCTCACATTAGTTTATGCTTCCGCATTGTTCACAGTTTGTCTTTTAAGAAAATATTCTTTGAATTGTAGGCCCAGCGTTGCAGTTAGAGTAGAGGAAAGCTAAGGAGGGCAACATCTCTGCCAACATCCATGCCATGCTGGTGAGGGTGGGTTAAACTAGGAGCAACAAGGGAGAGATGTGAGGAACAGTCAAGTGAGGAAGTGATGGATTGGGTTGGAAAGCAAAGGTTGAATAGTCATATAGATGAGGGAAACTTTGTAGTCAGCAAAATGGGGCTGAAGGGGGCCCATTTCAAGCACATGCACTTTAAAAAGTGCAAAGAGGACAGCATGATGGAGAAGCTTCAAATGTCTGTGAAATCAGCATGATTGGGTGCCTCTCTGAAGCACCTGCAGTTGTGCAGAAGAGGACCTGAGAGTCCAGGTTGATACCATGCTTTCCATGTCGCAGTCACGGTAAAGAAAGCCAGCAGCCTCCTGGGCTGCATTAGGCAGAGTGTTGCTGGAACTTCAGGGGAGGTGACCCTTCCCCTCTGCTCAGTCCTGGTGAGATACACCTTCAGTGAGGCAAGTCCTAAAGAAGATTAAGGTTTTGGAGCATCTGGCATACAAGGAGAGGTTGATAGAACCGGAACTATTCAGTCTGGAGAAGAAACAGTTCGGGACGATCTTACCGATGTATATAAACACCTAATGCAAGGAGTAGCAAACACAGAACCAGACTCTTCTCAGTGGTATCCAGTGACAGAACAAGAACAAGTGCACAAACTGAAACACAGGAAACTTCCATTAAACATAAGAAAAAAACTTTTTTACTGTGAGGGTGGTAAAACACTGGAACAAGTTTTCCAAATAAATTTTGGAGCCTCTATTCCCGGAGATATTCAAAACCCAACTGCATGCAGCCCTCAGCAACCTGCTCTAGCTGACCCTGCTTTGTGCGCTGGGTTGGACTAGATGATCTTCAGAGGTCTCTCCAACCTCAGCTATTCTAAAAAAAAAATTCTGTGATCTTTTATTAAACTGCCTGGTATGTTTGGGAAAAATCTGACAAGCTTTCAGGCACAAAAGCCCTCTTAAACAATCAAGGCTATAGCAAAATGTCACAGAAACCACAGGGCTATTTTATAAGTTAGTCACCGTTCAAATAGCCATAAATTTGCAAATGTCAACTGCAATCGTCATTTGCAAAGCAAGTACAATTAAAACAAAATTTTAATTCATTCAGAAAGCACTGTAAATAGCTGATGATATTATAAATGGTATTTGAAAAGCCATCCACAATTGTAAACAAAAAATATTAAAATCTAAACCAACTGGTGTTTTTCTTCTAGCTGTTTTCTTTTTTTTTTTTTTTTTTCATTTTATTTTGTCTCTGTTCATGTTTAAACATAAGGTTCCAGTGGGAAAGTGACATTTCTATAATGTGAGACATGTAGAAACATGGCTTTTTCTGATCTTTTTCAGATGAATCTGAGCTTGCATGAGATTGCTGTTACATGTAGTGTGTGTCGCATGGGTGGTGCAAAGCTCAGCCCTCCCCAACTGCTTCAGACCCCTTCCAGTAAACAGTCAGGGCTCTGGCTGTTTGAATTAACTTTGAATTAACAGCTGACTGGTCTTCAGTTGCTGAAGCAGAAATCTCTAGACCGTAGTCAAGGCAATTCAGGTATTTGTACTGGCTTTAAAAATATCCACTCTCTGAACCTCTATAAGGCCATATCAAGCACTGTCTTTTCCCTGTAAGATCAGCTAAATCAGATAAGTATTTATTTGTCTTCACCTCCACAACCTCTGTCTCCAGTCCCTCTTTGAGGTGAAAATCCAGCTTTGAGCAGTTGTAGTGGATCCACAAAAACAGACTTTTGAGTGTGAGTCTTGCCTAACTTTCATTTCAGGAGAGTAAGTCCCAAAACTCCGAAGAACGGCGGCTGAGCTGCCCTTAAACACGGAGTCCTGTAAAGCTCACAGACACTTCTGTTTCCTATATTCTGCTTCATGCTGCCAAGCATCTCATACATCGGTCACATTAGGATCAAAACGAACATGTGTTTCAGCTGAAGGATTGTGGTGTGATGTCCATGCTCAGAGCATGAGGAATAGAGAGTGCACAGGGGACTATTGCAAGAGGAGGTCTGCCTTTGCACGATGACCCTGTCTTATGGATATTTGTGCCTGTGTGCAGACTCATAGATTTTAGGACCCTCTGAACTTGTCGGTACTCAAAGTCCTACCTTCCAACAAATCATCCTGCTCATTGAGCTATACGGAAGCCCAAGGGAAACCCTTAATCTTTCCTCCCCAAACTGTTCCATTTGGATAAATGAATGAAAGAATCACTGACAGTAATGTGAATGTTCACAGATGTGATTTTCTTGATTCTTCCCCCTGGAAGGGAAGGGAAACCTTTTCAATGATGTTTTACAGTAGCCAGCCTTCTCCAGGCTAGTATTTTTCTTTACAATTAGAAACAAAGGGACAATAATTATAACCCTGTTGGAATGATTTTACATATACTTCCTATGAACTGAGCACTTCATAAGAAAGGGTAAAGCTATGAGCTATGATATCCTTGTCAAATCCTACTAGGAGTAATTATATATTGCCTGCTCTTCCTGCCCAGTCTATCAATACTGGCTATTGAATAAATGATACGGGGATTGTGTAAAACTTAAGGGATTTTATACAGGTAAAATCTATTTATGTAAGATCATATTAATGTTACAAGCTTGTATTCTGCTCCTTGATGTGCATGTGTAATTTCTATTAGTGAGGGGAATCATGTACTTACATTTAGGACAGAAAAGATCTTTGTTACTTTCATCATAATATAAATAACCTGACATGTTCAGCTCTCTTTCTGGAGAGCTCTGGCTTACAGCACTTTCAGTAGATAAAAACATAGAGTCATACCAAGGGAATATCAGTGAAAGTACATCTTATCACCCTGAAACACAAGTAACTCATGTATAGTTGAAGAAATAATGAATTCCTACAAGTATCTTATTAATACCACTTTCAGAAAATCCTTTTTGTTAAAAGAATCTTGTCCGTAGTTTTAAAGGACTAGAGATTTAAGAGCCGGGGTTAGCACCAAAAATAAAGGTGCGGAGCCTTCAGGTATTGTAAAGGTGAAACAGAATTCATTAAAATTAAAGGAACCTGAAATGCTTTCTAGATAAGTGCTTAACACTTCTGAAAGAAACATTTTTGTAACTAGGAAGACAATTTTCCAGATGGGAAAACAGCACAAAGATTTTAAATAACCTCCTCAGGATCATATAGTCCTTGACTCCCAGTCTTGTGCTAATTCACACCGACTGTGTTTAGGGAATACCCCATCCAGACATCTGTATCTTGCTCAAAGAGCCGTAACAACACAACTCTAGCATCTGTGTGGCTCTTAGATATATTGTAGGAAAGCTTCTGGACTTTAACGAAATTTCAACCTCTTTAGGCATATGCATGATGTGAAAGAACCAATTGAAACAGCTTAACTACAGTGTGTAACTCTGCCTATAGATTTCAATGCGCGTGTACGTTCAGAATGTGGCCCACAGTAAAATCTAGAAGAGTTATATTATGGGACTGTTTTGTTGGGTTTTTTTTTTTTTTCCTGGTGGCTGCGGTAAGGTCCTTAAACTTTTCCTCAGTAGCAGGCTTCTTCACGTATGCATCACTGAACAGGTATAGTTTTAGAACAACCTGGGAATACAGAGCTAGACTAGTTCAATATTTACTGCATTGGCAGAAAAAAAAAAGAGTGAGATTTATGCCCTGATACATGACATGCCTGCAAGAGTAGGGTTTTTGGATTCCACCTGCTGCTGCCCTGCATATTGAGATCTCGTTTTGACAAGTTAGATCAGCCTCAGAAGAGAAGAATGGCAGAGAAAAACACCACAGAGGTGGTAGTTAGGGTCCTCTCACGGAAGGTGAAAATGCCAGTTCCACCTCATGTGATGAGAGAGGATCTGACTTTGTTTCCAGCCTCTGGATGAATAGAGTCTTAACTAGGAGGATGTGGAGTGTAACTTAAAAGTCTTCTGTACAGGTTTCCTACCTTGTATTACAAATATGATTTCCGAGAATATTTAATGCTTGAACATACCAAATAAACTGTTTAAAATATTATGGGAGAGGAAAAATTTTTACATATTTTATATATATATATATATATATATATGGAGGTAGCTTTCCAAGATCTCTGTGTCTTCAAATTAGATTCATAAGGAGACTGAAACAAAATCAATAATGAGATAGGTGGTGGTATCCTTCCTTTTCCTCTTAAATCTTATAGCCCAGTATTATGGTAGTTGTCTAGTTTGCACATTTAAATAATTTTCTTTCTTTCTCCCAGGAGAGTGTTCTTTCCTACAGGATTCATAGGAAAAGCCGTAACGACCATCAGCTCCTTTCCTATGAAGGGTGCCTATATCTTACTGCAAACCAAACCTCTTACAAAGTAATTATTTTTTTTTTTTTTCCTCTGGGAAATGCAAAAAACAGCTGTTTCAGCATTTCTTGTTCTTCCTTTCCTTCAACTTTTATTTAAATTAAGGTGTTTAAGGCTTTCAGGTCAAATTTATGGCTAGCTTAGCTTGGCTCAGACCTGTGAAACCAGCATAAAACGTCTTTCTCTCCCTCAGCAACAGGAAAAGCCCTGACTGCATCCCAACACTGTTAGAGGAAACTCAGAAGGGTTGTTTAGTGCAGGCTGCTGAACTGGGACAGATTGTGAGGATGTCCCCAGTGCTATCCAGTGCCGTACGCCCAGAGGCTATGGTTTCTCCCAGGTTTGTTCACAAGGCAGTGCTACTGCCCTATGGTGATTCTGTCCAAAAACAGCCACCGCTTTTTTTCAGGGGTCCCTTTCCAAGTGTTGGTGAAGGTTATATCGTTCCCAGTTATGTTTCATGTTTGATTTGCAATGACTGAAGTCCTAATGCGGGATGTAGACCAGCAAGTATGCAAGTGTCTCTAAGTGTCAACCTTTTATCCTACCAGTATTGGTAGGAGCTTTACATTTCCCGCAGATGACATAAGGAAAACTTTATTCTGGGGTAACTCCAAAATATAATACTCCAAGGAGATTAGGAGCCAGCTGAAATCCCTGTCGAGTATTTTGATATCTTGTTCTGACTCCTTTAACTTAAATCCTGTTTAACTAGCAGCATCTGCCACTGACATTTCCACACGGATGGTACAGATGGAGCAGTGACTCAGATCACTGGCTCTAAGGAGTTATGAATAGCTAAAAACTGTTGCTGATGAAAATTATCAACAGGGCTGTAAAAGAGGTCCATGTGTGTGATTGCGGCCTGCAATATGTGGAATTTAGACCTTCCGCTTTTATTACTTTCATAAAATAAATTGTATCTATCTGCCTATACATACAACTCCAAACATGATCAAATTCTTAGTCTTCAGATGCTTTTGTAATTGAAACCTTCTCTGCTCTGTATTGATTACCAATTAGTTAATTCCAAAAGCAAAAATTACTTGAAACAAACAAACAAAAAAATGTTTAATGTCAGCATTTTAATCTAGGTCACAAATTATTTCAGTTCTTGGTAGTGTTCTTGCAGCACAAAAACGGGTCGGGTGGGGAGAAGGAAAACAAGGTAAAACCATTAGCTGAACCTCCTTGTCATTTGGGTCACATCACTGTTTATTATCCTTCATCTTCCCTGGGGAAACACAGAGTAAACAAGAAGATAGTTGCACTGAGCTTTTGTGATAAGGGTTTCAGTCAGGAAATATAATCTATTTTGTGATTCCTTGGTCACAGGGCAGTTTGAGACTGCCTTTTTGTTTGTTCATTTACAAGAGAGCGGTGTGTTTTTTTCCTGTTTCCTTTAACATTTTATCTGCATAGATTTCCTGGGAAAGGTACTAAGTTAGTAGATTTAATCAATTACAGTTTCAGCTCATTAGAAGAATGGATACTGGGTCCAATTCTTTATAGACTGGGATGATCTATACACCAGAAAATAAGTTTATTCCCAAATGAACTCTGCTGTTATCTGGGACAGAACATAGTTTATTAAACATTATTTATATGTTCAGCAGTAATGTCTTATACCTTTCAGACACCAAGTACGTAACCATTTCACAAACTTCATTCAGAAAACACTCCTTTTCTACACAGAGCTTACACTTATACTCTATAGGATACATCTCAGCTCAGAAACAATTACTGTTCAGGAGTGATTCAGATTCCTGCCTGTGCTTCAGTTTTGACAGTGCTGATGAAGGTGCAATTAATTGCTAGTTATGCTGGTTTTTATTTCCAAACGAGAGACAGATCTCATATTTTATACTTGCATAGCACACGTTACATTAAATAGCCACTGATGGAGCAAGCTGAAATTAATTAGTTAATAAGAGTTAGAGGCTTTTGTGATGTTGGCAGAAGTTACTGAATGGGACACATCTTTCACATTTGGAGGGGAGAAAGGTGGTTAGTTTTGCTCGGGCTATAGCTCCCAGGTATGGGATTTCATGGACAGCAGCCTTTACTTAGTCCTCTACATATGGAATTAGGTTTTAGTATGAAGTATCTTCTTGGGAAACAATGGTGGGAATGTGAGATTTCTGGAAGCACTGAAAATTTGAGAGCAATTTATGACTGGGTTCGCTCCAGCTCCAGTGTCAGTAGGTAACTTAAACTGCCCTTAGCATATTCCCAGGTACCGTTTTGCTGCTTCTCCCATGAGAAGAAAACCATTAGTCCCAGAATCCCGAGTTGGCTTTAAATTTAATTATGAGGAAGATGAAAAAAGAAATAGAGTTTACAACATCTAATCTGTGACTAAGATTTGGGCTTCAGGCCTCAGGAACCCATGCAAGTATTCCAGCAAGGTTGTTCTACAAACATGACATTGTAAATACCGCTCAGCCTACTAGCAGCAGAAAAACGTGGCACTGGGTGTGTTGGTCAGTACTGTTGCAATTCATCACACGTTGATCACAAGCACTTGTAATTTGATAACATGGAAAATGAGACATATAGCCACCATTCTCAGGGTTCTGCTCCAAAAATATGTGTCCGTCTTGCCAAATGACTTTTAAAGGAACTCAATGTAAACTTCAGAAAAAGTAGATGCCAGAATGCATTCAATCAACATAATTTTCAGCATGGACATGTAACTTAATCTGGAAACTGGTTAATTTTACAAGTCCAGAGAAAACAAATCATCAGCCATCTTTATTTGATTTCTTCTTACTCGTTTTTGGCCACAAGGTGTCAGTACAAGTGCACAGACACCCCAGAGATCTGTGAGAGGTCTCCTGAAGAACTGTCTGAGCAATAATGATATTGTTTCATGGCAGTTGTCATGCTCTGGAAAATGTTTTCCTTTTTTCCTTCCACTGTGGGGGGAAAAAAAAAAATCATACTGCTTAACCATCTTAATAACCCTTTGAGCTCTGTAGTCTACACTAGTTTTGTGTACTATAGGTATTCTAAAATCAACTGTTCTAGGTGCCCCAGCATCGCTACTCATCCACTTCTCTGCCCTGTTGGTCACAGGGCTTGAGTACTTCCCTTCAACCTCTAACCTGAAGATGTGAAGACTATGAGGAACATGGCAGGAAGGAGGGATAATTGCCAAATGGATATGAGAGGAACACAGCTCAAAGACTTCAGATCACTGATAATGATCCTGCTTTTTAAGTCAGAGTCCACAGGCCCTGTCTAACTGTTGATAATGCCTAGCAGTTATCTCCCCAAATCTCCTTTATGAGAAGTCAGTCTTGGGTCCTTGATGCAAACAGCACCCTCAGCGTTGCCCTGCTAAAGGCAGTATCATGAGTTGGACTTCAGCTGGTCTTTATTAATATCTGAAAAGAATTTCTTCTGGCTTCCCTTCGAACGTTAAACCTGAAGATATTTTTGATCAGACCTCTCAACATTATTGCAACTCCAGTGCCCTGACTAGAAGGAAGTATCTTGGTTTTAACGTATTTCTTGCACTGCATGTTTTCCTGTTCCAGTGTTTGCACGGAGGTCACTGTAGCCTTGACATCATTGTGATAGGGGCGAACATCAATTTAAGGCATTTAGTCCTGTTTAATGTACAAATATGTTTGGGATAGGTGTTTTCAATAGGAGAGACTTGAATGAGTATCAAGACAAATTTCCATTGCTATCACAGAACCTTCTTCCTTTTGGTGAAAAGCAAGCTCTCCTCAATTAGGGGAGCCATTCTTGCAACCTGGGAGATAGAGAGTGCTATGATCTGAATATAAAATGTTTCAATACTGAACCAATAAATCTTGTGTGGGAGAGGAATGGGAGAAGGGGAGGAGAGGAATTGCTCACTGTTTGTTCCAAAGAGCTCTGCAAATATCTTAACAATAAAAGGTGATCAGGCTCCTCAACTACTCATAGCTCTTAAAATTTGCCAACAATTAGAGGGTCTGGAGGGAGAATCTACAGTAAATTTGTGCCATGTCCAAGCAGGTGTTCATTGAAAAATCTGGATTCAGACTGCTTTGAAAATAAGAGAGTGGGCAATTCCTACTGGAGCCTGAAGTAAAGAGTTCAGTGTCAGAGTATCTTCAGTCTTGAAAGGGACATTGGAAACAGAATCATCTTTTTGCAATTTGAAAACCACGGTGACCAAGATCATCCATGACACTCAGAGCTGATGAAAGGTGGATAATAGCTTGCTACCTTATCAGCTTCACAGAATAACATAGAAGATACAATCTTATTTTTGATTATCTTGTTTACTGACACTATGATAGAGTTGCCTGGAGATCCTGGCCTCAGCAGTAAAGTAGGAAAGTCAAACAGGCTTTCTCCGTGGGTGGAGCAGCATCATTTTGATATAGTGGGGTAAGGACTGGTTTGGATGAGTTTTCTTCTTCTCACAATCAAAGCTCTTGAATTCACCTGAAAAGCCACTCCAGCTTTTTTGGATAAATTCTTCACTAAGTAACTCCCAATTTATTTTATACGCTAAATGCACAAGAAGAACCAGACTCTGTAAAGGAACTCCAGGAAATTCCTACATTCATTCAAGACAGTGACAGACAATCACAAAAGAGTACTGAAGGGCATCACAGCTTTTGATGACTGTATCATGATGGAAGAATATCTAGGAAAATGAGAAGGATGAGAAGGATGAGATCTCCATGACAAGTGTCGCAAATTTATTGCATTAGTATTCTTGGTGGTGACCAGGCTAGGAAAGATCAGTCCCAACAACACCTAAACCACGCTGGTGTAAAGATCTAGGATAATGGAGGAGAAAATCGATTGAGTCTAAATCTGGAGTAAAGGAGGTGAGAAAAGGATCTTAAAGAGGATGAGAATCGTGAGGTTAAACTGTTCATTCCTCATTGAGAGGAACAGACTCTATTGGTTGGTCCCATTTACATCTTAAAGACTATTTGACCTTTTCAACCAAGTTATAGTGTAGCTTCAGTATTAGGTTGTCCTGCTAAGGTAAAAATGTCTCCAAATCAGAGTTTCTGCATAACATTAATGACTACAATAGACATGTGACCATCTCATCTCATGGAGACAGAACAGAAATCTGTGAACTTTCTACTTATCAAAATTATTGCTACCAATATTTTTTTGGGTCAAGGAAATGCAGATACATAGAATTAATGAATTTCAGTCCTTCCCTTTTGCACACACAGATCTAACAAGAAGTTATTGAAATTAGAGTAGCTCTAGAACTTGGCAATTTAATAAAATCTAGGAACTCTCCACTCTTTCAAAGTGTTATTTCACTCATCATTTCATGATAGTAATGCCAGAGTGATAGTCTTATCACTAAGAAGCTTCCAGTTCATGCTTACCAGTAACGTGTCTAAACTTAGATCTAAAAAAATAACTGGGAACAGAGCATCATGATTTGAGTTATCAGCTCAGGTTGGTCTCCAGTGACGCTCCTAGAAAGTGTCATTATTGTTATGGTGCTTTACCTGTTTGTCTCCCTGATACACTGTATGTATCGTTGTTTATAATCTCTTTGCCATAGTGATTTGTAGACTGTTTTGTTTTGTTTTGTTTTGTTTGTTTTTTCTGCAGGATGTTTTGCTTTCCTTTATAACTTCTCTTTGACTCTTTCACTTTGTTTCATCCAGCAGCTTAACGGATGCAGCCCTGGAGCTGGAAAGGTTTACATGACCTGCAGGACATCTTTTATTATTTGTGTTTTGAGTGCTATGCAGAGAAAATAACAGAATTTTAAAGCTAAAAGATCCAGATTTCTGGAAATAATTGGCTTTTTTGTTGGGGTTCTTTGAGACCAACGAGAATTTCCACTTTCATGTGTTGTATGTCTCCTTTCTCAAATCAACATGACTCAAACTGTCCACCTAAAAACTGTAGTATTTTTACCATTTAAAGTCTTAAAGTATTCAGATCATGTTTCCATTCCATTTATACAATCCCTGCATCAAGATCTATACAAATTTGTCAGAAAATTGAATTGCTTCCATTCTTCTTTCTTTCTTTCCTTCTTTCCTTCTTTCCTTCTTTCCTTCCTTATTTCTTTTTTCTTTTTTCTTTTCCTTCCTTCCTTCCTTCCTTCCTTCCTTCCTTCCTTCCTTCCTTCCTTCTTTCTTTCTTTTTATCCAGTATTTTTTCAATTTTATGTGACTGCAGAGTATTTGCCACATACTCCATAGAAGTTGGGGCTTGTTTTCCACTTGAGCTTTGAGCACCTGTCACCCTGTTTAACTCCTTGTGAAACCCTTACACAGACCTGTCACAAGAATGGCACATTAGGCACCTACTGTGTGAATGACTTGTCTTGCACAAGGGCATTTGACATCTTTTGGTATTAATAGTGAGAAATGTTTTTGTATGTCCCCTATTTGTAAGTCATCTGTTAATCAGTATCTCAGTTGGTAAAGCTATTTGCTGCAGGGATGCTCTGTTAGTAAGATACAGAGATATGACTCATTTCTCTCACAACTTGCTATCCCAGCAAATTGTAAGGTTTTCTCAGCCAAACTACTCATAGACAGATTTTAGGGAATATTATTTGAGTACATTTAATTTCTTGTTCTTAGGCAGATCTTAATTCTCTCGGACCATAGATTTATTTATTTATTTATTTATTTTTATTGGTCATCTGATGGTTGCAGTCAGCATCTCTTAGTGTTTGACCCCCTTCAACACAATACCTGGTTTCTCTCCTTTAAAAGGAAAAGGCATATTTACAAAGGCAAATCTCAAAAAAAAAAAAAAAAAAAAGAAAAAAGAAAAAAAAAACACCACAAAACCCACCCCCAATATTTTAATGGTACTCTGCTGCAATCAGTAGGGAACTCCCTTTCCAGTCTGCTAGGGACAGAGTTAATTTAGCATTGAATATGTGAGCAGTTTGTATTCATCTTCCTTTGCAATGCAGTAGTGAGACTTTGTCTGTTATTTAAAGGATTCTATTTGCAGATATGGCCCAAGTGGTCACTGCAGTTTACTGACTGAAGAACACATCTTTTTCTGAAGTATTTACTGAAGTGGTTGTTGGTGGATTGAGCTGATTAATGCACAGTACCATATTCAACCCAGAAAGTAGTTGAAAAAATAGAAGTATATTCCCTATATCATTTGCTGATTTCCCATGGTTGGGTAAGAGCAATATTACTGTCATATTTCTAGTGTTGGTGCTGGAAGCATTTCTTGTGTCTGGAAGTACAGTCTGGGTAAATAATGCATATCAGACAGAGACCTGCTGTATCATCTCCTTCCAGACTAGTTTCCATTGGAAGGGAACTTGGCCATGAAGGCAGAGAGGGAAGTAGAATGAACAGTCAGGACTGCACAAGTAGTCTCACTGAACATTCCTCTACTGTTTCAATGTTTCCATGCAATGTATCTTTATTGCACAGTTTGGATCAGAGATGTTTTTGTGCAGTAACTAGTAACTAGAAATTGCAGTCTTTCCTTTCCTCCTAAATGGGCTTTGTTTGGTAAGGGTCTCATCAGCTCTACTGGAAAACACGAGTGAAAAACACAAAACCTTTGCTTTCAAGAATCTTCAGCAAATCTAATTTGTTTCTATACTGAACATTTCAATGTTCACTCAACCAAGCTCACTCTGCCAGCTGCTGAATTTGGCACGTGGAGATATACCCTAATGACCCCAGTAGATTCACCTCTTCAAGAGACTGCCAAAGCTGGCTTTACAGCACAACCTATTGATTCTAGGATTTGGCTGGCAATGGCTCAGCCACTCGTTTAAAATAGGATTTGATCCAGCACCCACAGATGTCAATTTAAAGAACTCCCACTGATTTCAGTGGTTAGTGGATCCATCTCTTACATTTTGGACGTACCTCTGCCTTGAGAACAGCACAAGCCCTGAACAAAGGGGTGCCAAGTAGGACATCAGAGTCACCCTAGCTTTTCCCACACAAAGGAAAAATGTCTTGTTATCAGGAAGAACCAGAGCAACACAAGAATCAAAAAGCACATTTCTTTCCTGCCTTTCAATTTTAAGCAACTGCAGCACTGCAAGTTCCTATTCTTGTGCTATATTGTGTGATCTCAATTTCCAATTGAATAAAGGGTTTCTGTGAATGCAAGTTACTCTCTTTTGAAGAGTGACATCTAGAATATTTACATATTTTAATCCTGACTCACAAAGAAAATTGTATACAAATGATTCACGTACAGTAATTTATATTTACTTAAAGAACTATTGCCATTCTCTAACAAACTGAGAGAAAATAATATTTTGCTAAAACCCCTATTAAACTATCTTGTATCCCCTTCCCGTTGTCACTAATTACTTGAGTATGCGTGCAAACAGAAGCTTTCTTCCTTTTCCTCTAATTGAAATTTTATTATAGGCAAACAGAAAGTGGGAAATTAAAAGTAATATATATGCATGTACAGAAGCACTGGAGATTAGTGTCTTGCTCTAAACGAGCAGCTCTTTCTTCCATGAATTATTCTGTAACATTGCAACTCAAGTTTAGGAATTCTCCATTGTGGCAGCAGTTATGAAACACCATCTCTTTCCTAAATAAAGCACGG
Source organism: Charadrius vociferus (assembly GCF_000708025.1). Classification (NCBI taxonomy): domain Eukaryota; kingdom Metazoa; phylum Chordata; class Aves; order Charadriiformes; family Charadriidae; genus Charadrius; species Charadrius vociferus. Next base: position 8,665,832 of record NW_009647680.1, read on the forward strand.
GATTGGGGTCACAAATGGAGAAAGAAGATTCTGGTTAACCTCAACTGCACCTTTCTGCCATTCTTTGCTCATGCTTCCGACTACAAAAGAAGTCCTCTGTTCAATTTTAGCTGTATCACTTATGTGCAAGTTTCCCTTTCACCCTAAATCCTTTTGAGGCTTCCAGAACTCACAGCATCCCCAAAGCTGTTTGAAATTGTGCGAAGATCAAGCTGCTTCACCCCAAGAGCGGTGGTCCCCAGTCATGGTTATCAGATAATGCACTATCCAGAAGTTTTTAATTTCCAGTGTGTAGCACTGAGAAACAGTTAAGCTTGAGGTTTTCTGTAGTGCACGCGTTGCTTAATACAGCTGTCCACAGGACAGCAATGATTAGGGTTCTATAGGGATTAAAGAACAACAAAGAGCTATATTTTTTTAGCTCACCTTTAAGATCCTGCATAATGCAGAGCTTAGCAAGACTCATTTCTTATTTCCCAGTGATTACAAACTGACTTTTTTACTACTCCCAAAACACATGAAATAAATGAGGCTTTAATGGGACAATACCATGTAAAGACTGTGTGTCTGAAGAATTTAATGCCTAACCATTTAAATATTCTCCAGACCATCCTCTGGTACTGTAACCAATACATGCAGAATGACCTTTATCTGTACTGTCAAACGCTTTCACACTCCAAACAAGGTATTAACACATCAGCTGACTTTTGGAATTGGTCCTTACCCATGCTTAGGGAGGTCATTCTCCCCCTCTACTCGGCACTAGTGAGGCCACAACTGGAATACTGTGTTTTGGGCTCCCCAGTTCAAGAGAGATAGGGAACTGCTGGAGAGAGTCCAGTGTAGGGCAACAAAGATGATCAAGGGATTGGAGCATCTCCCTCATGAGGAAAGGCTGAGAGAGCTGGGACTCTTTAGCCTGGAGAAGAGAAAGCTGAGAGGAGACCTTATTATTGCTTACAAGTTTCTAAAGGGTGGGTTGAAGGAGGATGGAGCCACACTCTTCTCGGTGGTTCCCAGTGACAGGACGAGGGGCAATGGGCACAAGTTGGAACATAGGAAGTTCCGTTCCAACACACGGAAAAACTTCCTTACGGTTTGGGTGACAGAGCACTGGCACAGGCTGCCCAGGGAGGGGGTGGAGTCCCCTTCTCTGGAGATTTTCAAGACCCGCCTGGACATAGTCCTGAGTAACGTGCTCTGGGCAATCCTGCTTTAGCAGGGGAGTTGGACTAGATGATCTCTAGAGGTCCTTTCCAACTCTGAAAATTCCGTGATTCTGTGATGCTGACTCCCCAGCCATTTTTGGAAACTGCTTGGGAGCTTATGAGTTGTCTTTGGCCAAAACCATATCATTGCTCATTTCCACCCAGGTGTGGAACCAAATATAAGGTCACATTGAAATGGACCTCCTAGTTCTTACTCTTTAGCCTGTTAGCAGCACAGTAGCAATCTTGAGGGAGCCTGTTCCCATGAGATCTTTCATTTCAACATTTTGATACAAGAGCTCCACTAATCCAATATTTTCCAGGTAAACCAGGCCTCTTGAAGATTATCAAATATTTTGCCATGTAAAGATAAATGTTATCAGTGGTTTCATTGGTTTCTTTCTAACGTACCAGGAAATTAGTGCTTGCACAGGGCTTGAGCAGTGAAATGATTTTTGACAATAGAATCTTCTCTGAAAAACCTTTTCCTCTATATCACTTAGTGCTGAGTTATGACCAATTCAGAAGGGCTAATTCAGAACCTCTGTGATTGGCAGGGAGTCACTACATATAGCGCCAATCACTCAGAAATTCATTTTGTAATAAATGCTGTATTTCTGCTGAACAGTGAGCAAATACCACGTGCAAAAATAACAAAGGCAGTTCGGGCATGCATGGACCTGAGTGCACAAAATTCATGCAGCTAGTCTACATGATAAGCCTAAGTGTTGGATAGAGCCAGAGAAAGGTTTTTTCTTGTTTTTAATTGGAAAAACGACTCCCAGGACATGTAGCTTGTTTTTGCAGACGTGAGAATAAGCACCACAATGACAGAAATACTATGCCTGCCGATATTTTATGGAGGTTACAACAACAAATCGCCACCTTCTGTATGTGCTTGCCTCCTAGCAGTGGATTCCTGTTTTAATTTTAGTTTGCTTTATTGCTTGCTGGTTAGAGCAGCAGGCAATACTAAAATTGTTATTAAATGCAATCTGTCTCTTTAATAACAGTTGCAAAATTAAAATCATAAAGTTGATTCATAAACCACGGAAATACATACAGTAGTTGGAGTAGCCTTCTTTCTGGGACATTGCTGAAACGTACCAATTCAATGGACTTTATAGAAATAGGTTGCAATTACTGTTGTTGATGGGAGCAGGGAGCTTGTAATAACCAAGGCGCGTGTATAACATGTACAATATAAATTTGAAAAAGGCTGCTAGCACCAGCGGACACTGCATCTTGTTCAGTGGGTTGAAAGGTGGTAGCTTGCTTTTATTAGCCACTAGCCATTAAGGTAGTATCAGAAATGGTCAAGAGAGTCCTGGGATCTGTACAGAGTGAGCAGCAGCCCCTCTTCCACCAGCTTGTATCCAGATGGGCGATGGGTGAGCTGGAGTGTATGTAAAAGGGAATGTGCATTAAATGTACGTATTTTAATAAATGACAGCATAAGGCGATCTAGAAATATTGAGAAATATTCAAACAGCTACCTTTATGTTGTGTTGTATGTGTCAGGGATGCCCAGAAGCACATCCGGGTTTGCCCATTTTTCTGGGTTTGCCTGTGGCATACGCAAGGAGAAAGTGGAGGATAGGTATGGAACAAACCTTCAGGAAACACACTTCTTGGTGTTTCTTTTCTCTAGATTCTGTCCAGACTGTTTATCTTTAGCCCTGCTGGTTGAGAACCTCTCATGTGAGACAAGTTTATTTTATAAACAACCCATCCTTTTTAGTCTTGTTAAGGAACATGATACCCAGACCTCAGAAGAAGCCAGAAGCAGGCAAAACGTGAATAGTTTTCTATTATTCGTAGCAAAATTTGGAATTCCTCAATGACTTCCAAAACATCCACAGGCTCCCCCAGCTATTGATTCAGCAGCTCTCTTAGTGGAAGCAGCTGATAGAGAGAGAAATGTTGGTGCCATGGTTGTTGATGTTAGAAGACTAACAAACATGAAATAGGAGGCAAACTTCAGCAATGCTTAGCTCTTCCTTGCATTCAAATGTGGCTTTTCAAGCAGTTAATTTGAAAACCCATATGTTTAACTGATACAAATCACCCTTACTTTCCCATTTCCACCCTCATAGTTATGTATCAGCCAGCTGTTTGGGGATGCATCTATATATTTTGCAAAGTTGGAAGAATACTATTATTCCATTTTGTAGAAAGGAAAATGGAAGAAGGAAGGAGTTTGTCCAAGGTCAAATAAATTACATCTATACTAACATACTAAATCATATGTGCCTTTGTATTCCAAAACTACATTCAGGCTACCTCTTGGGAATGGTCCCTGGCACTGTCTGGAAACTCTTTGGGAGGGAGCTGGCACAGTCCAAAATCATGTCAGGGAAGAGTCTAACAATTGAACAGTTGAACTACAGTTGAACTGTTTGGTTTTTCATAGCCATTTTCAAAATTGCCTGAAGTAACTGAGAAACACAAACACTGTTTGTTTTAAAGAATTTTGCAGCTAACGAATATATCTGCAGCATACACTGAACTGATGCCAACCCATGACAGTAAACCCATAGGAACTTCTAAGTAAATTTGCCAGTATACGTCCAGAAGAACATCTTCTGGCAGACAACTGGTGTTCAGACTAGAGCTGTTTTTTCAGGGTCAGGCTGCACTAGATCCTCCAGTGCTTTTGCCACTTTAAGAGACCTAATGTTGTCTTAGGCGGAGCAAGCATACTATGACCTGTGTCCATGTTAAAAGTCCAGAACCTTTATGGGCTTTCTGCCTAAATCACTTGTAAAAAGTAGTTGGGTCCACTGCCACTCAAGTGATTTTGCAGATTTTAACTATCTTCTTCCCCAAACACCAATTTTTTCATCACAGTTCTATTATTTGCATTTCCACTTACTTCCCTGTTCAGGATGTTTTCAAGAGAACATCGAAAACAAAAAGATGTTGTCACATCGTGTAAGTGAACAGAGAAGATATGTAGAGGAATTCCCGTTTGAAATGGGCTTTTCAGATATAATCACTGGATTAAAAACAAAACAAAACAAAACAAACCCAAAACCAAACAAAAACCCCAAAACCAAACCAACAACACTAACAAAAGGATTCCTTGACACCTGAAACCTTTAAATAGAATGAGGATGAAGATACCAACAGGAGACTTGCCTCTTATAGAAAAATTAAGTCTATTTTTTTCTTTTTTTTTTACCCCCTACCACAATATTTCTGGTCTCTGGACTGTATATATATATATATCATATTTTCACAGTGCCCTCTGTTCTGCAAGCAACCAATAAAACTTATTAAATTTAAATATTATTCTAGTGCTAGGGACAGGAAAATACTGAAGGTGGTGGTGGCTGTTTTAAGGGTCATAAACATTTGCAGCCATTGTATTTCTTCTGCCAGTGTTTCTTTTTTTTTTCTTCTATCTTCACCCCCACCACCGCCTATAGAATGCAACTGTATTTCCTGAGGGTCTCTTATCTAATTAAAAGAAAAAAAAGTAATTATCATTTTGTTCTTATTTCTCTTTGTTATTTCTTTTCTGGCTGGGTGGCTTGTATTCTCCTCACATGGGATTGTCTCTAAGTACAAAGGGGGCCATTTTCAGGTTGTTTGCACCAATCCTGTTATTTAGCCATTTGTGCCTGTATCTTTTGTACATAGTGTTCTGTGTTCACAGGCTCTCTCATTACAGTCATTTCTTCCAATTATGTTCTTTGCTTCAGTATCAGAAGATTGCAGACTTCTCACTGCACTTGGAGTCTACATGAGATTTGTGTGTTTGTGTGTTGCCATTTACTCTATTTGTTTCTATAGCAGTCTTTAAAAGGAGAACAAGGCATCCCGAATGTTGACACCAAACAGAACCTGCAAAACAAAACAGTCTTCTAAGATTTCTTTTGAATTGTACAGGGTTATAAGCACCTGATCATCCCTATCTAGCTTTAGCAATTTGTCCTGGCCAAGAAAGAGAGTACCGACATAAACAGGTGATCTTGTGGGTAGTTTGGGCAGGTGAAGATGAGGTAAAATACGGCTCTGTTGTATTTTATTTTTTTTAATTTCTAAACAAACTTTCTATTGAGCTATCTACCTACCAACCTACCTACCTTCCTTTATCAGAATATTGCTGCATTTGTCTTATAAGACTCCAGCACATCAGTACAGTTCTCCTCCTCTGGACTAGCAGAGGATAAGTTTACTACTCCCTTCTTATTAGTAAGATAATCTTAGATTTAGTAGGACATATGATGGCTAAAACATGTAGAGGAGAAAGAAAAGACAGTCTTTTGGGACACTGATATCACTGAAGGATGTTATGATGTCTTAGGAAAAAAAAAAAGGTCTGATTCTTGTCCAGTTTTGGCACGTTTTTCTTGATTTTTGACCATTTTTTCTTCAAGACAGTCACAGAAATTTAAGTGAGCTCGATACAAGACCCATCTGTTCTACTTGAACACTGCAGAACAGGTAGATCAGGCATTAACCTCATCTGAGCTTTTCCAGTGGCCCACGTGACATATACAGCTTTCATTATGTTAAAATTCATTATGGAGCAGATCATCTTGAGCGCCATTCCGTGGTACATAATGGACAGCCAGGTAATCAGGCACAGTTAGCATGGGTTTATGAAAAGCAGATCCTTCTTGACTAATCTGTTCTCCTCCTATGACAAGGTGATCTCCTTAGTGGATGAGGGAAAGGCTGTGGATGTTGTCTACCTGGACTTTAAGAAAGTTTTGACACCAGAAAAGCGTTCTTTTCCTGGAGAAACTGGCTGCTCATGGCTTGGATAGGCATATGCTTCACTGGGTAAAAAAACGTCTGGCTGGCTGGGTCCAAACTCTTGTGGTGAATGAAGTCAAATCCAGTTGGCGACCGGTCAAAGGAAGTGTTCCCCAGGGCTTGGTACTGGGGCTGGCTCTGTTTCATATCTTTACCAATGATCTGGACGAGGGCATCAAGTGTACCCTCAGTAAGCTTGCAGATGACACCAAGTTGGGTGGAAGTGTTGATCTGTTGGAGGGTAAACAGAGGGATCTGGACAGGCTGGATCGATGGACTGAGGCCTATGGTATGATGTTCAACAAGGCCTAGTGCCGGGTTCTGCACATGGGTCACAACAACCGAATGCAGCGCTACAGGCTTGGGGAAGAATGGCGGGAAAGCTGCCCAGAGCTAAAGGACCTGATGGTGTTGATCGACAGCCGGCTGAATATGAGCCAATAGTGTGCCCAGGTGGCCAAGGAGGCCAACAGCATTCTGGCCTGTATCAGGAATAGTGTGGTCAGCAGGGCGAAGGAAATGTACTCAGCACTGGTGAGGTCCCACCTCAAATACTGTGTTTAGGTTTGGGGCCCTCACTACAAGAAAGGCATTGAAGTGATGGAATGGGTCCAAAGACAGGCAACAAAGCTGGTGAGGGGTCTGGAACAGAAGTCTTATGACGAGTGGCTGAGGGAACTGGAATTGTTTAGTATGGAGAAAAGGAGGGTGAGGGGAGACCTTATTGGTCTCTACAACTACCTGAAAGGAGATTGTAGTGGGGTGGGTGTCAGTCTCTTCTCCTAAGTAAAAAGTGATAGGACGAGAGAAAATAACCTCAAGTTGCACCAGGGAAGGTTTAGATTGGATAGTAGGAAAAAAATTCTTCACTGAAAGGGTTATCAAGAATTAGAACAGGCTGCCCAGGGAAGTGGTTAAGTCAGAATCCCTGCAGCTGTTTGAAAGGCATGCAGATGTAGTGCTTCGGAACATGGTTTAGTGGTGGACGTGGCAGTACTAAGTTAACAGTACGACTCGATGATCATAGAATCATAGAATGGCTAGAGTTGGAAGGGACGTCAAAGAACGTCTAGTTCAGACCACCCTGCCTTGGGCAGGAACCCCTTCCACTAGACCAGACTGCTCCAAGCCCTGTCCAACCTGGCCTTGAACACCTCCAGGGATGGGGCAGCTACAGCTTCTCTGGGCAACCTGTTCCAGTGCCTTACCACCCTCACAGTAAAGACTTTCTTCCTAATGTCTAATCTTAATCTTCCTTCTTTCAGTTTAAAACCATTACCCCTCGTCCTATCACTACACTCCCTGATAATGAATCCCTCTCCAGCACTTTCCCTCCCAGCCCCCTTTAAGTACTGGGACGCCACAATAAGGTCTCCCCAGAGCCTTCTCTTCTCCAGGCTGAACACCCCCAACTCTCTCAACCTGTTCCCATAGCAGAGGCGCTCCATCATCTCGGTGGCCTCCTCTGGTCCCGCTCCAACACATCCATGTCCTTCTTATGTTGGGGACCCCAGAGCTGGACGCGGTACTCCAGGTGGAGTCTCACCAGAGTGGAGTAGACATGCTTGCCGCACTTCTTTCGATGCAGCTCAGGATGTAGTTGACGTTCTGAGCTGTGAGCGCACATTGCTGACTCGCGTTGAGTTTCTCATCCATCAACACCCCAAGTCCTTCTCCTCAGGGCTGTTTTCAATCCATTCTTCACCCAGTCTGTATTTGTGCTTGGGATGTTGATCTTAAAGGTCTTTTCCAACATAAATGCCTTTATGACTCTATGGAAAAAAAATTAAATTAAAAAATAGTCAATAAAAATTGAAAGCACTACAGCTTTGATGATCTCAAAGGAAAGTGAATATAGCCACTGCAGTGCTGTCATTCTGGGTCTACCAGCAGCCAAGAGCTATGGCCCCAGTATCTTTGCTTCTCCTTGACCCTGTATTCTCCATGTGCTAATTCTGTTTGGCACTTGCACTCAGATGTCATCATTTATTACTGAACTGCTGATCATTTTTATTTGCTGTAGTGTCTGACTGAAGGAATGAAATAAGTAGATAGAATGAGGAAAAGTCATGGGGGTAACAGAAGAGAGGAAAGAGAGAATCAGAGAAGATATGAAAATATCGATGAATAAAAGCAGACAACAAAGTGATATCACTAGTCTCAGTTTAATCCATGAGTTTTTATGACCTGCATTCTTCAGGCAACCAGACTGAAGAATCCTGAAGGACTTTTCTAGTCTTGAGATCAGTTAATCATGTTTTTTTCCAAGTAATACTTAAGAGGTCAATAAAGTACCAGGGAAGTTGGGAATCAGTGACAGTAGCTGAACAACAGCATAAATGTTATATTTTATCCTTCTTTTTTTTTTTCCCCTTAAGTTTCTATTGACATCAGAAGAGAAAGGGTAATTTGTAATCTTAACCATACAGCCAGGCCTATATTTATGAATTAAAAATGTGATCCAGTCTTTTCCACAGAAAGACCTACAGTTGCCCAGTTAAAAATCAGGCTGGACTTATTATCTGACCATCTTTTAATATCTGTGATTAAATTAAAGCTGCTTTTTCTCATTCACCATTTTCTTTAAAACATTTCACAATGGTTTTCAGTTTTATTTCTTTTTTTTTTTTTCTTTTCTTCAGACACATTTCAAAACTTTCATCCCCAACTGCTGTTAAAGGCAGGCAAGACTACTGCTGATCTAAGTGACAAAGGAAGCTAGTAGGAAGCAGTATTGAAATAAGAAGGAATGTTTGAAATATAAATGTCAGGTGAAATTTAAATTACAAGAAATTTTAGTGGAGACTTAGAATCATAGAGTCATAGAATAGTTTGGGTTGGAAGGGATCTTTAAATGTCATCTAGTCCAACCCCCCTGCAAGGAGCAGGGACATCTTCAACTAGATCAATTTGCTCAGAGCCCCGTCCAACCTGACCTGGAATGTTTCCAGGGATGGGGCACCTCCCGCCTTTCTGGGCAACCTGTCCCAGTGTTTCACCACCCTCATTGTAAATAATTCTTCCTTATATCTAGTCAAAATCTCCCCTCTTTTAGTTTAAACACATTAGCCCTTGTCCTATTGCAACAGGCCCTGCTAAAAAGTCTGTCCCCATCTTACCTTTAGGCCCCCTTTACGTATTGAATGGCCGCAATAATGTCTCCCCAGAGCCTTCTCTTCTCCAGGCTGAACGACCCCAACTCTCTCAGTCTGTCCTCACAGCAGAGATGCTCCAGCCCTCGGATCATCTTCGTGGCCTTTGTCGGGACCTGCTCCAACAGGTCCGTGTCCTTCTTATGCTGAGGCCCCTAGAGTTGGACACAGCACTGCAGGGGGGTCTCATGAGAGTAGAGGGGCAGAATCCCCTCCCTCGACCTCCTGGGTACACTTCTTTTGATGCAGCCCAGGGTGTGGTTGGCCTTCTGGGCTGCAAGCACACATTGCTGGATTGTGTCCAGCTTTTCACCCACTGGTACCCCTAAGTCCTTCTCCTCACGGCTGCTCCCAATCCCATTCATCCCCCAGCCTGTATCGATACAGGCCCGACCCAGGTGCAGGACCCTGTGCTTGAACCTCATGAGGTTCACACGAGTCCACTTCTCCAGCCTGTCTAAGTCCCTCTGGATGGCACCCCATCTCTCAGCTGTGTCATCCACACCTCTCAACTTCATGTCAGTGACTTAAATGTCTCTGTTATAATCTGTTAGTGTGAATGGTGAGATCTGTTGGAAAAAATGTTGTCTGGCCTCTATTTACCTAGTCTGTCCAAGAGTTCTGTATTGCTACTAATTAGAGAATTTCTAAATCCCTTGGGGTTTTTGTCCAATAACCAGTATTATACTTTGTGATTTTTTTTTTTTTTTCTGGTGCATAAGCTGCCAGCAGTTACCTATCTCCATTGTTCTTATTAGTGTCATCACACAGCAGTCTATCAAATAACCATCGAGAACTATTTCTAAGACAATAGATTCTGAAACAAATGTCATCGTACAGCAATTGTGAGAGAAAATGTTTTCCAAATAAGATAAATACAACTGTGAGTTAAATGGCCTCAAGAAAAATACCTGATGTTGAAAATGCAACAGTGCAGAAAAGTCTCAGAGGAAATAAAAGATCACTCAGTAGGATGACATAATAATGGCAGATATGCAGAATCAATGTCAATAGTCTTTACTACTTTTGGAAATTTATGGCATGAGCTAAAATTGCCAGTTGGTGGAAGATAGGACTTCTTCAGTATCGCAGCATGTTTTTGTCCCATGAGTTCATTTATAACTATAGTATGCAACTTAATCAGCAGAACGGATTATTGGTCATTCTTTGGATGCTCATTCAAAACACCATTTTATGTTCCAAACCTGATTATTGAGTTGAGGATATCTCACGTTTCCAAATCCCTAGCTGAAAATGTCTAACTCTCGAAGGAAGTAGCCTTTAAGGGTTCCTCATTTAGAGATGGAGCAAAGTAAAGGCTTGATTGCCATTATCTGAAATAATATTTGAGTATTTGAGGCTATTCAGTAAGCCTTGGTTACAGTGGAGTTAAATTGTGTCAAAAGATCATATTTTCAGTACAGAAGATGATATAGTTAGTGATAACAGAATGACCTTGAAGCCAAAACATAATGCCGAGTGAGCTACATGCCAGAAAATGGGCTATGACAGGTGCTTCATAAGAGAAATTTATGAGCAGATGACTTTATGCACAAAAAAATAGGCTGGTATTATGTCTTGATTGGCCACTGGAAGATACAGTCTTCCATCCTTAGTCAAGACTTTCTCTTATTCTTTAAATATTCTTCTATAAATAAGCAGGGTTACTCTATGAGTAATTAGCTGTGAATTGAAACATCAGAGTCGGAGCTGATGTATACTGCATTTTCTTTGCCTCATTCATTCACCTCTGTTTCCTTTTAAATTAAGGGCAGAAGGGTAGAGAAGAAAGACATATGTTAATGCCACTTATGCAATACATAGGTTTTTTACATGTTGAATTCTCACCATTGTTTTAAAATGCCTACTTACATTAGAGGGAAACCAGACATGTTAAAAATTAATTCATGTCATTAGAGAGCAATGGCCAGATGAGATTGTTAATTTCTTACTTCTCTTAATTTATTACACTGCTCCTTTTTTTTTCTTTTGTCTTTGATGGGATGGAAACAGAAATATTCTTTTTTCTTTCTTTCTTTTACAAGGATATTGTGTTATGTTTTAATATATTTTCTGAATTGTAATTTGAATTTAAAAGAAACATGCTGTTTTAGTGTCATGCATCATAATATACATGACAAACTTGTCAATGAGAAGAAAAAATTGCCAAAAAGTGACATTTTTTTCAAGTAAGTTTGAACAAATATAAGGAAGGAACCAGCCTTTAGCACTGCTTTTGGCAATATATTTTGCGATTAATTGAAAACATTTTGGTTTCAAGAAAAAAGAAAAAATAAATAAATACATGAGTACAAATTCTTAAAGTGAATATTTTATTATTTACTTACTATTCCTTGTCAAAAAGCTGTGAAAATGCCATCAGTTTATTTACTTTATTTATGGGAGCAATCTTATAGAGATGACTAGTTTTCTCAATAAAAGTATGCAATTCCAGCCTATTGTGGCTTCTGGACTGTGAAAATACCTGGTGACTACAATCGCTTTTGTAGCTGCCAGGCAAAGAAAAGCATAGTCTATTTTGTGTATGTCACATGACAGGTTCTCCGTTATTTCTGGCTTTGAATCACGTTGAGAAAACAGCTTGATTATAATCAGTGTGGGAACTTCCTTGGGTCATTTATTTCAGTTTCAAAACAAAGTTTCAGAATTGATTAAGAATATCTCAAAGAGATATACTGAGTCATGTCCAAAGGGATGTTCCAAATTTTTGAACTGCCTACTCAACCTTTTGAAAATGTATAGGTGACTGGTATTGTGGAACAGATTAGGATTCAAAATTAGAAATCACTGGTCTGTTTTGAAACCACTCTTCAGATACATTTGCTTTCTTCTCATCCTCAGGAACCTCTCCTGATTGCCAACCCTATAAAGACAGTCCAGAGTGTGCTTGCAACGACATTGGCCAGATCCCTCAGCTCTCATGGGTACATCCCATCAGGTCCCATGAACTTGAATACATCCAGGTTGATTAAATGTTCCATAATCTGAGGATAAGTCTTCTTTGCTCCAGTCTTTTCTACTTGCCTGAGGGACCTGGGATTCCCGAGGCAAGCCTTAGGAAAAGGAAGGCATTGAGTACACTGGATTTTTCTATGTCCTTTGCCACCAGGTCCCCTGCCCTGTTCAACAGTGGGCACATATGTCCCTTCCTTTTCCCTTTGTTGCAGAAATACCTATAGAAGTCCTATTTATGTCCCTTCAAATCCCTCGCCAGATTAAACTCCAGGTCAGCTTTAGTTTTCCTAACCCCATCCATGCATACTTGAATAGCATATTTGTCCCGAGTGACCTGTCCCTGCTCCTCCCTATTGAGTGCTTATTATGTCTAAGTTTGATCAGGAGCTCCTTGTTCATCCATGAAGGCCTTCTATCACTTTGCTTGACTTCCTACTCATTGGGATGGACCATTGGCTGTTTGTTGAAAATTAACCAGCTATTCTGGACCCATCTTCCCTCTGGGATCATATGCCATAGACTTCTCCAGGCCTGAACAAGAAGAACACCTGAACAAGTCTGCTGTCCTGAAGTCTATGTAGTTGAGAGACCTCCTGGCTTGGAAGAAAATTGCTTAGGTTTAATTTATATCATCAAATAGGATTAGATGGGCATCCTCAATCAAGGACTTTTTGTCTCTCAAGCAATTGTACTATGCAGTGACTTATAATAAAGGTATTGAAATATATCTAAGAGCTACGTAGGTATTTACCTAACTATCCTTGTTTGAAGGCCTTTTCAAAGTCTTTGGAAAAAAAAGCGACTTTCCCAAGTGTCGTGGTTTCAGCACAAATCCAAAACATAACCCCAGACAAGCTATTGGGAAGAAAATTAACTCTATCCCAGCCAAAACCAGTACACTAAGTGGCCAACAACAACAAAAAATAGTAATGTTTTGTTCGAATAGAGTTGATCATAGAAAAATGGATGAACCCACTGTGTTTATTTAGAAAAATATTAGAAGATATTAGGCCTTAAGATTTATCAGTCTTCCTTTGACCCTGTTTTGGAGGAAGATAGCCATCTTCTCTGCTGCCATGACTTTAACTGCCTATGCTTTTGTCCCTTGAAGCAGAAATCTGTCTTCTTTAAGGTCATTAGCCAGTAATATTGTACAATCATTCAGTCAACAAATAATTTAAAATCTAATTTAAAGAAAGAGTGATTATATACATTTGTTGTACCAACAATGAATAATTACTTTCCACAAATATTATATTTACTTTAAAGCACTAATGACAGAAATTGATTTGAGAGTTCCTTTCAGAAAATGAAGCCCATTAGAAAGGAAAAAAAGTAACGTATGTAGTCCTAGTATTATGTTCTCAGTATTTTTAAGACAGACAAAAAGAAATCCACAGTCCCGCTTTTAAATATTGCTGATGTGGGATATATCCAGTGATATTTTACATCACTGCAATGTGGTCACCTTTGGATCTGTGTACAGTCAAGGGAAAGAAAGAAACATTTCCACCATGTAATTCTTTTGGCTGTTTTTAAGTACCCTAAAAGTCTCTACGTCTCTTCTTTGGCTATATGGGACATGTCTATCAGACACAGTTCTTCACCTTGTAGATCTCCACACTGAGTAAGAAGAGTCCTTAGTACTTAGGCATTGAAATAGCAATAAATATGCCTACACCTCCCTACAAGAACTCCTTTCCCCCATGCTTCAGGCTTGCCAGGGAAAGCTAATGTTATCAGTAACAGCACTAGCCCAACACATTGCCCCTGCTGACAGAGCTGGCCCTTGCTAGAGATTCTCCACTGCAACACTGCACAACACTGATACAGAGCTGTGGCTCTGTGCTTAGTGTGCCTCTGACTTGCATCCAGGCAAGCGGAAGAGTTAGCAGAAAAAGCCCAACTCTACACTCAATGTTGTAGATACCAGTTGTCAAAAGAGGTCTTGGCCTCCTGAGCCAAATGGGCAATTAGAGGAACACTAACTGCTAAAAGTAGTTTTGATGTCTGTGTTCAAGCCAGAAGGGGTCTTGAGCCTTCCGACAGCTATAAGGGGGCCTTTGACTCATTTCCTTAGAAGTCCTTCACACAGCTGTTCACTTATAACAAACACCCTGATAGCAATGGTGGTGTCTGCCAGAGACTCCGACAGAGGCTTAGAATCTCCTGCAGCTGAGGTTAACCAAGACTAATCTGGGTCAAGGTTAATCCAGCCACTGAGCCTCTTCGGCTACTGTATGATATAGCAATATCTATAGGCAGATGATTTCTCTAGTGTCACAGCAATGTACACATCTGCTTCCTTACACAACCGTATAAGTTCCTCTCTTTCTTTTACCGAGGTGCTTTTTGACTTGCCAGAAGACTCTTTGATTTATAACCACCTTCCTGCTGCTGCCTGAGAATAAACTGGATATGGATGAATAAACTCTTCAGGTATCCAGCAGTTCTCATCGGGCTTGCTATAGAGTGAGGAAGGAAAGGGAAAGGAAAATAGCAATGGTCCATCTTACATCCAGGATAGTTGAAAAGTTTTATTGGTTATGGCCAACATCTGATGCTACTGTATACCTGCATGTGCATGCAGTCATGGGCCAACTGGTGGCTGCCTGCTTTGCGCACATGTTGAACCAAAGGAAGCCCACCAAGTTACATTAGCCCACAAAAGCGGATTATATTAACTCAGTGGCATGTTAATGACACACCATAGCTGCTGGCTCGTCTTGGGCTGGAGTTTGCATATGACTGTCTGGATGAGGCATGTAACTGTCTGGATCTACCATGGAGGACCTTTTGTAAGGACTACCCAGACGCTCCCAGAGAAAAACTGCCTCAAAGAAGCATTTATTCCCTGTTCTTGCCTGTTAGCAATTGACCACACCAACACAATTGACCTGAATCCTGAAGACTAAAGGTTAACCTGCCTGTCAAAATGTTTTTTCATTTGCACTTACTGCTGCAACTCAGGATGACTATTTTGTCCCAACTTTTTCTATGTTTCTCTTTTATAAGGGATATGACCTGTGAATACAACTTCTCCATCAGTTTCCATTTGCCACAATGAAGTTGCGCTGAGAGTTTGTTATTAACCTGGGGGAAAAGAAGGAAGAAATTTAAAAAAAAAGCCTTATGCAATTTCTTAATTTGACTAATTATTTTGTATATCCGTTTTTTTCCCCTGTCATGCCTTTTCTGAAGCAAACTGCACACTCACTCTTTCATATTTCCTTCATGTGGCTTTAGAGTGCCTGCAATTGTAGCTAGGAAGTATTTTTTTTTTCTTTTTTCTTTCATATTACTGGGACCTGTTGTCCACTCACAACTTACCCAGGTATTGCATGTATATTTTCTTATTTTAAGTGAGTCTTCTTTAGCTTTGAGAAGTAATTGATACCTACTTTTCCTTCACAAGCCAAACTATTTTTTATTGAGAGGTTTGAGGAGTTTTATCCAATGAATCTATAGATCTAATTTTTCTTAAAAAATCTAAAAAAAAATGTTAAAAAGTTAAGAAAAAAATGCCCAAATACCTGTAAACCAAACCTGTAAATCATTGCTATGTTACTATTAATTATATTTACGGGAGATGATTACATCTGCAGCAATCCTCTTAGGTTGTATTAATCATCTCTGGAGAAAAATGGGCACTTTAGGGTAATTTCTCTGACCTACTGTAAACATGCATAAAATGTTTAGATGAATCGCACCTTAAAAGTTTCTGTGTCAGTCCATCAACTCCTTACATCAGATAACTCCAACTTATTTCTGTGGATTTGTTACCTCTATCTTACTTGATTCTATTGTCCAGGTTAGTTTATATCTTGGCATGTCAGTACAATGTTTATTTACCTCTGTATGAAGCTTCCTTCATTTCTTTCCGTTTTCTTTAATCCAACTCAAAATCAAGTACCAGTCTTCCATGCCAGGCCTGAACATCACTCCACTTCTCTGCAACAAAATTCCCACTCCGGGTGCTACAACTAAATGCGATTTTACCCTTACTCCTTTCAGTGTAATGGTGCTCAGAGCTAAGGCCACAGAACTCAGGCTGTCCGGCAGCACGAGAGCCTCCTGTATTTAAAGCCCCTCTTTCTTATATGATTATTATATAATATCAAAGTTCACTATAGGAAATTTGGAAACACTACTGTTCCTTTCAGACTTGCCAAAAATCTTAAACATAAAACAGATGGTCACCGGGATAAGCTCATAGTCTATCAGGACCAGTTCCTGTTTTAATGGAATATCTTTTATGCCTTTTCTGCTGCTTTTCTCTATCGGCCCTGACAGTTGGAATTGAAATTTTACCTGCCTGCCTTAGATTCAGATCCTGTGTCTGATGCTGAAGCGCCTTGGCAGTCCACTTAGGAAGCGAAGGAGCAGAGCAGCCAGTGCAGCTGAGTGTGACTCTATTGCTGCTGATCTTCAGGTCTCATCCCACACGTGCAAGCTAACCTGGCAGGTGTATTTCTCAAGGGAAAACTATTGTTAACAGAGAATGATTTAGGTTTCAATTTAAGCCAGCTTGAGCTTTCCAGACATTTGCTGTGGGGAATTCTTTTTGCAATTCCTCTGAGTGGATTTATAATCAAATGAGTGTTCGGTTTCACGTTACTGCATGCTGAGAAGGAAGCCTACCATGGGAACAAATATCTGCACTAAATTTTCATGTCCTTCAACTTAAAAAGGTGGGAGGAATAAACTTGATCTTCTGTGTTCTCAAAGAAGGAAGGGAATAAAAAAAAAAAATATGCTTCCTGGACTGGCATAACTTAGAAGACTGTAACGCATTGTGGTGAGAGAATGACAATTATTTTTTTTTGCTGTAATGTAGGCATAGTGAAAGGCTGAATAATTATGTGTGGCGCTAGACACAAAAAAACACTGTTTAAGTTCTTGACATTAAGTACTAAAGCAAACTGACAGGCTGCAGCTGAGCTCTGTATCTTGTGTTGTGTTTGTCTATGGGAGAACTACAGCAGAGCCTCCAAAACAAGAATGGCAGTCGGCATCTGATCCCTTTACATGTAAGACATGAAAAAGTCTCCAGTGCAGACATTTCTGTGGGCAGAAAGGCAGACAACAGAGGACATGGGCCGTGCTCATGGCCTGCAGGATTTCGGACCAGCAGCCATAGAGAATCTCCTGGGTTGTTTTCAGGTCCTTTGTTTGAAGTCCAGTAAAGATGGGGTTCTGTGCTGCCGCTGGTTTTGGCTGTCCAGCAAGCTGGTTTCAGTGTTCCCACCTGAAGCTGGAAAGTAAGATGCTTTTCAAAAAGGAATAATCAGGCACACCAAAATGATGCATATTATATAAGCATTTCCTGGAAAAATGGTAAATACATAAAGGTAAAGAATTTCTGAGACTGATTAAAAGCCTTGTTTCATCAAACTTCTGAAGCTTTGTATATTTTGGTGAGGTTTTTTTTTTTTGACAGAAAGTGTATAAATTATCTTTTAAAAAATTCCCTGTCATAACTTTAGTTCGGAATTCTTTCTTTCTTTCAGCGTATTAAAGATTTTCCTTACTTCCCTGGTTTCAGCAGAAAAAGGATTAACCATAGGAAAGAGCTGAATGCTTTGGCATACTTAAGTTACAAAGACAAATCAGGGTTGCTCTCTGGAAGTCACCTTGTGGTGGGCTGACCCTGGTTGGACACCAGGTGCCCACCAAAGCTGCTTTATCCCTCCCCTCCTCAGCTGGACAGGGGACAGAAAATATAATGACAGGCTGATGGGTCGAGATAAGGACAGGGAGATCACTCAGCAATTACCGTCATGGGCAAAACAGACACGACTGGGGGAAATTAGTTTGATTTATTACCAATCAAATCAGAGTAGGATAATGAAAAATAAAACCATATCTTAAAAACACTTTCTCCCTATCCCTGATTTCTTCCTGGGCTCAACTTCATTCTCAATTTCTTCACCTCCTCCCCCAAGTGGCGCAGGGGGACGGGGAATGGGGGTTGTGGTCAGTTCAACACACGTTGTCTCTGCTGCCCCTTCCTCTTCGCGGGGAGGAGGACTCACTCTTCCCCTGCTCCAGCGTGGGGTCCCTCCCACGGGAGACAGTCCTCCATGAACTTCTTCAACATGGGTCCTTCCCATGGGCTGCAGTTCTCCACGTACTACTTCAGCATGGGTCCCTTCCACAGGGTGCAGTCCTTCAGGAACCAACTGCTCCATCGTGCATCCCCCACAGAATTACAAGTCGTGTCAGCAAACCTGCTCCAGCATGGGCTGCTCTCTCCACCAGGCCACAGGTCCTGCCAGGAGCCTGCTCCAGCACAGGCTTCCAACAGGTTCAAAGCCTCCTTTGGGCATCTACCTGCTCCAATGTGGGGTCCTCCATGGGTGGATACCTGCTCTACCATGAACCTCCATGGGCTGGGGGTGGACAGCCTGCCTCACCATGGTCTTTACCACAGGCTGCAGGGGAATCTTTGCTCCGGCACTTGGAGCACCTCCTCCCCTCCTTCTTCACTGACCCTGGTGTCTGCAGAGGTGTTGCTCTCACATATTCTCACTCCTCCTCCTGGATGCAGTTTTCTGTTGTAGTTTTCCCCCCTCTTCTTAACTATGTTATCCCAGAGGCACTACCACCGTCACTGATGGTCTCAGCCTTGGCCAGTGTTGGGTCAGTCTTGGAGCCGGCTGGCATTGGCTCTGTCGGACACGGTGGAAGCTTCTAGCAGCTTCTCACAGAAGCCACCCCTGTACCCCGACATTACCAAAAGCTTGCCACGCAAACCCAGTACAGTCCATCGGCACAGAAAATGAAGCATGATTGTTTATATTAAATTTGTACTAACAGCTGCTCTCAGAATATATTTGTTGGACTAAAATATGATAGATAACCTGGAACACGTAATCCTGGGATATTTTAAATTCCGCCCCCCCTAAAACCTTGACACACAAACCCAACACACACCTTTTTCTCCAGACCAGAATAATCATAGTCTCCACCAGATATAATAATTTTATCAATATTAAATCAAACTTTGACTCATCATGCAAAGACTTAAACTCAGATCTGAAGTAGAAAGTTGTAGTCAGTCCTACCTACTTAGGCTGTGTAAAACCATTTTTGCAAATATTCCTCACACTCTTAAAGGACCAGGTCCTTTTATTCCAGAATTTGTAATTTTCTGTATTTAGGAATATATGGCTTTGTTCACAGGTTCTCTTCTGCCAGCAAACCTTATATATGCCATAACATTATGCAGCTTCTTCCATGGACCCCTTAGATC
Source organism: Charadrius vociferus (assembly GCF_000708025.1). Taxonomy (NCBI): domain Eukaryota; kingdom Metazoa; phylum Chordata; class Aves; order Charadriiformes; family Charadriidae; genus Charadrius; species Charadrius vociferus. Next base: position 8,685,190 of record NW_009647680.1, read on the forward strand.
AAAGGCAAAGAAAATCTGTCTCTTTCTTTCTATGTTGCTTAACTTTTCTGAACAATAGGGACACAATGTCTGTTGCGGTGATGTGGGAATCAAGAAGGATATGATTGATTATGAAAAGAAAGGCCAATTTTTTATGCAGTGCCTTAAGAGCTCTTGCTGTTAAGCTGGAATATTTGTGTCCTTGCATAATAAACCTGGGAGTTATATAGCTTAGGAAATGGTTATCACCTCATAAACAGGAAGCACCCTCAAGGTATCATCTAAGTAATATAGACAATGTGAACACAAAAATCTGTGTTCCAGCTTCACAGCAATCCTACATCAGTTCTTTTATGGCATCATTATGTTAAATGTTTTTAATGCGGGAATATTTCAGAATAATAGCAAACTATTTTCTATCTCGCTGCAGTTTTATTCAGGTCCATTAATGTGTGAACGTGAAATAGAAACAGAGAGATTAAATGACTCATCTAAGGTCACAGTGATCTACTGGGTTAGATGTGGGAACAGGGAGAGAAAACACCTGACATCTGATACTGATTTTGATTTGCTCTAGGACTTTATATACATCACTTGAAGGAGGTTACTTATGAGAGTCATAAGAGCAACTGTGGACAACTATGTCTGAGCTGCTTACTCTATCTATTATACATACTCAATGACGAAAGCATATAAGAAAGGAAAAACATGATTGTTCATGTCCATCTAATGCAATAACCATCAATACCGTTGTCGGGTTATTGATAATTTAAACCTAATGTTTATATATTATATAATGTTTGTACCATAACTTCATGCTTAGCTTTCTTATCATCACTGTGTGTAAAAATACTGACCTCCATCTTGAACGTATAATATAACGGATTCGGCAACCTAGCACAGCTTCGGTGCTGGGCCAAACTGTGAAGTCAATGCTGCTCTGACGCATTTGTTCTGCTTCAAGAACTGGAACGACCAGGGCTGGCTGGAGCATCTCTGTACCACCTTCAACCAGTCAGTGTAACTACATCTCTGTAGTGAACAGGGATGTGAAACAGGCTCAGGTGTGCTCAGAGCTACTGAAGGACTCTGATGGCAGGACCCAGTATAGATTTCACTGGCTGTACAACATATAGCAGCTCTGTGGTCTCTGCACTACTTAGTGACAGCAAATCTGCTAATATACAACAGGCTTGCTATAATAAGAGTTGTAACTCATCACTTTTCTTTGTACAAATCATCAGAGTCTTGTTTCCTCCTGTGAGCAGTAAGATAGCAGGAAGGGAATTTATTGTCCCCAAGCCATCATTTCTTTCTGATGCTTTTTCCCATGTTCTCCTTTTTTAAGGAACTAAGGTCCAGACCGACTCTTTCCAGTGGTTTTATCTTACATATCCTGCAGATTATATAGCTAAACAATAGGACCTTTACTGCAGTGCTCATGGCTGCATAAGAGTTCAAAAAAGTTGGGCTGGTGTCCTGGCACCGGGGTGGAAAAGCAGAAAGGGCTCACTCAGTGGTAGGCACGGTGGCTGCTCAGCTTTGCCAACCAGCATGCTTGCATTCTTAAAAAAATATCGATTTCTATATTCAGACGTCTGCAAATGTGAGTGCCACATGCAGATCTCTTGCTCTTCAGACTTCAAAAACTGATTTGATAGGCCTTTTCTAGCTATTTGAGATCATCCATACTGAGAATAAGAAGCCTGACAGCTGTTAGCAGCAAAGAATACAAATGATAATCAGAGCTGATAATCAGCTGTCATAAAAAAAGAAGAATGAAAACCAAAAAAAACCCCAAAATTTCCTCAAAAATACCAGGAACATGACTAGTTTGACTGACATAGCCGGTAAGGCTATTGTTTGCTCCTTGCTGGATTTATTCCGCTTTATGATTTATTTTCAGAGGTGTATGCAAGGAATGAAGAAGACAAGAGAAAGGGAAAGCTTGGAAAAATGAAGGAAAACAAAACCACATATGGATTTCTTTCTTATCAGCAGTTAATTGTATGCAAAAAAACCTTAGTATTAAACCACATTTCAATTTTGAACGCGTATGATCCTCCATACGTTTCACTGACGTTTCCCTTTTTTTGCATGCGTGATGTGACATGACAATAATATGAAAAAAAACGAGCCAGGTTTTGTGCTTTGGCACATGAGTCACCTTTTTCCTAGTTGCAGTATTGTCACCGCTTTAGTGATTCTTTACTCCTTCATTGAAGACAAAAAGATCCAACTCTCCCTTTAACGAAGACAATGCTAACACTCTTCTCTCTGGCTTTTCTTTTCTTTTTATTTATTTATTTATTTATTTATTTATTTATTTATTTATCTACTTTTAGGAAAAATTTAGACAAGAATTCATAAAGCCCTTTTTAAAATGCTTATTTGTATGTCATTAAATCTATTGATATAGAACTTCTGAACTACATACTTTATATCTGTAATTACATTGGCTTAGTTTCTTACCTATTTTGTCTCCATTTCTATTTCTGAACTATCTGGTTGCATCTCTTCTTCCGTTATCATACTTTCACCATCTATACAGATTCACATAATCTGAGAGGATGTCCAGCAATCTCTAAATACTATTTTTGGCTTAATTATCTTTAAATGCCTAATTCAGGATAGTCATGCTGATATTTCTGCACAATTTTCTCCCAAGCTTGGCTATTAATATTACATTGTAAATCAGCACATGATTTTCCTTTTGAATCATTCCACTTCCATTTCACTGAGGACTGTACAAATGTATAAATTGATACTGCTGAGCTTTTTAGATTTAGCCAGCTGCTGGAAAAAGGTTAATAGGTTTGGTTGCCTGGGGATACTATTCCAGTTCAAGTCTGTCAGATGTCTAATCATGTGTCTCAGCAGAAGATATTACCCATAGCAGCTTTTTCCCATCTTCTACATTTCCCTAAAGTTTAAAAAGAGGGGACTGTCCCATCATCAAATACATGATTTAGACCTCTGATTTTAAAAATCAGGTTAAATCAAATATATTTATATATATATATATATAAAAATATATATGTTTGTTTGTCAGTTTTAAGCACAAACTTGCTCCATAATGGGGTGACTCTGACATTAGATGAATTAAGGTAAGCATAAGGGTCGTTCCAGTAATATACTTGGTTATTAAAAAAATAAAAGGAAAATGCTCGGTTTTAGAGATGTAGCAGCTAAATATGGTTAAATTTGCCTTCTAAATGTGCCAGCCAGGTGTTTGCCCACTTGAAAACTACTCCAATGACTGCAATAGTGTGGCTAATTTACTGAAGTGCAAGAGTACTAAATGGGTCTCTTCAGTTAAGAGCTCCATTTCCTTGAATTTTGTTTTTTTGTTTACATCACCGAAAAATGAACTTTTACATATGCTTTTCAGTCAATTATCCCTCTGAGTGTGTATACAAGTATACGTGATGTCCGCCCTGGCCAACACTGCAGGAAACGTGCCAGGAATCTGCTTATTTGCCTAATAGGTTAAAGTTTCCAAGTGAGGAGGACTCCAGGTTTGTGTTCTCTGTGGATGAGATACCTCATGGTCACATACATACACATTTATTGTCGTAAAATTTTGTATTAAAAACTACAAAAAACCCCATTGGTTTCACAGTCATGGCATTCGTCTGTAATGGGTAGATGAAGCACATGAACTTCTTTGTCAGAAGTGTACTAAAGCACACATAAAAGGTAAGATAATAGTAAAAAGTCCAGATAATAGAAAAGTATAGGAAAAAAAAAAACAACACAACAAAACAAATTCAGGAGCTTTATGAGGTAATAATATGTAGGGATTTAAAATTAAGCGGATTCCAGACAGCACAGTCATCTTCACTGCCTCAAGTTTGCCCCTTAGAGTGTGTATTAATTGCTCCTTCCTATCAGAGTCAAACTTCACAGTATTCAAATCGGATCAAAGCTGGATTTTATTGTGTTTCAAGCATTCTCAGTAATTATTATTCCAAGGTAATTTGTTTTTTTAAGGTGTCTGCTTAAAGTTTCCATCTTTAAAGTGAAAATCCTAGCCAATTACACTGATGGGTAGATCAGCTCCAATTAACTTAATCATTTTGCTATTTTCTTCATATTTATCTGCTGCAGCTCATACTTCTAGGTTATTAATCCCTGTTAAGGACGCATTAGCCACCGGCTAGCAGGGAGTATAGCTACTGGATCTGCTATAGCGGGAGCACTGCAGAAAGCTCGGAGATGGCTGGCAGCGAACTATCTGCAGGAGTTGTAAACATATATTCAGTAAGCGGGGACTTTGTCATCAGTATGTTTTATGAGTCACCTTTTTTTTGCTTTTTTCTTCTAAAAATCAATCTCCACAACAGAATAGTCCGGGCAGGGTAATTTTGTCTTGATTTTACAAACGGAAAGATGGAGATAGATGCGGATAACACATTTACACAAGATGTCACAAGAAGTGCTATGTCCTCAAATCTTGTCCTTGGACTGTCTTTTCTTGACCAATATTACAGCTTTAACTACACAGGGTCAAGGCAGGTTGTATGGTTCAAGCTGTTCTGTAAGAAGAGCAAGCCAGGCAAGAAACATAGAACTGTACTTTCTTAATTGTGTAATTTTTGATTGTTTAAAATTTCCATGTTTTATTTCGAAGATAAGGGAGACTGAAGGGGAAGTCATTAGCTCGGCCAAATATGGATTAACTAACAGGGAATTTTGTCATGGATTTATTTTCAAACACTCACAAAAGGCTGAATGTGCATTTTAAAATTCACCATGTCTGTGTGCCACGTTTCTTCCTTTCTTGTGCTCTCTTTTGTTTTTGTTGGGGCATAACAAGAAAACGCAGGAGCTGGCTGGGCTTGGAGAACATCATCTGTAGAAAAACAAAACTATATTCTTTAAAGGAAAAGAGGATATTTTTTATTCCCCCCACTGCATCCCCCAGCTATTTATAGAAGGATATAAGTGAAAGATGAGCATAAATTCTTTATGAATTTCACCCGCCCTCCCTCCTTCCACCAAAAAAAGAAGAAACAACAGCAGAGAAAAATACCTAGAAACAAGCTCTTTTCTTTCTTTGGCAGCTTGGCAGTGTGGGCTAGTTTTTAATCTCTGCTGGAGCCTTTTAGTAGAATTACCTTATCTCTAATGGCAGCTGTCACTTTACCTAAACCTACGCTCACTGCTTTGTATTTTCTGCTTTCTCATTCGTGCTGCTATTCTCATTATACATCCCCAAAGGGCTACGAGCATAGAAAACAACATAACATAACAACATAACGGAACATAACAGAACATAGTATGACATAACAGAACATAAGGAAGGAGAAAAAAGATGGGTGGGAAGAGAAAGGGTCATTTAAGCTTTGCAGAAGTTGTTCAGTGAAGTGTATTGTTTGGAAATGGCTAATTGCAGCAGTACAGCCGATGTGGCAGCGTTGGTCTGTGTTGTTTCTGTAAAACGCCAATAATCAGTAGGGTTTTGATACTGCATGAAGAGTATGGTACCTGGAAAACGGCATTATCAAATAGATAATGTAAACCAGATGAGGACCTCGTTATTTTACACCCTTTCTCTTTCCTTTTCTGTGTGTTGTACTCTGTTCAGACTTTGGGGATTTAAACTGATTTTCCTTAAAGCTTTCTCTATAGGCTTTCATTGTTCAGATCATGATAAGCTTTGCTCCTATCACCACTGGAAAAAAAAAAAAAAAAGAAATAGGCACTGTGCTGAAGACATTATAGTGGAATCATAAAATCACAGAATGGTTTAGGTTGGAAGGTACCTTGAAGATCATCGAGTTCCAACCCCCCCTGCCATGGGCAGGGACACCTCCCACTAGATCAGGTTGCTCAAGGCCCCGTCCAGCCTGGTCTTGAACACCTCCAAGGACGTGGCATCCACAACTTCCCTGGGCAAAGGAAGAAGTGCCTCACCACCCTCAGAGTGATATCCCCTCTTCCAGTTTGAAGCCATTCCCCCTCATCTTATTACTCCATGCCCTTGTAAAAAGTCCCTCTCCAGCTTTCTTGTAGGTCCCCTTCAGACACTGCGAAGCTGCTATAAGGTCTCCCCGGAGCCTTCTCTTCACCAGGCTGAACAACCCCAACTCTCTCAGCCTATGCTTATAGCAGAGGTGCTCCAGTCCTTGGAGCCTCTTAGTGTCCTCCTCTGGACCTGCTCCAACAGGTCCATGTCCTTCTTACATTGAGTGCTCCACAGCTGGATGGAGTACTCCAGGTGAGGTCTCACCAGAGCAGAGTAGAGTGGCAGAATCACCTCCTTTGACCTGCTGGCCACACTTCTTTTGATGCAGCCCAGGATGCAGTTGGCTTTCTGGGCTGTGAGCACACATTGCCGGCTGATGTTGAGCTTCTCATCCATCAACACCCCCAAGTCCTTCTCCTCCTTATGCAATGGTGTGTAGAATACAAGGGAAAATCCTGTAAAACTCTGAGGACATGCAATCAGGTGTGTGGGTTTGGTTTTAGGGGATTTTTTTTGTGTGTTTATAGAGCACCTGATATAATATGACATCAACCACATCAACCAATGAGAGTTTCTGGTTGTTATAGTATTACTGGTGTGAACAAATAGACCCCAAATCAGGATGACTACTGTCATGAAAGGAGGAGCAATGGTTAATTGCGTTGTTTTCTAACTAGAGATAGGTTAAAGCTGTACTGCAATGATTTTCTAACTTGATTTCATGGATTCCATTCTTTAAATCAGTGCTGAGACTCCCACTGGGTTGAGTCACACAGGATCATGCCAAAAGTCCTCTGTCATCCTAGATTAGAGAACACACAACTTCAGTGAAACCAGCTTAGAGTCCTTTGGGAGCTGATGCTAACACATAACAGTGAATTTTAAGTATTTTACAGGTGATTAGCTCTCAGCAGTGGTTGAGGTGACATGTCTATTTTTTTTTCCCCCTGTGTTCAGCAAAGTCAAAGTAAGGCTGGGCAAAGAGCAAATTGGAAAAAGGAGGGGGATTCTGCGCCTGACACTCCCAAGGATATTATCTTCAATGGTACTGGCATGGCCTGGTTAACATTATGACTTAAGTTGTTAAGTCAGATTGAGAAAATCATCTGTGTGGTATACCTTGTTCTTTCTTATAGTTTCTTCTGATTTATTTTTTTTTTCCATCTGTATTACAGATGAAGATCACAGGTAGCTTTGAGCTTATTGGAAGCTGGAAACCACTTGCTAACACCTACTTATGGTAGAAAAGTTGTACCATTTAATTAATGGTACAGTGGAATTAATTAATAGTACCCTGGAATTAATGCAAATAACCATTTTTTCTTATTTTTATGCATACATATATTTTCTGTGTTTTTCTGACTCTGAAGTAAATCTTAAACTGAGAAATGGATTTTTTTGCTAATTTGTGTTCAAACTGGAAAATTGTGAAAGAAATACACAAAAATTGTCTGCTAATTTTTTTTAGTTAAAAGAATTGTTTTCCCAAATTTTGATAGTGGATAAATATTCCATGGGATCTATAAAGTAATTCAGCATAAAGAACAATGGTAAAGAGTACACACTGCAGCTCTCCACCAGTGCAGGTCACTGTTGGGAATACGGGAATAACACTTACATAGTGTCAAAACATAGAGTTTCACAAACTGAAGACCATAGATCTGTTTCTGACCAAGAGAGGAAGCATCTGTTAGGCTTCATGCTGGGATAATTCCTGCAGCTCACAGTCCAATTCAGGTTTGTTTTTTTTTTTAGTTTCCAGTAGCACTTTTGACCACTGCAATTACTAAATCAAGAAAAATAAAGCTGTTCTGTGTCCTTATACTGTATTTCTGTGGTGTAGATTCAACTCTGAGCAAACATGTCAATGGCTTGGAGATAAATTTAAACCTTTTGGGGAGAAAAACAAAAAACCTACTAGATTTTCTGTAGAGGAGTAACAATGATATTTGGGTGTGAAAGGTTTATGTGGTTCAGAAGAAAAGCATAGACCTGCAGTAAGGTAGCCCAACTGTAAGGTTAATGGGGTTTATTTTGCATTTGTTTTCTAATTTCTATTTACAAGAAGATGTCATCTGTAGTATTATGGAAATAGCTAGAAGGAAGTTTCACTTCATGAGTATTGTTGAGAACGGCTGATCTTGTAACATCTGCAAGATGCTCAGAAACTCTGGTGGGGTCTATTATCCAGGAATTCATGTAGCTTCCAGCCCAGAACTTGTATCCGAAAGATGGGGGAAAAAAGGAAAAGGAAAAATCTTCCCTTATTTCCAAAGACCTTTCCTTTCTTTTGTCTGGATAGCAATTGCAAAGGCATTGTATCACTAGCACATTACGATTTGGGTTTGACGATTGGGGTTTTCTGTCCTGATTCAAGGAAAAGAGGCCAATAGATTGTATATTGGGATTTTGTTTCACTTTGACATTGTGTTTTCTACTGATGTTAAAGTTTTATAAGTATCAGGTTTTTTGTAGTACCTAAGGTTAGCTAGACCTACACTGGCTTTATGAGAATGGATGAAGTACCTGCTTGGATGCATAGACAGATATATCAGAAAGACACAAGTAAGGCAAACTGCCTCCCCGTCTTTTAGCAGATGCAACCATACCATTGCAATCAACATGAAGTAATGCTCAAATGAGACTGATTCATAAACAAAGGATATTTGGGTGAACCTAAGCAAGTGAGAGATGAAGGTGACAAGCAGAGGAAATTCCAGGACAGTAATAGTTTATTTGGGCTAAAGACACAGACTCACAATGAATTATTGTCTTAGGAATGTTTCTGGATACAGATTCTGCTCTCTTATGTAGTAACATATACGAACGAGACATAAGATTAGAAAACAACCTCCTTCTAGCTGGATGTTAGCCCTGACCCAAGCCATAAATACTGCTATTCCCATCCACGTGCACTAGAGCAATGCCAGATGAAAGCATGAAGTACCTGAAGAACTTACTTCTGGTACAAAATTCCCAGCCATGCCGTAACACCTAAAGCTCTAGGATGAAGATCATGATTTACATGTCTGCTTATTCAACAAATAGAATTGTGATGTGGGTTTTTTTCATACATAGATATATTTTATTGTAAGTATGTGAGTACTGGAGTGGGAAAGTTGAGGAAGAAGTATAAATGTAAGTAGTATTTCTGTGGCCTGTTTTCAAACATGTGAAATGGGCATAAAGGTATAAATAATTTAAATTTTAAAAGAAGAAGAAATTATAACACTTCACTGTGCAAACAGAAAAGAAATGACAGCTGTTTTGTTACAGAATTCCTTAGTAGGTGGATAGTGCATATTACTGAATAAGAGACACTAATAAGAAATATAAAACTAGCTACACGTAAAAGTAACAACAACAAATTTCCTTCCAACTCCAGAATTTCCGTATAAATTACCTTTCCAAATGATCATTTGGAAAATTTCTGAAAGATTCCATTTCTCAGCTGTAAGATATCTCAAACAACTTAAATACCTTACAAATTTTTGCCACAGTTTATTACCCTAATATTTTTTACTTCTGCCTTTAATATTTCTGCTTGATTTGTCCATCCTAGAATATTAAATGACACCAATGATTTAAAAGACCAGTTACATTGTTAAGCTGTGCTAGTTAAGCCATAGTTCTTCACTAGAGCAAATGGCACACACATAAATAATACAACACAGACTTGAGAAAAAAATTCCTGAGTGACCAAATCAAATTCCCCATGGTGAAGGTACTATGTCAGGTCATGCTTTTGATAACCTCATGACCAAAAATTTTTTAATTAGAAATAATTGCAGAGCAATTGCAAATGTTAAATGCATTGTTGTAACAGTATTGATGTTGGTGGTGTTGATTCTTTATTTTTCTCTGCAAGTAATTTTGTAAGTATAAACGAGATACATTTCCAGGATCTTTTTCCATGTAGGATTTTTATTTCCCTTCATAGAATTTTAGGTTGTGGTATTTTTTTCAGGGAAGTTCAAAACTTTGCCTGTAATTAGTTAATATTTCTAAAAAGCTTAAAGAGATAAAGAGCTATATAAATGCTAAGTGTTACTATTTCTTCTGGCAGAGGTAAATCTGATTTTCTGTTATAATGAGGAAGGCCATAGCTCATCATCTTGGCTGATTACAGAAGTTACAAGAACAGATTGCCCATAACCAATGTATACCCTTCTTTCCCATTTTGAAAATTATATTGCTCACAGCTTGACTCCTTAGAGGGTAGAATTATAATGTTTTTGAGTGTGTCTGAAAGAGAATGTCAACTAAGTCTGGTCGCTCTGAAGAATTCTGCTTAAGTTTACTTTCGAGTCAGACAAAGGAGCTTTGGAAAACAAAATAAAATAAAAAAAAAAAACTTCATAAACTTTTTACCTAAAACTGTAAATGTCTGGATAAGGTGTTCTTGGGCTTCTTTTAGTTTTGGTATTTTCTTTTCTTTTCTTTTCTTTTCTTTTCTTTTCTTTTCTTTTCTTTTCTTTTCTTTTCTTTTCTTTTCTTTTCTTTTCTTTTCTTTTCTTTTCTTTTCTTGTCTTTTCTTTCCTTTCCTTTCCTTTCCTTTCCTTTCCTTTCCTTTCCTTTCCTTTCCTTTCCTTTCCTTTCCTTTCCTTTCCTTTCCTTTCCTTTCCTTTCCTTTCCTTTCCTTTCCTTTCCTTTCCTTTCCTTTCCTTTCCTTTCCTTTCCTTTCCTTTCCTTTCCTTTCCTTTCCTTTCCTTTCCTTTCCTTTCCTTTCCTTTCCTTTCCTTTCCTTTCCTTTCCTTTCCTTTCCTTTCCTTTCCTTTCCTTTTCTTTTCTTTTCTTTCTTAATATTAATCCCTTGCAAGTTACACTAAGAGACTGAAGTAAGTTTCCTGTCTCAGCCTGTCCACATCTGCTGTGTGGATTGATAAGGTATTAGTTTCCACGAATGATGTTCTGGTATCATTCTCAAGCACGAAAGAAAAGAGTTTATTTCATGCATGTTCTCACATAGCAAATATTATTTTACACATATAATGATGAAAGAAATAGCAGTAAGAGAGGGAAAGAGGAGAATATCTCAGCTGCTTGAGAGATTCCAAAGTGGATCTGGGAAGGTTTTACTGAAAATGATTGCTTTATCTCCAGTTTATCTCCTTGCAACTTATTTAAATTTCCTGACCAAAACCATTTCCACTTCAGCTACTGTGAGACTGGAAGTTCATTATGCATGGCACCTGCTTCCTTTTAGCTGTTATTTACTGGACATGATTATGTTAGCATGACTTCTTGAAAATAGATTGCAAATATAAAGCGAAGGAACTAACTGTGAGCAGGTGAGGAAGGATGGTTTTATAATTATGAGATCAACTTCAGCTTTTGAAAACCTGTAACAAAATCAGAAGTAAAATCAACTACTCCTTCATAATAGTTCTGCTTTCAGAAGTGACATTGCATGGTATGATTCTTACCTACTCATCTTCAACACCATACTAAGACTTAATTTTTCATTTGGATAAATCTGGATGCCCAAGAAACAAAGTACAAAAAAAACCAGCACTCTAGAAGAAAAAAAAAATCAAGTACAGAGTACTTCTTGAGAAGTTTGTAAAATATTAATGCTAGGACTTTTCTACCAAATTTTGATTTTTATGTTCATAATTTTTGTGGGGGTTTTTTTGTTATAAACTTTCATTACCAGCTGTGAACTGACTCTTAAATAAGCTTCCTTGAGCTATTAGTCATTGCTGCCTCATTAGTATTGTAAATACTACTTTGTAGCGTCTGCCATCCTCTCTTGGCATTTGAGGTTTCAGCCAAGCAGTTTGTTATTTTTTATTTATATTTCCAAAGATTGCAGAGAACAAATGTTCACCAGCTGCAATTCTATCTTCAAAACCTACTGGAAATAGGAGCCATCACAATTTAAGAGATTATAGAGCCAAAACTTGTAGTGTTTCTTGGGTCCTGCATATGACTAACTTCCCCTGCAGTGCGAGACACAAGCTAATAACAGTACGTAGAACTTTTTTACAAGATGGACATTAACATGGATATATTTTTCATCAAAATTGTTTTCTCCTTCTTTCCCCCCCTGGTGACTCAAGGTGATTTATGTGCTTATGGCTTTCAGAAAGTTGGAAAAAAGATTAAATTACAATACTTTGACCAAAGCCTCAACTATTTAACTATTTTTAAAGAAAACAGATTTTAATGGAGGGGTTTTTTTGTTGTTTTTTTTGAGGGGGGTGTCTTTTTGTTTGATTGTTTGGTGGTGGTTTGAGGTTTTTTTGGGGGTTGGGGGTGGTGGTTTGTTTTTTTTTTTAAATAGATGGAGGAAACTAAATCATTGTCCAGTTAACCGTAGCACTGGCTAGTGCTGAACTTGGGATGCAGAACTAACATGGATGAGCAGTTTAAGCCACCATGGTGACTACAATGAATCTGGTTGGTGAAACAAAAGAAAAATCACAGCAAATTTTGCAGGGAGATTTCTTGGTTTCTATCATAAAAAAAAAAAAAGGGGGGGGGGGAGAAAATTTATGGAGCCAACTTAACATAAATAGCATTGTTCTTTGCAGTTATCATGGTGATAATGCCTTCTGGAGCCTCTGCTTTTTGAGCTTTTTAGAAAGCCATTAAGTGGTACTGCATGGTTACACCACAGCTGAAACTATTTTTTTAAATGGAAGATTTTCACGTGACTCCAAGACCTGGGCTGTTCAGTGGTGTCAGCTCCATAAGTTTCCTAGTAAAAACTGCAGGAAATGGCAATGCTGTCTGAGGCTTCATAATCCTCTGCATCTGGAAAATCCCCAGCACTGTCAGCAAGACCAAACCACAGAGTGTCTTAGGTAAATTAAGCCAATACTATCTATTAGTTAAGAGATCAGTGCTCTCACTTTGGGGACAATTGCAGTTATTTTTTGTTCCTATTATTATGACACTGTGTCATTACTGATATAAAAAGAACGAGGAACATGTGCAAAAGTAAACCACATGCTGTCTCAACTAGCCAAGAAAATATATACCAGATGGGAAATGATGAGACAAGCCATTGCAACGGATCAGCTGGTCATGGAACAAATGCAGAAGAAGCCTCAGGGCTTACACGCCAAACCCGCGGTACCGACAGCATCCAGGAATAAGGCATCCACCTGTGACACCTTGTAAAAGTCGGCCTCTTGCTTCTACGTAAAGTAAAGTGCTGGACTCAAGAGTGACTAGAACTAATAAGATAAATCATTTCCTTTCTAACACTCTAAGAGTTGGAGCACTGTCCAGCCAAGGCCTTACCAAGATCTCTGTGAGCAAAAAAGTTTTAAGCACAATGAAACCGCTTTCCCAGCTTTAGTCAGTGACTGAGAGATTTGAGTTACTGATGTGCCCTTTTTCAAAGCTGTGTAGTATCTAATTTTTTACTGACATTGAGACTGTGGGTTTCCATCAGTTATCTTGAGCATTGACTGTACAGTCTAAGGAAGAAGTTGAGAGGTGCTACCAACAGACGGGAGCCTGAGATCATGGCGGGCAACTCTTTCGCTCAGTGTTTGTGACTTAGTTTTAGCTACCTGGCAGGCTATGTGGGCTTTGCTTTTCCTTAGTTCTCGTAATCCAAAATAGAACTGATCTCTGTTTTAGCACCCTTAGTGGGGAAGACGAGGATTTAAACTGATATAAATCTAGTTGGTGCAAAGTCATGTATTTTCCCCTTTCCAGATTTTACCTGAAGTAGAACAAATAGTAAATCCACAATTTTATAGGTTTTCCCAATAACTACAGTTTAAAAGATGCTGTTGTGCTAATTTGGCAGAGTGTAAAAATGTCGTTTACATCTGTACTGGAATGGTTATAGTGACTTATTATAAACTGCCCCCCATCCCTGCAAAAAATAAAGCTAACAACTGTGATAATAGGCAACAGAAATTTGCACAAATGCAAATTTTGAATACTTAAGGGGTAATTAAAGTGTTACAATTTCTGACATATAAGAACAATGACTAATAAAACAGTAAACGTAGCATGTCGTTGAAAGCTGTTGTACATATTATTGGGGGTACTCATAGATGTACTCCCTAAACTCCCCTGCTGAGCAATTCCCACTCTTGGGAGCCACTCTATGTCAGCATCTTCAAAGGACATAAAAATATCATTTCCTTACTTTTATTGCAGCTTATTTATGAACAAATAACTTAACCACATTCATTTCCCAGTAGGAATATTTCTAGTAAGAGACTCTAGTAAGAGACTCTGATCAATGAAAGCAGAATGAAAAATAATTTAAAAACTCTCTTTTAATCCAGTCTTTTTTTTTTTTTTTAGTCTCTTTGCTTATTTGAAATAAGCTCTCAGCTAAAATGAGTCTACTGAGGGATGAGTGGGTCTATAATTGATAGAATAACATCACAGTCTAGATGTACATCTCTTCCTAGATAGTTCACAAGGATTATCCATTTCCAAATCTTCTGTGAATTTAGCAACCAAATTCTCCAGAAATGCACGAAAGTTGTGCTTAACAGCACCAACAACAAAACCCAATGTGGAAACAAAGGCAGAAAATGCTCTGCTGAAAGTCTTCCAAGAAACACGTGGTACAGATGAGAATAAACCTACTGAGAAAATAGGTCCTTTAAAGGGGCCTATTAACCCCTTAAAGGTTAGCGAGCATCAATACACATTTGAATCTTTAAAATGGCCTTAACCACAAATCATCTTTCCCTTAACAAGACCTTTCTTGTGCTTCAGTTTGCCTTGTAAAACTGTATTTTCAATTCTTCTACCTTACTGTTACTTTCAAAAGTTCTGTTCGTTTCACAAATTAATTTCAAAAAGTTTCTTAAACCTAATTAAACATACAGAAAGTTATATACAGATAAGTCATAAGCAAAAATCATTTTTGTTCATCATGGTCAGGAAAATACTGCTAAGTGAAATTTGGGAGGCATTTAACAGTGGGAGGAGGTTAAGGAATCTGCTGTGATGATGTAATTGCATACTTAGGGGTGTATTATGTCAATGTAAGTTCTTCACTATGAGCTGGAGATAAAGTCCTGGTTCAGTGGCTGCCTGTGGGATAGTGGTCATTTATTTCTGTGCATGGGATTTCACTTGATATTTTCTTTGTTTTGTAGTTTATATGTAAAAGTATTGTGCTGAGTACTATGCAGTTATTGAAAAAGCTCTGAGGGAAAATTGTGTTATCAATAGGTCTTTTTTTTTTTTACCTCCCCCTTACTTCGATAGAAAATTTAGAGGTTAAATTTTAAAATCCTCTGAATAGTTAAAGAAAATAAAATGATACTTAATATTTTAATAGAAATTATAAAATTTTGGGAAAAAAGGAAATACAGGGAACAATTTATAAAAAATACTCATAGAAATAGATATAATTCTATGGGGCCTACAGGAAAGCTGGGGAGGGACTCTTTATCAAGGAGTGTAGCGATAAGACAAGGGATAACGGTTTTAAACTGAAAGAGGGGAGATTTAGATTAGATATTAGGAAGAAATTCTTTACTTTGAGGGTGGTACGGCACTGGCCCAGGTTGCCCAAAGAAGTTGTGGATGCCACATCCTTGGAAGTCTTCAAGGCCAGGCTGGATGGGGCTTGGAGCAACCTGGTCTGGTGGGAGGTGTCCCTGCCCATGGCAGGAGGGTTGGAACTAGACGTTCTTTAAGGTCCCTTCCAACTTAAACCATTCTATGATTCTATAAGATATATATATGTATTTCTGAGCTGTTCTTATATATAACTCTTT
The DNA here is from genome assembly GCF_000708025.1 of Charadrius vociferus. Taxonomy (NCBI): domain Eukaryota; kingdom Metazoa; phylum Chordata; class Aves; order Charadriiformes; family Charadriidae; genus Charadrius; species Charadrius vociferus. The sequence continues at coordinate 8,700,853 of NW_009647680.1, forward strand.
GATGCTGTCACATCAGTCAGTTAAATCAAATTTGTCTTGGAAATTGCAAGTCATGTTTTTTAGTAGTATAAGATCTTTAATATCTCCATTAATCAGAACATTGTTTTGCAGCAACATTAACCTCGATGATGACCTGCAATAAAAGTCATCCGAACAACCCACAGACCCTTACATCTGAGCTGGTTGCTCAGGTTGCCTGTAAAATCCAAGGAGAAGGACAAGTACTTTTAAAGTATCTCATCCAAAACAGATGACCAAAATAGGTCAGACGATCACAATCTGAAAGTGACTCCTTGTCTCCACTGACTACAGGGGAGGGTGGGTGTGAGTGTAGATTATTTTAGCTTCACATATCTACTGCCTAGACCTGCAAGTGGAGACAAAGGAATTCCAGCCCTGATGTGTAGAAGCTGTTAAATATGTGTAAGCCAAACGAGACTCTTGTTTGAGCTAGCCAATCACTGTGTACCATTTCAGAGCATCCTTCCTATTCTTATCAAAACAGGTTCTCAGCCACAAAAAAAGGCAATGAAATATTTAGGTTTCTTGTTACTTTAGGTGTTTCCCAATAATGTATGCCAGTGTGTACATGTGGACATTTTTACTCAATATTTTTTCACTATCTAAAAGGTTGATTTTATCGTTCTAGTTTTTCAAAGGGAAAGGATTATCTGCAAATTAGATTGGCCTCAAGCCTGCATATAAAAAAGAAAAGGAAGATAAGACCCCCTTGTAACCACTCCCCTGGGAGTAATCTCAGTATCTTCACTGGGATTGCAAGCATTCACTATATTGCAAGATTGTAATATTAATTTGAAAGATAAGCAGCAGTATAATAAGAATTTCTGATATTAGAGGTAATACTAGTATTCAAGAGTGTGCAAATCCCATGTAAATCAGAAAAGAACACGTTGGCCAAGGGAGGGCAGGGATTTGGTAACAGTGGAGAAGGAGCTGGAGGGGGAGAGACTTTTCCACTGCAGCCTCCCTGCACTCATGATGGGAAAAACATAGGAGAATGCACGCTACCAGGACTTTGCTGTGTATTGTTGTAGAGATCAGCTGAAGTATAGGAAAGGTGGAAAAATGATTTTTTTTCTAAATTAATCTATGAGTACTCTGGAATGTCTGAGTGACCCAGGACATGCTGGTGGCAGGTGGTGCATCTGCATCCCTGGGAGCGCTCAGAGGTAGAGGCATCACTACGTTATTAATTCACATAGCTATCTGACAGCACCCAATGGCAGTGTGATTGAGGCCACCCAAAAAAATAGCCAGGCTGTGTCTAATCAGGGAACCAGTGATTACTTAGCCAGAACGGATCCAGTTTTCATATATGTGTTTTCCCTGGCTCATTTCTGCTTCAAAGCTCATAATGCAAATACGATGGGAATACACTGTGAGTCCAAATTACAATAAAACTGAATGCCAAACCTTAGGCTTACATTTTCTCAATAGAAAAAGACCTCAACACTAATCCTAAGCTGAAAATCAAACTTTATCACTTTCTTGCAGTATAGCTGGCTTTCTTAAAACTGCTCAGCTATACCTTTTAGAAAGAAGACGGCATGCATATATCACTCACACAGGGTTTTTACATAGAACTTATCAGGCCGTGCTTTAGTAGGCTTCTTATGGTTCTCATCCTGATTGCAATTTGTAGACCTGAATGCTTTTTAGATATTCCCTGAATCGCTCTGCAATTTCATTCTCTTCTCCCCTTTTCCTTTATCTTCACATTTAAATGTATTTCACTCTTATCCTCAATCTGCCATTCAGAATATGTCAACTTGAGGAGTAGTAGACTATAGCAATAACTGACAGTATTTTAAAAAATCAGTCTAGACTGTATGCAGCAGGTCTCAGAGAAAACTGCTCGCCTATGATATATGGCATTTTAACATATTATTCTAAATTACTTCCATCAAGCAGCAAAATGGCATTCAGTTCACGAGCATGTGAACAAGCTGAAGAATTTCCTTTGACAACACGCTCTTTGTGAGATCAAACTTGTAAAACATCACATCAAATTTAATGTCTAATGTATCAACTTATTCCCTTGCTTTGTTTTTTTTTTTTTAGTTCTAAAGATTTCATGTTGAGAGGATATTTTTACCAAGTTGACATAAATATTAGAAATACAGAAGAAAATGTGACTTATTCTTCCTACAAGAAATGTCTCTAAAAGACAGTGCAGCACTTAGAAATAATCAGACTGCAGAAATGGAGAAGATAAGGAAATGACAGATTCATTAAACAGCTGTTTGCATCTGTCTTTAAAGCAAAAGCAGATTTTAGACAGCTGCATAACACAGAAATATGTCCTAATAGAGCAGAAAGTAGGAGTTGCATGCAATACAGCAATAACAGGAATTGTTGAAATTCTTAAACGAGATTACACTCTGCAAAGTGACACTGAAATAACAACATTCAGGATTCTGGATTTTTTTTTCTCCCTTCGACTGTTCAGTTGTCTTCCAGCCTGATAAAGCCTAAGCTGTAAAATCAAGCGAACCACTGGTTTGATTTTCTGGTTGGCAAGAAGGGATGTGCACCAGCCTGGTTGGAGCTGTGCAGTGTTCATGAGGACTGCTTTCACCTGTTACTGCTGGTGATGGGTGGTGGTTCCTGCTGGATGAAGTGTTTCAACGCAAAGGGGGACTGACAGTGATGAATCTCCTCTCTGAAGTAAAGGGGCTTAACAAAAAATAGCCATTTCAATTATCTTTCTGAGTACTATATTTAATATAGTATTATATATATTATATATACCATATTTAACATACTGCAATATATATATTATACATAGAGAGAATATAAATATTGATATTTAATATGAGGACCTGTAAGAGGACCTGAGTTTCCCACTGCAGAGCACCTTACTGGGAGCACCATGACTTTGGCTGACTTCTTTGTTCTCAATGAAGCAGCCAAGGCTCCTTGAATATCCCTACCTACTCCCCAGTTCAGTGCCTAATTATAAACTCTGTGAAAATAAATCCCTGACAAAGTTTCTTATACCCAGACTGATGAACCATTTATGTTGGTGCTTGATCCAGCCTGGGAGGACTTTTGCTTATTTAAGGGTCCTGAACCAAAAATGACTATGATATCACACTCTCCTGTTGCTCTGCTGCCCCCGTGAAGTTATTCTGATATAAATACTTTGAACTCACAGTCCTGGTTGCTATATTTCTCCTGCCCCTCTTTGTATCCCCTCTTCAGTTACACCAAATTGCAGTTCTGGTACCTTCTTTTGTTTTAAATTTGTATTCTTGGTAAATTGATCTGGGGAAAAAAACAAGAAAAAAAGCGTTCATGGTTCACCCTTCTGTTTTTCCCACTCACTACCATGACCATGCTCTGCATTGGATTTTCATTATTAACTGCCAGCCAGCTTACAGGTGAGCTCCAGGTGACCACTTTTGGTCTGCCACAACCAGAAGGAGTGGAGTTGTAATTTACCCATTAGGTCTTGTCACCAGCACAGAGGAGGAGCAGATAGATGTACCTTCCCTCCCTCCCTTTGCCTTAGATATGTAAGTTTAGTCCACAAGCCGAGAAAAACGCAACAGAAGTTGCACTGAAAACACTACTGATTGTCTGTGTGATCCCTTTTGCATAATTTGTTTGATCTTATTTGTGTTATTTACATTAACTCCCTGGAAAAGTATCAGTTTTCATAGAAATGCATTAATTGCAACTGTAAAGTGAAAACTACAGAGATATTTTGGTGGTTTTGATCAAGATTTTAAAATTCTGATAAAAATCTTGCATAGTCTCAGCAGTCTAAAGACAATTTCTAACTGATGTTCTTTGGTTTTGATATTTTATTCTGGGTCTGTGCTAGTTTCTTCTCTACCACTGAAAGCCTAAATGATCACAGAAGTGTATGCTAGAGAGTTCCCTTCCTTCCCCAACTGTAGGTCCCTCTTGCTAATTTTCCATTCCAAATTTGTCAAGCTTATTTTTCCTCTTTTGTACTTCAGTGTCTGAGTGTCCTCAGCCACCGATCACACGAGAGAGAAACTCAAAGCTAAAGAGCTCTCTCTGTCCTGCATGAGCAAATGCACAATCCCAGGCTCATCTGTCACAGTACTACAGTGAAATTTACCCTGAAACAAATATTTATGGCTGTGTGAAATTTCCCAATTCCTCCTTTGGCCTTCAGGACAAAAATGTATTGTCTTCTTAAACAAAGATCATAAATGCCGATTCTCTTGCCATGAACATGCAAAAAACAAGTAACAGTGGATGTACAGCTTAGGATGTAGGCAAAGGAAGGCCTCAAATTCTGCCTAGAAATATAGAATAACTACAAAGAAAGTTAAATGAAACAAAAACCTTCTGTGAATTAATTCAATAAATTATGTTTAGGTCAAAATTATTTTTTTTTATTTTTTTTCTTTTCTGTATCCTATTATAAAAATATTTCCAACGCTGCATATATATACACATGTATATCTATGTTAACTTTGGTATAAATAGTCTGCTTATTAGAACTAAACTAGGTAAGTTTTTCACTTTAAAGATTCCAAATAATTGATATCTGGGATTCTAGACATAATATTAGATTAGTTGAAAGCCAGCTTTTTTTCTTTGCTCAGAGAATCAATAGGTAACAAGCTGTTATGTACCAAATTCCCCAGGGCAAACTGAGATGTATTACAATGTTAGTGGGTGAATTGAAATAATAACTGGCCTAATACATATAATCACTATAGCAGTTAGTGTCTGACCAGTGTTTCAGGTATGGATATCTACATTGTGGACCATAACCTTCATTCTTCCCCTGATATGCCAATTGTGCTGATGATCGCATTTGCTCAAGCCTTAATTTAGCACTTGTTACCTCTACGAGGTTAAATGCTGACCAGTTGTATTACAGTTATTATAGCAAGTCCTAGGCTTACTTGGGCAGAAATCAAGAACACGTAATTACCATTCTTTATTGCTGGTGTTAGAAAAGCATTCTTGCAATGGAAAACTTTTCTATTAATTTGACATCCCTTCTATATCCACAACCTCCTTGGCTTGAGAGACCAGGATTATCCCACTGATTATCCTGCTGATTAAACATCAGTGCATTTGTGTCACTTTAATTGCAGCATCATGCCATCGGCCTGGGATTTAGCTCTGCATTGTAGACATCTAGGAGCAGGTGTTGAACTAGATACCTAATTCACTTTTCTAGCTAATTGGGAGCTAGTTAATGCAGTCAGTGGAGCCTAGCTGAATGTGTCTGTATTAGAGTGAGCTGAGCAATTCTGTAGATTCCTTTCATTGTGTTGGTTTCCACTGAGTATAATGAGAAATTAGGAATCTAGCTCCCCTCTAGGCATATTGAGACATCCAAATTTAGGTGTCTGCAGTCTGGAGTTGACTTTACACTTAATGACCTGACTGGCTCATGTCTTGATAAGCCAAATATCTTATCCAAGCTGACTGATAACTTGTTATGAAAGTATCTCCTAATCATGCTGTAATCCAGAAAACACACATGTGATGCCGTATTTTATTAAAAAATAAAAACAAAACCACCTTCTACCACATCAAGGCTGCCCTATTTGTCTTCTGTTATTTCAACTATCAAGCATTCCAACCGACTGCACTTCTCAGAGCACAATGTCTTCCTGTTCACCCCATTACAGACATTAAAGCCCCTTTGTGTGATTAACAGCACCCAGATATTACTCCGTTTGACACACACTACTCCACCGAAGTACAGGGATAACAGCTTGTGTGTCCTAGTGAAATTACAGGCAGACATTAATATGTTTTACTCAGGGAGAACACCTGCAATTTTAACTGATTGTAAGAGGATATATGTGTCTGGAGGACTGCGAATACCAAAGTTTCCCGAGGATCAGTCACAATTTATCATTTTCATAATGACTCTGGCACGCATCAGAAACACAATAGTCTGCAGCCTGAAATTCAGCTGCATGAATCCCTTTTTTCCATCAGTGACTCCCCACTGATGTCATCAAGGTTACGCTCATGTAGACTGGCAGGGACACGGTGGTGGGTTAGGTCTAAGACATGGATTCACAGAGAATGGAGTTTAATGGATTTGCTCTGAACTCATGTGACTGTTGCTGTGTCTGACGTTAGGAAGAAATTTTTTACTTTGAGGGTTGTAAGGCACTGGCCCAGGTTGCCCAGAGAGGCTGTTGAGGCCCCATCCCTGGAGGTGTTCAAGGCCAGGCTGGACGGGGCTTTGAGCAACCTGGTCTGGTGGGAGGTGTCCCTGCCCATGGCAGCGGGTTGGAACTCGATGATCTTCAAGGTCCCTTCCAACCTAAACCGTTCTATGATTCTATGACTCCAACCTCCTGCTTCACAGCTCCTAAGTCTCCACTGTCCTGAGAAGAGAGGCTCAGCCTTGGAGGCAGGAACTCACATTTTGAGTTTGAATGTCAAACAAATTAAGTTAAGGCTCAAACATAAGCTTTAGGAAGGGAAATCTCATTTTAGCACAGGCACAATCCAAATCTTTCTACCTGTTCAGGGTCAAATGGATCAAAAAACACAGCTGTCAGAGCTGTGAGTTTAGTGGTGGAGAGAAGTGCTGTGAAACGACAGCCTGAAGCCTTTTCCCAGTCACAAAATGTGCAGCATGGACACAGAGCATGTTCCTGGTGTACTGGATCTCCTTTCTTTTGTTTTCTTCTCTGTTTTCCCTCTCACCCATCTGTAACTTTCCCAGTTACACATCTTATCTTCCACAGATCCCAAGTTGTTCACAAGGCCAATTTCTCTTTGTCCAATCACAGGCTCTCATCTTCCACATCATCTACCCTGATTGCCCACCTCTTGTGCTTTTGATTGACATGTACACCACTCTTTTTACCTTTCCCTTTTCTGCACCCCCAGCTTTCAAACCATTGTGTTCTCAGTTTTGTTAATAGTGGGTTAGGCTGCATATAAATCGCACATTCTCTGTTACAGAGTCAACTCTTCTTTTCAGTTCCTTCTCTGGCAATGCTTTGACCAGATCGTTTTGGAGCCTGCAGCGTTGCCAAGTGCAATACGGGAGGTGTAGATGCTGTGTTTGATTTGTTAGTGCGGTCACCATGATGTGCCCGTTGAAAGGCACTGTTCAGCTACCTCTGAACCCCTGTGCAGAAAGCCAGGGAGCAAGCCCTGGACCTTCAATCTGCTCACTGCAAAACTGTTAGCTTTCTCCCAGGCTCTTTGCACTACTCCAATTAAGGCTGGCCAAGAAAAATCTCCTCTGGAGGGGACTACTGCTGAGCAGTGTGGACACAAGCCAGTCAGAGCTGTTTGGTCCCAAGGCCCTCATTATTTAGCAACACAAGTTGTGATCTTGAAAGTCTGGTTAAGCCAGTGTTTTGCTTTAGCTGTATCACTTACTGTTGTGATCCCATCGCCTGAGCTCAGAAAACCCGGGTTTAGGGTCAGATATGGCTCATTATTCTAAACCAAAATATGAGACATAATACATTGTATCATGTCCACAAAAAATAAAGACAAGGTCCCACTTCTTAGTATTAGCGGACACTAAGCCAGTTCCTTCTCATAAATGACACATAAAAATCACATAGGTAATTGTTTAAGCATGGAGAAAGTAGCCTGACTTCCTAAATAAAATATGAGTTACATCCAGAAAGAACTCATATATTTTACCAAGCAAAAGAGAGAGATGTAGAAGGTGAGATGTTCGGACACGTAATCGATCCAGAGCTGGTGTGTTGTTTGTGCATCCTCCTGACTCTCTGGTAGCACCCTAAAGATGAGCAGTGATGACACAAATGACAAAATTTTATTCAGGTAGAAGGTAGTAAGACTTAGGATCATTAAATTTGGCCTAGATTTTTTTTGTCTGTTATGAATTTTGACATTCTTTTGGTAGTTTAAGTTTATTCTATATTCCTAATTGGGCTGGCTCCTTACACATCTGAGATATCTATCTGCACATATGCATGTGAGTGGAAAGAGAAAGACAGACTAAAGAAGATTTAAATGCTTTCCTTTAAGATTTTTTTTTTTTTTAAATTTCTAGGTATCATATTGGAAATGTCAATTTAAAATAATTGACAAGAGCTGGGGAAAAAATTATTAAGATTTTGTTTTTCTTCTAGGCAGTGAGAAAAAAATGTGAAGTCTGTGTGTATATACCCAAATTTTGGAATTTTTATTTGATTTGTACTTGATGCTAAACAATATAGCATTTCAATAAAATATTGGGATACTGAGTATTAAGAAAAGATTCCAAGATTTGACCACATAGGTAACAAAGTATCTTGAATTTATTTTTTTTAAATGCTTTTCACATTAATCTTTATTCCCCCTTTCCCTCATGACAGTCTAAGCCAGGAATAATTCTATTTGAATCAACAGAGTTAAAATCATGTAAGACTAAGAACAACTCTGGGAAAACAAAATGCACTTGAAGTTCAGGCATGTTTATGTCTCGACTTTCCACTTTTCCTATGATAATAGAGAAATCTGAGCTCCAAAGCTCTGAGCCAGTTGCATTTCCACTGTGTTTCAGATGGGAAAGGATATCTGCACTGGGAATATTGTCCAAACCCATGATTAGTTTTTAAAAAAGCAACACAGAAAGAAAACAGATGTTAACTGTTGTGAGGGGAAAGTGATTGGCAGAGAACAGAAACTGAAAAATTGATGTTTTAGCATAAAATGCCTTTCACTGGAAACGGCAATAGCACAGTGGGAGAGGAAAGCTATCTTAAAATGTAAGGCATAGCTCGAAAGCCACATTTGGTCTGTACTTCCATTCAGGGATGAGAAATGGTAATTTGCAAACCCACAGAAGCCAGGACCGTCTGTATTTCAGGGGTGTTCTGCATATCCCGCACGTAGTTAATAACATGCTGAAATGTCAGGCTTGTATTTCATCTACCTTATAGTTACCTGCATTTGCCTTTGGACTGTGGAGGACAACATAGAATTATCATAGAAATACCACACTTATCTCGCAAGCTATTTGTCATACAGGTTTCCCTTTAGGGAAAAAGCCGGGTTAGTGATTATATGTTCCCTTAAAGGAGGCATCATTTCCCCCCTGAATCCAGTAATCGCAGTTTAATGAAGTTAGAACAGTCATTCGCAGCTAAGATGCCTCACATACCAGATTTTATCTCCTTGTCTCTGCAGCCAGAAATTTAACGCCAGCCATTCTTTACCCAGCAGTCTGTGTGCCCGGTTCCTTTCCTCCCCCACCTCCAATTTTGCATCTTCCTCCTTACTGTTCCCTCAGTGATGGAGAGATGGGGTGATTGATGCGGTGGGATGAGCAGTGATGCTGTAAATCAGCGGGAAAGTGGGGAGAGTGGGAGTGAGGCGCAATGCAAACAAGCCAAGCAAGCCTTTATTTTTGCTGCATCATCACAGAGACAAATGACACTGTAAATAAAATGAGGAGGCATAAAGAAAATGAATGTAGTTTGGGGGTTGGTTTGTTGGTGTTTTGGTTTTGTTTTTTTTCTTTTTTTGTTTTCTAAAGTAACCAAGGACTAACATTATTTGGGAGGAGGGCAAGGCACTTAATAAAGCGACATTAAGTCCTGTTCACTACAGGAATGAAGCATCTGAATTAGTAAGACATGCTTAAAGCTAAGCACAGCCTTAGTTGGTTTGGATTTTGCTCCTAAGAAATGAAGCTCAGACACTAAAGAAATTTTTCCCCTTAAGTTGGCAAGCTATTACCGCATGGCAATAATTTTTACTGTGTTTTTTTTTTTTCTTTGTTCCCTTTTAATTAGGCAGGAAAATGTTGTGCTAAGCATAACACATTTGAGTTGTGCATGCCCCATGTCTGATAGCATTGAAGTGTAAAACTACTTTCTTTGAGTATGGCACAGATTCATTGATATCTGTATATTACTTTGAGATCTGTGGATCAAACTATTGCAACAATTGTCTTTCCTACACCAGACTAGGTGAGAGAGATCAGGCTACGTCTAATATACATCACCCACTTCAGGTCACAAAATGAACACAGTGTTTGAAATAGCATGACAAAAATACCTTCCAAACAAGCGCCATCCCTACAGCCAGCAGCTCTACAAGTGGTGCTCAGAGGTTGCGTAAAGAGCAGTCTGTCTGACCATTCATACTTAGGTTCACAATCGTGCTGTAGTGACTGAGCCATTTCAGTTCTGCAGGGTTGTGGCTCACTTTCTACAAAGCATAGGAGATAACATAAAAATGGAACTTGTATTAGTTATAGGAAGAGAAATACACTGGCAAGGTTGAGCTCATCCTTCCCAAATGGTATCAGTCAAAAAAATAGAAGTCATCATAACACAGACATTTTTAAAACAATCAAAAACTAACATTTCTTCCTAAATTCCTTACAAAATGCTATAGATTATAGTCTCTATATCCTGCCCTGAAGTGCTGGAAGCTGTTGATCTGCACTGTGAAACACGTTTTTGGCCCTCCTTGGTGGATGGCTGCTTTGAAGTGGTGGGCAGAGGATCCTGTAAGTAGTGCGATATGAGTGAGCTTGCAAGTGGGAGGATTCCCCCAATCTTGTTGATAGTGGGATTTGGATAAACACTAGTCCCATGGGCGATGAATGAACTAATATTTTTCATTATTTCCACAATTTACTGAAACTTTGAAGAGTAATACTAAAGGACAAATAAAAATACACAAAGAAGTAGTTATCCAAGGTGTATCATTCCTGATCGTGTCTAATTACTGCTACTCTGAGAGCTGAGAGTGAACAAAATTACATTTTCTAACTACATTTGTAAAGTCAGTAGAATTTTATGCAGGAGGGCAGAAAAAAAGAATTGCTGAATCATTTTAAGCACGAACATATAAAGATCCCCATTAAAATGGAAACAGGGGAGCATGCTGCCAAAAGAATAAAACAAAATCTGTTCCACACTTTAGATTAGTATTGCTTAGCTTCCAGCTGATCATCTTTTCTTATCGGTGTGAATTTGCTTACAATATTTTGATATTTAAAATTTCCCATTCTCCAGTTTTTGGGCTTGTTGCGAAATGCTAAGTGTGTGCATGAACATTTTTTCTTGTTTTTATTTTTTAAAAAAAGGAGGTTGAGTACCTTTTCCTCCAGATATGCACACATACACCCACTACTGTATCCCCCCACCTCTGCTGACCAGCTTAAATTCACTGTATAGTCTAGTCTATACATGGTATCCTGATTTACCCTGTTGCAAGCTGGTCACCTGTGCCTGCCTAACCAGGGAGATCTTCATTCAAGTGGGGACCTGGAATTTCTCCAAGCAGACTTAAATAGATGATGTTGTGATGGAAAGGGCACACAGAAAGTAGCTAAGTTGCAACTTCTGCAGGTTGTTTTCATGGTTCCTTCTCCTGTCTTTTTGGGGAACAACTGGCATCAGTTTCTGCTGCCCCCCTCATGCCTGTCCCCAGCCTGGTTCCGGTGTTGTTGGTCCGGCAGTCTGGGGAGACACAGTGAACTGTATCAGGGAGGTGGTGTGGCTGCAGAGTAAGTGATGCTGAGAGCAGCACCCATAGCTGCACAGCCCTGGCTGGGTTGATTGCAGCTATCTGGTGATTTATTTTGCATATTTTCCTCCCAAGTGCATGCTTATCAATCTCCTTCATCAGCATTTTACAGATAAATCTCTCCTTAGTTCCCTCAGCCGGAACAGGATGGGGACAGTGCTTGTACATATTTCACTGTAATTTGTGTTCTCTAAAAACGTAGTATTTTGACTGAAATTGTGCCTGCTCTACACTATCTCCTTTCAGAAATGCTTCTCATCTTTTGGTGTATGTTGAGGCAACTGATTATGGGTAAAGCTTGGGTTTACCAGGAAACTAGTGTTGAATTATTATTGTAGCAAAAACACCATCTCCTCTGACATCTGTTGTGGTCCCTAAATATAACCTGCACATTGTTTGCCTTTTCCACTGCAGTTTTCAGTGAGCTGAGTCTCTAGAGATTTTTTTTTCGCAATAAACCTGAAATCTTTTTTTTTTTTCTGGTCAATTGGCTAAAGCAAGTTTTATTTTACATACTTTTTCTCTCTGTCTTCTTTTTTAATTTTGCTCTAAAACTTACACTTTAATAGCAAACATCATAATTGTTGCTGGCTTTTGTTAGGGCAGTCAATAAAATTATCTTGGTTCCTTGGTCTTCACCCACATTATTCCATATCCCATTTTAACATAATTTTCTAATGTGGAAGTCAGATGTAACACCCAGACAATCATGTCCAAGAGCCAACACCAATTTGTGTAGTTACTTATTAGCATGATTGTTCATCTGCAAAAAGGATCCTTTTAGTGATATTCCCTCTTTCTTGTCATTTAGCCATTACTTCTGGCATTTTATGATGATACACAATGAGTACAGTGTATATGTACGTCTCGTCCAACACACACATGTGCATGTACATGTACATATCATGTTTTACTCGTACAACACATCTAATCTGAGAGGACTGCACAAGAATAGCAGTCTTCTCCCTTCACTGGCATTTTATATGTAGGTTATGAAATACCCATTTTACAGGAATGTACAGAGAAATGTGAAGTTATTCAAGGTCAAGGTTCAAAGGGATCCAGATAACTGGGAACCAGAGCAGAACCAAAAAGCTTTGATTAGTTGTGTGGGATCCTGATGGCAGGACCAGAGGAGGCTGGATGCCCCTGATGGGGGTTGGAGACATTGAGAAGAGAGCAGAGAGCTGCTTTGGGCTGTTCAAGAGGAAACCTTGTTGCTGTTAATGTTTTGTTTTGAAATAAGCACTGGAATGTTAGGGCTGAGGGCAAGGGCAGTGCACAGAAGGAGAGATACACTGGTGAGTAAAAAAGTTTCAGTTTGACTGTATTGGAGCGCTTAGATTTTTCCACGTCAAAATATGTTGGTTATTTTTTTCAGTTCTCCAGTTTTGCTTTATACTTCAATATACAATGCAAACAGGGTGAAATCAGTGTAACATTGTATCTTCTTTTTTTACAATGAAACATTTCTGCTCCCCTGATATCTGATTTTTATTGTCATTGTTCCCACATTGGAATTCAAAAAGGTTTTGAAACGTTCGGTCTTCCAAAACCAAAAATCCAAATTGCAGAGCTGTTGCTTTGCTTTTCCCCTTTATACTCTCATCAAATGGGAATCTGATTCTTCCTCCCGTTGCATCATAACAATGTGCCACCCTTTGTAGCACAGCCACATACTGATTACTGCGTTTTCTGGACCTGTCTGCATGCTCCCTGTCCCTTTGTCAAGTTTTGATAGTTCATTTAGACTAAGCTCTGAGCTACTCTGCTCGGGAATATTTTTGATTACCTGAGCATGTGAACTATTCTTACTGTATACAGTGGATTTCAAGAGGAAAAAAAAAAAAAAAAGAAATCATAATTCAAATATCTCAACACACTTTTATTGCTGTGTTTTCATTATTTAGTATTTTTCTTTCTTCTGGACACAATTATTCATTTCCTTTTGCTTCTTGCTCCACTTTGTGTTCCTATTTTCTAGTTTATACGGCTTGTGAATTGTTTTTAGCCTATCTTTAGTTCTGTCCCTAATTGTTTACTGAACATGATTGCTTCCTTTCATTGCCTCAAGATTCCAATTTTGACTGGAAAGATTGTATTCTCTCCCTCTTGCCCTTTAACACCTCTCAGAGCTATGGAAGCAGATTTTCCAGGCAAACACATTTATTTTTTTCTCTTTTCAAAGCCTCTTTCCAGTGCACTTTAACATCAAACTCTGGTCACTGAATATCTAAAATCTGATTCTGTTACCTCCTTTTTTCCTGAACTGTCTTCATCCTCATGCTTCCCATACCCTAACTCCTCTGCTGCACAGCCTCTGCAACACACTTCACCTGGAATCACAGCAAATACTCTGAAGAGTCTCCAGTTCTCCAAAAATATAGTGCTTGATTGTTTATCCTTGCCTCAACTTCTGCTTCCATCAAGTGAACCACAGACAGTATAAGATTGCTTTTTCTGAATTGACCGTTAAAGCCAATTGATTACACAGTGAGCATATTTCATACACTGATATATTTCTTAAAATATTGTCTAGGCAAAGACCCCTCTGCATTACCACAAGACCTATTGTTTTCCTGTAGAAAGTCCAAGACTTGCTCCCAGTTCTCTGTTACACATGTAAGATTAGTTGACTATAATAGGGTTTTTTTATTATTATTATTATTACAATTGATTACACAGTGAGCATATTTCATACACTGATATATTTCTTAAAATATTGTCTAGGCAAAGACCCCTCTGCATTACCACAAGACCTATTGTTTTCCTGTAGAAAGTCCAAGACTTGCTCCCAGTTCTCTGTTACACATGTAAGATTAGTTGACTATAATACGGGTTTTTATTATTATTATTATTATTATTATTATTATTATTATTATTATTATTATTATTATTATTTGCTGAGAATTAGCATTGCATTAAGTCACATTTCTTTTATAGCTGCCAGGAAGAGAACATTCTATGAATCTACTGATTTAGTAGGAAATCAGTATCTTCTCTTTGTTTATTAATTAGTTCTGAAAAAGGAAACAAATTCTCATTATTCACTGGTCCATTAACAAAGAGTACCTTGGAAAGTGTTATTCAAAATTTCCAGATCGAAAAATGAAGAGAAGTTCAAACAAATTTCTCACAAATTCTCCTATTAGAAAATTGGAGTAGGAGTGCAGATTCAGTAAAATGAAATAAAAGGAATTGTGTGTAGCTAGTAGCTAAATATATTTGTAAACTTCATTTGGGAAGAGCACTTGCCAAGGCAATAGAAAGAGATGAAGGAGGGGAACATGTGTCGTTACAGCTACAGCAACAAGGACCAAAAGAGATGACCAAGAAATTAGAGATAATCTTCAGCCCTGAAACCTGTGACTGCCACCAGTGACAGAGTGACCTTGGTGGGTGGCAGGAAAAGAGGGAGGAAGAAAGACGGGTGCCAGGTTATCTCGCTGCAGCTGCACACTTGTCTGATGGAAATAATTTCAGACCTTTTTCATTACTGTTACTAAATTCTTCCCCATCACCACCGTGTCACTAGTGGTGTATCCTCATCTTTCTATTGTTTTTCCATCTTGCCTGTCCCTTGGGAAGAGACACGCTTTCTCCTTTGCTCAGCTGCTGATGTGCCTCTGCTGTTGGGGATATACTGATTCCACTGGGTGATGTTCAGCTAATTGCATTTTGCAACATGGCAGACCACCTAGGGAGAATTTCTCTTTGAAGGGGTCATGCCTCTTCTCGGTATAACTTTAGGTATGTCTATTAAATGCACGTTTAGCCAAACTGACAGAAGTGGGCATTAGAAGCCCAAGAAGACGATAGCAAAATGAATAACTACACCAACTGACTTTTCTAGGTATTCAAGTTCTCCCCGGCTGTGAGGGAGCGTGCCAATACTGCTGCACGGCCCAGCTGAAATGAGAGCTCACATTAAATTGTAGCATTTCACACCCACAAAGAGCACTTTGGAGCTAGAAATAGTCAATATTCTCACTGTTTTGTTAACAGAAGTAGCTAAGTGAAGAACATGAGAGCCATCACCCTGGGTCAAACCACGGGGCTCACCAAGCCAAAATCCCGTCTCTAGAAGCATGCAGTAACAGTCATCTGAAGATGACTATGAGAAACAGGGCATGTATAGAACGATTATTACCTTCCCAGCTTCTGGCTGCCAGCATTAAGAAACTTCCAAAGCAAGAGAGTGTGTCCAAACTGATGTCTGAGAGCTACACGAATTTCTCTGGTCTGTGTCTTAACACGGTTATACTTCTTGCCCTGCCATAACAGAGCTTTAAATTGTAACTGTATGTTACATGAATAAATATTTCCCTTTGCTTGCTTTTAAATTTGATGTCTCTTCATGTCATTGGCCCCACTCTCTTTCCTCCATTGGAGAAAATAATCAGAAGTCAGGAAAGGCTGAGAGAGCTGGGACTCTTTAGCCTGGAGAAGAGAAGGCTGAGGGGAGACCTTATTATTGCTTACAAATATCTAAAGGGTGGGTTGAAGGAGGAGGGAGCCAGACTCTTCTCGGTGGTTCCCAGTGACAGGACGAGGGGCAAGGGGCACACGTTGGAACACAGGAAGTTCCGTTCCAATACACGGAAAAACTTCTTTACGGTTCGGGTGACAGAGCAGTGGCACAGGCTGCCCAGGGAGGGGGGGGAGTCCCCTTCTCTGGAGATGTTCAAAACCCGCCTGGATGCAGTCCTGAGTAATGTGCTCTGGGCAATCCTGCTTTAGCAGGGGAGTTGGACTAGATGATCTTTAGAGGTCCCTTCCAACTCTGAAAATTCTGTGATTCCGTGATTCTGTGAAGTCATTTATCCTTTCCTATCTGATACCTGATTTTACTGATTTTTATCAGTAGTGGGCATCATTCCTTTCCTTCCTGCTCTCATTGCTTTCCACAGGCAGGACTCACTTTTTTCCTCAGACTATTTAACAGATTACAATCACTGTGCTTAATCTTTAATTATCTTTACCTGTATTTATTTTGAAGTTAGCTTCCTCTGTATTGGATCTAAAGAGTGTGTGTGCAATTTGAAAGTTGGCTGTTTGGGTCTTTCTAACACTATCAGCTGAACTAACAAAATAGATTATGAACCTTGCCGCTCTCATGTTCTTAAACAAGTACTGCAACCCTTATTAGAGACCAGAGGATTTGCACAGAGAAGGCGTCATGAATGCTCTAATCACAGGGAGACCATCAGCCTCAATCCACACTCCAGTGTCTGCAGCAGAGAGTTGGCACCTCACTGATCTCAGAGAGAATTTGTTGGTGTCTAATAAGTCATGAACTTCAAATGAAGATTTTCCCACTGCCAATGCATTAGGCAAACCTCTCTTCTATGAGAGTTCCTTGGGGGGCAGTAAGGCAAGTTGACACAGCAGCAGCATGATGATTTTCTTGGAAAACAGACCTACCGCAAGATGAAATCCTCAGGAAATCAAGCTTTGTGAGCTCTGCCGTTCACAGAGACAAGTCTTGAAAACACAGTATGAAAGTTGTTAAAGTTTGGAATGTCCTGCTGGCTGGCAGAAAAGAAACCACAAAATTGTGTGTTTGTCTACATCAATTAGCTGTGACTCCTATTCTTATGGTGTATCACAGCCCTGGCTTTCTGTCCCTCCAGGACATTTCTTTAAGGAAGACCTTGCCACAATAGAAGAGTGAGGAGATTCCACAACAGAAGAGTGAGAAAGTCCCACAACCCTGTCACACATGATGACAAGGGAAGGGCTGAGAATTGAGCTGTGTCTATCAAGCCCAAGTCCAACACTGTCCAAGACAAAATTAAACAGAATATAATTTTTTTTTTTTTTTGAGGATTAAGTTGGCAAATGCATTGGGGTTACAGATCTTTTTATTGTTGTGGGGTTTTGTTTTTTTTTTCCTTTTCTTCTTTTCTTTGTGTATGCTTTTTAGCCACATACAGGATTGCTACCTTTTTGTTGAAACCATTCCCAGAAAAATGATTCCAGAAAATACATGAGTGATGGTGATTTGTGACAGTGTGCTTTAAATTTGCACCCCTAATCAGCTAAAGGAGAAAATTTAGCATCTCTAGTATCCCTGGCATTTTGTGAAGTGTGTCATGGGATGGTCAAAAAATGTACAGACTTGTGTGCCAGCTTCTGGGATGTCTGTGTTGACTGATTTCCAAACATATAATAATGATATAGGAGAGAATACAGATTTCTGTCATTGCGAGCCTCATTTATGTCTTTGTCCAACACAGTTTACCCAGGTGAATAAGTACAAATATGTACTAGAATACTATGTATATTCACAGACTTTCCAGATGGAAAGTAGAAGAACGGCATCTCTGTGAGATGTCACCTCTTATCAGTCAAATACTGTAAAATCCTGTTCTGCCCTACCTCTGAAGGACACAAAATTTGGCTTGATGTCACCGAGGACCTTCACTATTTATCAGTACTCACAAAGGAGGCACAAGTTATAGTAATGCATCTGAGAGAAAGGTAGAATTTTTTGGAGGGAAATGGAGATGTTAAAAAGATCTCCTATTGCCCAAGATCAGCTAACAAGGTAATCAGAAAGATTAAAAACTGTTGAAGTACTGGGTCTCAAATGTACTAGACTCTGTAATTCTAAGTAGGAAAGAAAATAGGAAAGTCCTTTGGCAAAAATTTCTGTGGCTTGCTAAGGATATGGAGGAGTAAAGAAGGTAGATAATGAAACTCCTCCTTTAAAGTTACAAGGTAATATAGATCTCTAAGTACAACTGTGGGCCTGGTCTTAGAGGCTGTAATATTCCTTCCCTTCCAGTCTCCCTCAGATGCTTAAAAAATGGCAGATGACCCAGAATTAAGTAGTAAAAGTGACGGCAGTTTCAACTGATTAGCTATGCAGAGGAGTTCAAGTGAACAGTAAATCCAAAATTGTTGCTGAGATTTTACAGTAATAAGAATAGCGTGTGCAAATAAGACCAAGACAGTGAGAATAAAGAGTTATGGTATATCTCTGTCTTTGACCATAGCCAGCAGAAGTCAAATTACATTCCAGTTTAAAACATATTCTATTTTTATATTTGCATTGATTTTCATATTAATTCATGACGCCAGCCAAGCTAATATGCCAAGGTAGTCTCCATTACCTTAATATTTATGCATTTAACAATGTCTTTATATTTATCCATTACAATACCATTGTGAGGTAGAGTTGGTCTTATCTGATAGATTATCTGTGCTGGACAGACAATGAATTGAGGCACAAAAGAGCAGACACCTAAATCTCCGAAGATGGTAGCACACTCTTTATCTAACGAAATGGGGATCCTGCCCTGGGTTCGATGCTCTTTAGTAGAGGGAGAAAATTAAATCCAAGTCTCCAGTTTAAGTTGAGATTCATCTTGCCGAACTCCAAGTATCAGGCACCCTACCTAAGCAAGTTGTCTGCAATCTCTTTATTGTCCAGGATAATTCAAATATATGCTGAAAAGACAAAAATCCTGGGATAGGTATAATTGCTCTAAAAAGATGCATTTCTAGAGAAATTTAGACATGCATCTGGGGCAAGGCTTTTGATGGGTTGAGAGTTCAAGGAGTTTAATCCTGTCTTCATCCCAAACTGTTTTTTTGTCATCACCTGCTGCAAAGTCAGTTATTTTCAAGGATAGAGCACGGTCAGGCCAAGTAACTATTTGTCTAGGCAGCATCCAATAATTTCTGTTTCATGGTCAATAGCATTATTTTCTTTTGGATTTGGATGATTTTTTTGTCTCTGGACTGGTCACAGTGGTTTAGGTTCTGGTTTAATTTTAAGTACCTCAGGTTAACAGTGGTGCTGTGATAAAGTCATTCACAGATATCATCCAAGTCTATCTGCCTTTTGCATTGCGCTGACATATTTTTAATTTCTGTGTTATTGCTTAGTTTCAACTGTTCTTCAACTGTTCATCTGGTAAACAGCTGTCCAGTTCACTCAAAGCTCTTTTCCAGTGACAAACTAAAGCAGTTTCTGCTTATCACCTAACGTCGCTTCAGGTTCAGCCAACTACTTTCAGGTGCCTGTTATGTATCTAAGCTATAGACAAGGATCTCGCTGTATGCTAGATATTTAAGTTACCATTTCAGCCAATGGAGAGAGAGTCAGCATGTTTGACAAGGCACAATTCAGGTGTCTAAGTGCACGTATCAACACAATTTATGATATTGAAATCATCTGCCTGTCACAGGGTGTATGGGAAATCTCCACCTTTCTGGAGCGACTGTTTGAGATCAGGTAGCCCAGAACATCTCAAATGGCACTCGGTGACAAAGTTACTGCAACTAAATTGAGGGTTGTAGGTATCCAGGGTATTATCTTGCTGACACGGTTTGGACTGGGCTTTAGGAGATGAATGCCAGCTCCACAGAGCGTATGGCCTTGATGTCCGGAGAATGTGGGTTAAACACCTTGTCTACATATAAATGTTGCATACATAACCTTGGGTATCTGAAATTCACCTCTAGTTTCCAGAGTAACATGGGCTTTTTTGATTTAAGCAAAATAAAATAGTAATACGCAGTGTACCTTTTTAACTTCCTCAGCCCTATAAACCTACAAATGTGCACGTTTCAACATAATAAGCATCTATATGATAAAAAATGCAAATCTTGGCAGACCTTATACTTTTGGCTTCTAGAAGTAGCATGGTCAACAGGATGGAAAATCCCAACCAGCACTTTGCAGCACACTACTTTTGATATAGTGTATTGGCCAAACCTTTCCTGAGGGGAAAAAACCCAAACCCAAAACATACTTATTCTATCCATAGTTTGTGCTATTCAGCCAAGAACTTATACTAGCCTTCAGGACCACAGATGATATTTTTAATGTTTAATTGCTGGATCTCATTGGCCTGTTTTTTGTTTTTTTTTTGTTTGGGTTTTTTTTTGTGTTCATGTCTGTCACATTGAACAGATGACCTTAATAATGAATCCTAAAAGTCAGCATACAATGGGTGTAATTAAGTGACACTTCAGTAAATGTTTTGTTATTTTGTTGAATCAGAAACTTTTCTGGGTGCCAGGGAGAGGTGAGAGGGGTAAAAAAGGGGATTACAGTGCGCAGCTGGGAGCCCATCCATTGAGAACACAAGCTACCAGCACTTGTTATGTTTTTCTGCTCATCAACTACTTCTGAAACCACTTCAGCTGATGCCACACCCTGGGATGGCTTATTGAGATAGTAGATGATCTCAGAACATGTGTTGAACATTTTGAATAAAATGTTCAACCAACAGATCTACTATGGGACTAGACTTTACATCAGAAACTATAAAACAGGGAATGCACGTTTCTGTGAAAGTCATTGGAAACCAGGATGCTGGCTTCAACCTACAAAGACTCAGAAAGGTCAAGAATAGATAATAAATCATCTCTTCTTCTGTCATGCTAAACCTGAAGGATGAATCCAGGCTAGAACTTCCACCATGTGAAAAATACAGAGCAGATGACAGGTATTTTCTACGAGGTGTTTCAGCAAGAGTGTTTGCTTTTCCAGCCTGCTTTTGTTAGCCAGCTAGATGTCTCTTTCTTTTTTTTTTTTCTTCCTTTTCTTTGATCTTTTTAAGGTTGTGGAGGTTTTGTAGTCCTTTGTTGATGCTATTTTTTTTTCCATTTAGGGAATAGACGCTCACAGCACAAGACAGATGCTGGTAATTTTAATCTAAGGTATTTGTATCAATGTTTTCCTCTGGCTGTGCAAAAGACTCCCCAGTGGTGTTAGGTAAACCCAGAGCTTGTCTCTATTGGAAGTAATTTGCCCTCGTTCCATCGCTGGCTCCGTGTAGATGTAGTGAGGAGCCTAGGAAGAGCCAGTCACAGGACAGGGCTTTATCTGAAGCCAGAAAACAACAAGCAGGTGTGACACAAAACGCAAAGAAGCAGAGGAAGAAAAAGTCCTCTCCCTGTACTCTGTCCTTCGCCGACACACCTATCTCTGCTGCAAAGCTTGCTTCTTCAAGGAAAGATATTGATTCTTGTCACTCCACCTGCCCTTCTCAGTGTCTGGTCCTGTGCTTCATCCTTCCAAAATCCTACGCTGGGAGCCCTCTGGGGCAGCAACTGCCCTTGTCTCACTTGCTCATACAGAGGCTTGCAGAGTAGAGCCTTAAAGCATGATAGGAGTTTCTGGGTGCTGAGAGAATAATAATAAACAACACTAAAAGTTGTAGCAGCTGCAATAAAACATGCATTTATATGGGTTAGCTTGATGCACAGTTAACAAATCATTTAAGCTTTTAAATATATATATATAAATAAATAGCAACAATAAATAAGATGAAACTGCAGCTGGGAGAGAACTCTTATGGCTGTTAATTTATTTTTTTTTCCCCCCACTTATCTTTCTCCTGCATAAGGGATAAGAATAGTTTTGCGTTGCAAATTCCAGGCAGTTGATCTCTTCTCAATGACAGTTTTGCTATAATTCTCCTAATTTCAAGCTCCTGCTTGAAAAGGTAATAGTAAACGGCATCTAGGCCATTTTTGCAGTCATCGGCAGCTGAGTCAGTTTATTCATTTTCACAGATTTAAGTTGTTGCGTGCATAGTCAATCCCCTTGGAACAGGCTGCTTCCCCATATCAAATGGCTTGTGCAGACACCAAATCCTGATTTTAAAATAAGTGTAAAAGCTAAGGTTTTAAGGGCCCGTATCATCACTCCAGCCCGGTTCTCAGGAGGCAGTTCTGTGCTATTGACAAAATCTTCTCTTCAAGAGTTTTTGCAATGCTTGTTGTGCCAGAAATAGATGAACGCACAAAAGGAATATCTAGAATAGTTCCTTTTTTTTGAAAATCGCATGTATATTGGTCATCAGGAGGTTTTGGGCTAAGGAATGATAGTGTTCAAAGGGCTGCCCTGTGATAAACAGTAAAAGTAATTCTGACTCACTCATTTGATATGGTAAACCACTGGTCAGTGTTAGTCATGTCAGTTCACACAATTTGTTCCTTGCTATTTTTATCAGTATTAGTCAACAGGAATTTCCTCTGCAAGAATCAACAAATACTAGTGTGTAAAGCATATTTACATTTTAAAAACTCTGTTGGGTCAACCTAGTATCATTATACATCTGCTGAGTTTGTTCAAATTCCAAAAATGGCAACCAGACATTATGAAATCAATGTAATGCCTGAAAGAGCTGAGACTGTTTAGTCTAGAGACAAGACGACTGAAGGAAGACAGGATAATCATCTCTGAATATGCAGAAGAGACCTTCAAAGGGAAAAGGAATAAAACATTCTCTTTGTCCTCGATGAACAGAGTAAGAAGCAAAGGCTTCAACTGCATCTGAGAGTTCTGGGTGAAACTTCTGGGAGAGCTTTCTAACAGGAAAGGAAAACACCAGACTAGGTTGCTGTGGCATCTCCTGCAGTGAGGTTTAAAGAAAGACCCCAAACATGGACCAGGAAGGGTTTTTCACATCCTTTCTGTAGGTTATGAAGGAACAATTTCTTGACACACTTTTTTTTTACACTATTTTCTACTAAGCTCTGCTTTTTCAGTTTTTCCCAAGGACAGACTTTCCATACCCTGTTTCCCAGTATCGGTAATGCTGGGGAATTTGGGCTTGAATTTCTTTCATGGAAGTACATTTTTGCTAACCTTTCTGCAGAGAGATGCTGTCATGAGACATAATCTGGTCAACCCCCCAAACCAGCTTTTTGCTTGTAAACTAGCAGCCTGTTTTGAGAAACCACAGCAGTTCTGCCTTTGATTATCCTGAAAATTGACCCAACAATGCTCTAAATGAGGAATGCTGGGTAAGTAGCTGTATTTGTACCAAAGAGCAGAAAAATATAGGCATACTTTTAATATGTTTTTTTTTTTTTCTTTTTTTCTTCTGCTGCCGTTCCTTCACATAAGTTCATTATAATTTTGTGCACCTTCTGTCTGTCCTTTTTTCGGATAAAATTTAGATGTAAGAGCTTAGAGAGAAAAGTGGTAAAGTAGCGTTACAGGTAGCTAGACTTTCTGATATCCAGGATTTTCCTTGCTGGAATCACTGCCCTGCTGTTGACAATGGCAACCGACTTTCTCGTGCTCCTGTTGTGATGCCCATAATGATGTCGGCTGACATTACATTGTTGGCAGATATGCTGCGTGAGGGCGAGAGGGCCTGGCCCCTGGGAATGAGAAACACAGGAACACATTTCTGCCAAGGTATTTTATATACACTTAAAGCTCTAAGCTCTCTGAAATCTCTTCTGCTATTCTCCTTTAAATTTCAGGTTCTCAGGTCTTTGCAAACAAGGGTGTTCTCACATGACAGCCTTTTTAAAGTAAATTCTCTTAAGCAGATTAATTTGCATTTTAAAGAAGGGTGTAGGAGTGTGTAATTAAAGAAGGAATTCTTAGACAAACTTGTCCCTTCTCACTGTGTCTTAATCACTTCTTCCTAATATCTGACTCCTGTGACACCAATCCCTCCTCCCCTTTGACTCGAAAATAAACAAACCCAGAAGTATTTCCTTGACCTGATAATTGTGCAGGTTAAACTGTGTGGTTTCATATTGTGGCAAATACACCTAGAATAAAACAAAACAAAACAAAACAAAAGTTCAGTTATCAGCCCATGTCTTTGTTGCCATGTGCCTCTGTCTACCCTTTCATTTTTTTCATCCCTGTTTAGCCATATTGCTTTGAGGACTGTATTATGCTACTGCTGCATTGTTGTGCCACTCTAACTCTGGTTGTGGTGTCTAGGTAGATTACAAACCTAACCGGAAAATTATTCAAATATTCCTGAGATGGAATGTCAGCTTTTTACTTTAAAATTTCTTTTAAAATTAACATGTTCAAATGGTAACAGCTATAAGTGGGAGGAAAAGAAAAAAAAATAAACCAAGTGAGCATATGTAAAACCAGGACTCTTGATAAAAGCTTTAAGGTTTCTTGTAATATTTTTAATTAAGATAAAACCATCCTTCAAAATTAAACTTGAAAAGCATATACTGTAATTTGGAAATCAGCCTGAAACAATAAGCTTAGCCTGCTCGGGAGTTTTAAAAGTGTCATTAAGTGTGTGTTTCTTGATATCAAGGCTGGATTATGTGGAAAGCAATACTATGAGTATTGCTCATAGTAATACTGAGCTCAGTGTATTTCAGGCTATGAAATTGCTAATATTGCTGTGACATTCTCACCTTTATCCAATCCTATATGGGCTGGGTAATTTATAGAAACAATTAAATGTTTTGCAACTCCTTCAAATATTCAGAATTTTAAATTATGAACTATCATCAAAGGATTAAGTACTTTCCTCTTAATAAGAGAGTATTTTGCTTTATTCTGCAGTAAGTCATGCTTGGACTATTTGAATTCTGTTGTGTTTAATAAGGTTCATACAATTCATTTTCTCTCAAGATGGTGCAATATATACAATGTCATTTTTGGTTGTAATTCTCTTCCGTAATTTTGCTCAGTAATTTTTTTTATTGGAATGCTCATTGAAAATGGATCCATTAGATGTAGTGTAAACATTTCTGAATTGAGATGTTAACATTTAAAAATTGCCTCATTTCTCTTTAATGTGTTTTGCTGTTTTTCTTGCCTAATTATAATTCTTTTCAATATTTATGTTAACATGACCTTTCTCTGACTGAATGGCTGTAACTGCTTCTCAAGTACTTATAGCATCATGATTTTTAAATTAAATTATGTTGTAGTAGAAGAGATTGCAATGCAGTCCACAGAATAGCAAGGAAAGGAACAAGTTTCTGTTACTCCCAGAATCTGAAAGTTGTCATAATGTTTATTGGTTCACTCTTCTAATCAATGCAACTGTACCAGAGGAAGTATGACTTTGTTTCTTGTTCATGATTAGAAACATTCCAGTAAATTGAATGCTGGGCAAAATTGTCAAATTGACTAGCTGTGAAAGATTGTTTAATGTTGTAAAATGTTTATTACTTTTATTTATTATGCCTTCATCCCACTGACAGAATTAAAGTTACACCACAGATTCTGTTTGCCCATGGGAACAGATCACAGGAACATAGGCAGTAAGAGTTGGCTCCGCATCTTGAATTTTCAGGTCAATGTTATCCCACAGCCAAAACCCACTCTTTTGAATTCTGTGAGGTCTTTGGGTGCAGTATATGCAATAATAAGCAAATGCAGAATTTTCTTGTAAACACTGGGAGATGTTTACTTTGATTTTCTGCATGTCTTCCAGAGTATGTGTTCAGATTGTCTTGAATTAGGAGTAAGGATAAAACAATCATCTTAATTTCACCATGAAACCTTTTCTTGTATACCCAGAAAAGATGACAACTAACCCTAGTCCTTCCACTCTCCTCTGGAGATGACAGTGAGTAAGAACATGATGAGCTGAAGGACAGGAATGACATATATAAGGGAAAGAAAGGAAAGAAAATAAACCATTGAAAATAAAACTAAATGAGATCTAGATCTTTAAGATTTGTATTTAACTTTTTAAAATTGAAAGATGTGAACAAAACTAAAGAGAAAGTAAGACAGAAGGAAAACAAGGGATGTCAAAAGACTGCCTAGAATAGGGAATGGCTCTTGAGGAACAGCAAAGGGAAAGTCAGGTAAATTTTAACTGAAACAATCACTAATTAACAAAATTTTGTTGTAGGCATGTCTTTATATCTATTTGATGTAAAAATGTCAAATAAAAATTACAGAATTGGCAGCTAAGACAGTCAACAAATTAAAACAACTTAGTCTACAAGCATTCCACAGAACAAAGCCTGATTCAAAGAGATGCCAAGTCTTCTGCTAGCTTGTCTGTCCTCAAGGGCTGGGCAATTGGCTGTGTTCTGAAGTTATACTTTCTGCAGGGTTTGCCTGGACTGAGTTCCCTGGTGGAATTGAGGATGAATTTCTTTCCGTGTGCACAAGATACATATACTTTTCTTCTGGTTGACTTTCTCTTCCTTTTTGAGAAGTTAGTGAATAAAGACAGAATTGTTTGCAAAGGGGTCAGAAGCAAGAGGGGCCAGTATCTTGAGGCACGTTGCCACTGATGAATGGTGTGCCTTACTGGATATTCCAGAACATCAGCATAAAAAAGGATAACGTTGAGTGAACTTGGCCAGCAGGTGTCTGACTTTCTTGAGTCAATAGCACTAATGCAGCTTCTCCACCCTTCCTTCCTGCTCTCTGGGCTTGGTCAGGTAAACAGTAAACACACTTGGTTTCCACAGAGGATGCTCTAATGGTTGGCAAAGTAGGAGAGTTCAATTTGGTGCCCTACATGCCAGTAGGTGAGCGGCTAAAGTTAAACAAGACCGGGCCACTGCCGAGAGATTTGGAAAAACCGCACAAAAAAGAGGGGGAAAAAAAAAAAAAAAAAAGCAGAAAGAGGAAGAGAGAATGCAATCATCTTTTTTTTATGGGAAAAGATGTCAAACTGTCATGTTAGTCTCTGCTGAGGCTCTGAGTGCTAACGGTTGCCAGGGTAACTGTTGTGCCAAGCCTCAGCACTTATGTATTTTTTCCATTGATAATTGCTAATGTGAACAAGTGCTGGCTTGCACTTTACACCTGCCTGGCTTGTAAGTCTACCTTAATTGGATGTGCCAAGATTGAGGAAAAAGTAATCTGCCCTTTCAAGACAAGTGACAGGTAGATGAAGTGTTGCTTAGGCCTTTACTGTAACAATTTTGCTGACAAAATTACTATGAATTGTCTTCCCTCAGTGCACATATACTGCCTTTGTTTACAGAATCGAGAGTTTAAGCTTCAAGGTTCATTATAGGAAATTATGCTATAAAGTTTTTTTGGGAACATCTTGGCGCTGCCTGGTGAAATTCTACTTTTACCTCCAGATTTCAGAGTGTTTCATTTTACATGCATATATGAAAACAAGCTTTCAAAGTGATGGAAAGAAATGAGGGAAAAAA
This sequence comes from Charadrius vociferus, assembly GCF_000708025.1. Lineage (NCBI taxonomy): Eukaryota > Metazoa > Chordata > Aves > Charadriiformes > Charadriidae > Charadrius > Charadrius vociferus. Next base: position 8,728,234 of record NW_009647680.1, read on the forward strand.
ATAAAAAAAAAATATTGGCATTATTTTTTAATTTGTTTTTGAAAATGCTTAAATAAATGCTCGTAAGGGAAAACCCTGTTGAAAGGATAAGGAAGAGTTTTCAAAATATTCTTGTGCTTGTAGTCTGTTCCCCAACCTCAGAAGTGTTGTGGGACTTCAGACCAGTCAGGTTTTGGGTGTCCCATTCAAGATATTTTGAAGAATGAAAGAGAACAGCAACATCTCAAAACTCTTTAAGTAGTAATTCCCCCTAAAAAAAACCAGGCTGAAAGCCAAAGAATCCGAAGGGTCTTAATCACTGAAGATCTTGTCTAGGACCATCACTTTCTTAATTAAATTATCTCCATAAATATTTTGGGTTGCCCTGCAAAATTCTATTACCAGGGTCTAATTCACTACTAAGCTGTACAAGACTGGCCCAAAAGCTGCGGAAAAGTTATTATAGGACGCTTTTTTTTGTTCTTTTTTTCTGGTCATAAGGAGATTACAGAGTTTCTATGCGCAGGTTTTATTTGCTTTTCAGAGCTGTGTCAAACCTGGTCTGCTCCACTGCTGAGTGTATTCACTGTGTGTAACTCTGCATTTCTTTGATGTTGATTTCCCAGTGCTCTTAAATGAAGTTTCCTGAAACCAATATGCCAGAGCGAATTAATATATGAATAATACATAGTGCTTATTTTAGCACCTTTCATCAGAAGACCTCAAAGAACGGCACGAAGGATAGCAGGGAGATTGCCTTGTACCCAATTTATGAAGGAAGAAGCCGAGGTACAGTGATGTGCTCCTTGCCTAACATCTCCCCATCGGTGAGGGCAGAAATAGGAGAAAACCATTCTACTTGACCAGGAGATTATCCTAAAAGCTAGACAGCATCAGATGTGTCAGTAATTCCAACCCCATAACCTGCCTTCAGTTTGAGTAACAGCAAAGGTTTTATATGCGTCCGTTTGCTCCTATGGGACCAACTGGGGATTGAAAGGTCATAAATGTAAGACAGAACAGTGCAACTCACCAAGCTGCTTGGCAAGATAGTAGTATTAAAAGTGAAATTAGTGAAATCCAAAACATATTCTGCTGCCCTCTGTAAAGCACTATGAACACTAGATAGTGATTTCATGTCCAGAAATACAGTCTCCTCATAGGAATGTTATTTTTGTTAAGATATTCAGACTAAAAGCATGAAAGAGGGAACTGTTGAAACTGCACAGGAGAGCAGAGAATGCATAAGACCTTATTTAGGATTCTTTTAATCCATTTTTTCAGTGATATTCATTTACTTATGTAATTCCCCCATGAGATAGACTCGGGGCTAAATTCTGTCCTCACATTCCTGTCTGGTCACATTGTCATAGAGATGAGAGAATCTGGAAGTACACAGAAGTAAACGAGAGTGGCAAGTGGTTCCTAGAGTTGATAAGCCCCAACCCGTAATGAAGCATTAGCTGGATGAGCATTTATTAGTAGCAGCTGCATGCAGAAGTGTGTGATTTCATGCTACTGGTTAGTAACGCTGATCAAGGTTTAGCAGTCTATCAAAGTTTACCAAGTTATTCAGTAGAGTTTTTCCCTATCACACTTTCCAATATCATCAGAAAGAAATTTGATTCACTTTTCAGTGAAAAAATTGACCTAGATTTTCAGCTTCACCACTGAGATGCTTATAGAAGCATCTGTAATGGAGTTTATCCACTAATGATAAACTAAACTGGAGCAGCGAGAATATAATGTAGTGGAGAACTGCAAGGCAATATCAAATGTTGATTTGACTATGAAGAAAAATAAACTGCAAAAAAAGTTTAGTACAAAGATTATTTGAGTTTACACAACAATCAGATAAAAAGCTATGGTCTTTTAAAATCAGCATTATGGGAAAAATCACATTAGATATTCTAGAAGTGGTCCACTTTAATGTTATTCTATAGTATATCAATCTGAAAACATCATAGCAGAGATAACAGAAAAATAGATGGGCTCTGACTTAAACACACGGCTTAGCAAGAGAAAGTTGCTCCCTCGAGATGAAAGATCCATTCAACTTTCCAAAGAGAATTAGGGGGAAAAAAAAAAAAAAAGGAAAGCAGAAGGGGAAAATATACTTCTTATAAGTGCTGTGGTTGCCTGGGGCTGGTATTTGCCATTTATCCAATATCATGATACAAAAAATGGCATTTTGAATGTCTTCCAGATTCCTCTTGGAGCTAATTGGATCAATTTTCCTATATAGCTGAGGCTTGTGGGGAAAGAACTTGAAATATTCTTTCAAGTCATTTGCCCTGTAGTATCAAGTGAACTGGTCAGTGTTTGTTGTTAGATAAAGATTCTTGAGCATGGAGCCATGGTGATGTACTATACCATGGAACAGCTGATGAGAAGATATGATTTTCCCCCTATTGACACGCTAAGGTATGTCACATAGTCAGGAAGGTTCATCGCCCGCGGTTGCAACCATGGTGAGCAACCTGGGCCAGCCACTCCCTGGCTACTGTACGATGCTGGAGCTTCTGTTCCGCACCAAGACCTCATGACAGTTTGTTTGAATCACGGGATTCATCCGTGTTGAAAAAGTGTGATCTGAGAGTCATGGAAAGGGATCATCAAATGAAAACTTCATGCAAACAGCATGAAACGTGAAACATTTGTTTGTGAAACAGTGAATGTTACAGGGCTCATGAGATCAGACGGGTACTGCAGTCTATGTTGAGTGAGCACCCCATGACCTCTGATTTGTAAAGTCGTATAACGTAGAACAATTAATATATTTTCCTGTTGTACAAAGGCAGTTAAAGAGATATCAGCAAAGTCACTTCTTTATGCCCTACAAGAAGATTACTTGGAGGAAAGGAGAGGAATGACCAAAATCCAGTTTGCTTCGTCCAGTCTCACCACTATTTCCCTGGTAATTACTCCTCACCACATGACAAGAGTGCCTCACCAAGGATAGGGCTACCCTAAGACAGGGATCAGAAGAAGCAGCAAGGAGGCTAGAATGAAATCAAAGGCCGGGTATACGTGTTTGCCACTTTTCTGGGTAGCTAAATTCAGCACTGTATGTAGCCGTTTTTTCCCCTGTAAAGCTAGGGTTGTTCTGGCATGCTTGTTCTTATATATATAATTGATGCTTCATCTCCCCTTTAACTCTATTATACTGTGTGAATGCAAATTCTTGGAAGGACTACCTTGTGTTCCAGGGAGGACTCCACAGTCACAGGTGAAAAAAGAAGTTTAAGCAGCATTTTTCAAAATTACTCTATTTAGTTGTTGGGTTTTTTGTTGTGTTTGTTTTTTTTTGTTTTTTTCTTTTTATCTCAAATGCTCTGATAGAATTTTTTTTTTTTTCTGATTTTATTTTTCACCTTTCCTGCTTCAAACCAAGGACAAGAATTTGATTTTTCTCTGAGTTAAAGAACAGCATTCCCCCCCCCCAAGTACTCACCAATTGCAAGTGACCATTTAATTATTGTTAGGTTTCACAGCTTTTTACTGACTAACGTTAAACTGGTGCACAGCCACGTAGTCCCTGCAGCGTGAGAAGCTACTAAGGTCAACTTTTAAGAGCAAGTCAAAAGAGAAAAGCACTGTCAGAGTAGCAGAAATTAGAACAAAGAAAATGAATGGTAGAAACTAAAGAAGGAAAACCCCCTAGATTTTATAAGTTATTTTCACTCAATTCTTCCATTTAAGTCAATGCAAGCTAGAGTAGTCCCACTCATATCCACGATGAAAAAAAAATAAAAATCTGTTTCCTTTAAGTATAGGTTTCAGTTATATTGGCTTAACAAGATATACCTTTCTCTTAGCTCAGTCCCCGTAACTTCTGGGACGTTCACCTGTAACTGTACTGAATACAAAGTCAAGCTATTTTAGTTAAAGCATCTTCTCTTACATACAAAGTTTTACATTAACCTGCAAGGAGAGGAGAGCTGAAAACCATGCAAACAGTAACTTGTAGCAACTCAGCTGATAAGCTGTAACTCATTAAATCATTATAACTATCACATTCACAAGTGTGTGTTCCTATCTTTGTTCTTGTCTGGGATTCGTGATAGGGCAAGAAAAATAATTAATTTTATTGAGATGATTTTCTTGCTTACACATTTTCCTAAATGTTACATTATAACTTTTCAGGTAAGGAATAAAAGAATAAAAGCCAGTAACTATGTAAATGCTGGTAAGATAAATTGGGGCCAAATGCCCTCAAGAAACAGGGTTTCTATGGGGATGCATTGGTATGTGCTGGGCATTAGCACTATCTTAGCATGCGACTATATCAGCAGACTCTTTTTTTGAGTCTACTCAGCCAATCCTGATCTCCAGACTACTAATTTAAAGGAGAAGTAATCACTTGACATAGTCATGATTCATATATGTAGCGTAAATACGAAGAACTCAGCATAAAAACTTCAAATAAGTAAAATAAGGAAAAAAATATTTGCAATGTTTCTGTAAAAGAAAATTCTTTTCCTAGACGTGTTTTCTCTTCTGGTTCATCTTTTTTACCTTCATCACCTTCCTACCAAAGGCAAAGGCAACACATAGGCTTGCCCCTTTAAGTGTGAAGGACAATCCACAAAACTTCAGTGACAAATATTATCGTAAACTGCAGTTTGTGGGTTTTTTCAGGCAGTTTGTCTTTTTTTTTTTTTTTTTTTTTTTTCTCCACTGTCACCGCTGGATTTCAATAGCTTGCTGCTTCAAGCATAACAGCTGGGAAAGACGTACAGAGCAAGCAGGAGCCAGCTACATGCAGAAGTCTCCTTCACCTGTGAATTCGTTCCGTGAGACCAGCATTGCTATGACAGAGGTGACTGAGCTTAAATTACTGAGAAGGCTTGGTTGCTTTTAGATAAGCACTAAAGCTCAGGCACTGAGATGGTTAAATTTGAGGCCAAGTCCCAGATTAGATTTAGGTTCAGTCAGAGGCATCAAAATCTCCCATTTCAGCCTCAAATGACAGCAGATCAGATGACCTAGTGTCATTTCTGGGACTTTTTAGGAAGCTAAGGGTTCTTTCAGCAAATAGCTGAAACTAAAGGGCCAAGTTTTTCTCTGAGAATTTCAGGGAAAAAGGCAAATAATTTTCTGCTTCACAAAAGAAAAAAAAAAACACCAAAAAAATATCATTGTGTTTAATGCGTTTAGCCAGGATATAGGAAGAACAAGTAACAACAGCTGAGTCTGTAGGCAAGTGAGTTTGTTGTCCTCTTCACCTCCATGGTCCTAGAGCCAGCAGTTGGTTACTTATTGATTTATGGCTGTTCAGTAAAAAAAAGAAGGTGGAAGATTATCTGTGTTCCACCCTCCTTTGTACTCATAAATATTACCAAAAAGATCTGGGAAAATGATGTACCAGATCTTCTGTTCTGTTTCTATGTCACCATCTTCTACAGTGGTTTAAGAGTTTGTGAAGATTTAACGATAACAGAAGAGTCCTGGCATGAAGTTAAATGTTTCTTACCTTCCCACTCCATACCACCATCTTAAACATATATGTATATATTTATAACCATATGTGTGTACACATGTATGTGTGTGTTGAACTACAAGTATTACAGCCTTTAGCGTATGGAGTATCTTTGTTGGCCTGGTGGGAAATGGGATGGATAACAAAGGTGAACAATCATATTTTAAAATATATGTTTTTATACCAGGACCAGGTTTTTCCTTTGAGTGTATATAACACTAATTCTATGTTTTGGCTAAGGAATAGGGGCCACAGACCTTACTACAGGTGAATGTATCTGTTTGGTTTATAGTGTAATATACTATGGCTAAAAAAAAGTGTATTAAATTGTGTCATGTGAATAACAGGTCAGAAAATCTGCTGTACAAACCAGTGATACAAAAACATGGTGAGTCTCTAAAATAATTAGTATTACAACAAGGGCCTTCAGTTCTGTTGTTTTGTCTTCTCAGTTTAACACTCATTAAACTTTCCACATGACTATGGTGTCCTCATGATGACTATAATTAAACTTCCTTTCCTCTGACACTGAACAGGACTTCAGTATTACTTTCTAATTTGACTACTGTAAAACAGAAACATACTTCTGAAATTGCAGATTTTTTTCCAATTTCTTCTTTTTTTTTTTTTTAAGGATGTATATATATCTTTGCTTTGAAACACGGGATGTTCTCTGCTTCTGGGACATTGGTGAAAAGCTGTAATTAAGGTAAGAAAGAGATAACTTCAGATTTTGTACAATTTCACAGCCCTGCAGCCTCTCATAGCTCAAGAAGTGGTGCCTGAAATTGTCTTTCTGTACTTACTTATTTACATTTCATTTAGAAGCGCAAGTTCGTTTGTTGCATTTTTATTGCCATAAAGACTTTGTTGTTACAGCATCTTATTTAGCTGAAAAAGCACCTGTGGGCTTTTTTGGTTTGTTGTTAGAGATGCTATCATGGATTTAAATTTTACCAGCCTGCGGGAAGAGAGATTGCCTTTCTACAGAAAACAATTCTTTCCATAAAGAAATTCACCCTGCAGGAATTTTAAGGCCTGAGGATCTAAATCTGGATTTTGAACACTCTATAGCTGGCATAATTTTTTTAAAAAACATCTGTATAAGCTAGGACCCTTAACTCCCACTCAAAATAAGAGTTACAAGATTTACAAGCTTTTGATCCCTCCAGTCCCCAACAACTAATTTCAGCATTGATCTCTAGGTTGCATTGTTTTCTACTGAGGTACATTTTCTTGTGTATCTTGGATTTGGATAGATATCGTTCATGTATCAAGATAAAATTATACACTTCTTCCTGGAAGCATGGAATCACAAACATAAAGTTGCAGCATTTTAAAGGAGTGGAGTGCACAAATACTAACAAAACCCAGCGGGAGCAGATCTGGGTATTTCTTGTAAGCGCTTTTGCGAATCCGTGCCATAAGCAGCACTGTGAATCAAATCAAATGATTAAATCTAAGATAAGCACGGGATTGATGGGAGTCCAGTACTCAGAGACAAACGGATTTACCAACCTCTTATGCTTTGTGTTTGTGGGATTACCACCAATGTGTACAACATGGAGTTAGTCTAGCAGCCTGTTTGGTCTTCTGTATAACTCATCGCATCTGGGGTTTGCAACGCACTGGTATGAGAAAAAAGATGTAGGAGTGTTGCTTTTCTTTATATCAGGCACTTATGTACTGATCAGAAAACCAGCTGATTATTAAGCAACTATTATACAACTAAAACACTGTTCAGATGTCCTAGATAAATTTTTTTAAGGATAATGCATAAATATACATACAGATAATAACAAAAGATCAGCGGTGTTTACTGAACAAAATACGTATATGGAGATACGTTAGATGTGATCAAATCCTGGCAGATCATCTCTGTCACACAGAAAATCTTTTTTCAAGCAAATCTTGTAGATTTAATCTTTTTACAGCTGAATTAACGAGAGTTGTGTTTTGCTGGTTGCTGTTGTCTGCAATTGCTTTTCCTGGGTGGTACTGGCATGATTATCGTTCCTATATTAAACAACGTGCAGTCACAAGTTCATTAAGGTTTTGGCTGCAGAACAAAGCAGTGAAGCTTTTGTGAAAGTTTGGTCAAGAAGTCTGTCATCACTGTTCAGCTATAATCAATAATGAAACTATCTAAGGTTACATATATAAAAATAAGTTTAAATGTGAACAATACTGTGCACCTTCTATATAGTCTTTAGGTTGCAATCTTTATCAATAGGATGGTAGAACACATTCTTGATGGAAAACTGCAGATGATCACTTTCTTTTTCCTTGTTTAATTGCAGATTAAATCCTCAGTAGTGCAATAGCTAGAAATGCCCTAGTCCTGCCCTTTTAAATGTCTATGAGAACACCAAAAAACCTTCAGCAAAGAGCGTATTGTACCCTAAAAAATACTCCAAAAAATCAAGCAATACTTTCCAAGTTAAACCAAAACTGTACTTTCTTTACCCACTACCATCAAGAATGCATTTTTGCTGCTATGTTACATTATTGTGTTTAATTGCGCTGGTCACATTTCATTACATCTTGAAGTATAAATTAACTTGATTGATGCAATTTGACAGATTATATCCAAGATTATACCCAAGCATCACAACAGTTGTTAGCAGATGCTGAGAATCTTCTGCTCTTCCTCTGTACCTCAAAGCATATGCCTACATTTCAGATGAGTTTTCTTTATCCCTGTGTGAGAAAACAAACTATCATTCCTTGTTGAACTAAAGCATTATCGGTTCTTAACAGCATTGTGATATCTGGTAATGTATGTGTAATGTGTGAAAGTGAAATGTGGTTTTGAGTGTAAACATATCAAAGCGTCATTCTGCCTGATTTTTATTCATTAGATAATCTTTACTTTAATTTACTAATGACTTATTGGACTTATATTACTAAAATTAAGATTTAAATCCACTGTTTCTAAAACACACCAGTTTATTTCTTTCAAGTAACATTCAAGTAACTTCTGGCTGTTTCTGTAGCCAGAAGTTTGAGTGGCAAACTGAAAGAAAGAAAGAAAAGGCTAAGTTTGCA
>NW_009647680.1:8736776-8788368 GCF_000708025.1 Charadrius vociferus
ATGTGGTTTTAATTGTAGGATAAGAATTGGAACAATTTAATTTTTGCAAAAACAAAATCCCCCTTTTTAGCTGGCTGAGCTAGTGAAACATCAGAGATTTATAAAATGCTGCTTTCAAAGAGTGGTTAGAAAGCAATCTCTGTAAAATGGATGTAACCTCTGAGGTCTGAGCATAGTCCCTTCCTGCCCACCTGAAATAGCATACAGCAGAATCATACAAACTGTGTCTGATTATTTTCTTAAACCCAAAGCTTAAGTTAGACCTTCCTTAAGAATTAAATTGCTGCTGAATATGGAACAGAATCAGAACTGTGGAACTAAAATAACACGATTCCCAAAATAAAAACCATTTCAGACTTTAAACAAAACCTTATTTTATTCTGGTAGAGACTATTTAGGGTTTTTTCAGTGATTAGAAGGCATTCAGCCACAAATGGAAGGAATGTATTCAAGCCTCAACTTGTTTTATTGCCAGGCTTCTAAAGACCCTGAATCCCAACCGTTACTGTGAACAACAACACTTTGATTTTTGTTAGAGGCAAGGCAAGAGAACATAGCCTTTTTATATGGACCTCTCTCAGATGTCACTAAATAGCATATGCATGTAAACATACCACCGGATTTAATAAATAAAAAAAAAGAAAAAGTTGAACCATCAAATGAAGCCTAATTGCAGTATTGTATATCCGGTCTGTTTAGGATTGATAGAAGATGTGACTTTATTGGTGCTTCTGCCACTGAAAGGAACAAGAATCTGTTTATCCTCTTCCATTTTAAGACAAGAACAACAACAACAAAAAACAAACAAAAAAAAAAGAAAGAAAACGTACAACACCAAATGTGTTATCTTATTGAACAGAAGCAAACAGTTTTGCATGTAACTGTTAGAGAATCTCTGGATATTTCAATGAAGCTATAGACAGTGTATGTCATTCAGGTACTGTCAGAGCAACAGAATTGTCCTCATCTGGGAATGTATTCTTTGAATATATCTGTCACTGGATGCCATCTGGTCCCCTTACAAAACAAACTATGCTGCACTTCAGAGCTATCTATTCGTAGTTCTTCCAAAGAACGTAGCTGTTGACAGAATGGGATGATATGAAAGAGGAAAGGAACCTATTGGATGCACAGATTATTCAAGGATACCTCTCTCCAAAGGTGATCTCCTGTAGTTCTGAAATAAATCCCCCTGAACCACAGATTGTTTGATATTTGGGCCCAGTGACAACAAAGCCATGTCCTCACAGTATCTGTCTATGTTTTGTCTAAGCCATAAAGCAAGAACTTGCTTTAGTGTATATGTAACTATCCAACACAGCTTTGGTGGCTGTGCAATAAGCTATTATTCTGTAATCATCATCAAGAAAAAGTTGTTCTCACATTCATATTATTTAGGGTCATGTTATGGATTTCACTTGCCAGATGCAAGGAGTCTCCCCTGAATGTACTCCCCATGTTAAGGCCAACACCACTTATGGTCATTGTGCCCTGTGAAATTAAGGAGCCGTTTTTTCACAGTTTTTCCAAAGGCTAATCATGACCCAAAGGGAATGAACAGGATACAGAGTCATGGTTCTTCCCACACTAGGCTATGGTGGTGGCTGTGCATACTGACAACATCATGATGATCTGGCAAAGAAAATGTAAATGGAACCATTCTCCATGGGAAAGTACACTTTATTTGAAACCCAGAAGCTCAGAAAATTCATGTTTATTTTGGCTTCAAAATAATGTTAGACGTTAAGAAGGGGGTAGAATTTTCTGGGAATTAAAATGTATAAAATACTGAATGAAACAGAAATGAAACAAGTGGTCCTGGCAAAAGAAGCTATTTTGACTGAAGTTGAGGTGCTCTCAGCATTATATCCATAACAATTTCATTATTTTTTTTTCTCTATTTCTAGTCAAAATTAAGAAAAATATCACAAATGCCTTTGTGCAGAATTTCTTCTGCATTCAGTTCTCTTCAACAGTGATTTTACCAATAGAGCTGAAAGTTGAGGACTCCTTCTTCTGTGTTGGTCACAAGTGATTCTCTTGCCAGTTAAAGAGGTGTCAGGATGCCCTAGAAGATGACCAGTTTTGCGGGACTGGCTTTTGTATGACTAGAAGCCAGACTTAATCCAATCAGTTTATGGGCATGCATAAAGCAGCTAGCTGCCTTGGGTTCTTTCTGAAGTGACCAGAGAGAGAGTTCAGACCTTCAATGTGCTAAAATATTTGATTCTATGCAGGACGGTCATTTCAGAAAAAACACAGAGGCAGATGATGAAGGCAATCCCTTGTTCAGCAGTCCTTCAAGCACATTGTAAGGGAGTCAAACATCTTTGTTTCTTGCTGAACAAGGAGGGACTAGTGAGCTGCAACCTGGGGCATGGCAGCCAGCTTCCAAACAGGATAAGTAAAGGGTTTGGGGATTTATGGTTTTTTTTTTTCTTTATTTTGTGGGGTTTTTTTCCCTTGTTTTTTGTTATTTAATTTGGTGGTTATCATCAGAAATGGTGGTTTCAGCTTTTGCGGGCAATGAACTACATAGAGGGCTTTAAAAACAGAACTAAAACCAGACACTGCCCCAGAAAAACAACATTGTTTATTACTGGTGTGATAAAGTCAGAGAGCATGTCATAGCAACTAGCAGATCACCAATTCAGCTGACTGGTTTGTTTATCAGCCTCACTGTATCAGGTCTATCATTATTTCCTCCACTGCTAAACATCTACATAATGATTTTCTGACAGTATCTAGAATTGGACTTTGTGATCCAGTTCATCCTTTCTAGCTCCCTACATTCATTACACAACAGTAACATTATAAATAATATCTATATAAAAAAAACTTGATTATGATAATTGGTATTTTGTACTAAATACATCTCAGCTAATATATCAAATCACAGTATATGTACAATGTCATTGTCTCCCTTGTATTTTATATGAAACTCTTTATAGATAAGACACATGATTATATTATACCAAGATGTGCTATATTCTCATTTCTTCCATTGTTGTATGTGCAATTCAAAAGCCTTCTTGGTGTACTTTCCAAGGGAAGTTTTGTTGTGCTTTCTTTTCATAATCTTTATTCATACCCTGTTTAATTCTAATGATAGCTTTAGTCATAATTTTCTATACTTAAGTAGATGTGGAGAATGGCAGTATGAGATCAATATCTGGAATCAAATTTATTATGTATGTGCCCACAAAAAAAAAAAAAAAAAAAAAAGAAGACAGTGTGAGAAGGAGCTGAAGAGAACAGGTTTTTTGCCACCTTTGTATTTTCTCAAGTCCATAAAGCTCATGAAATAAGGAGTTCTGGGGCAGATCCTGAGGTTAGGATGTAAAATCAGCTTTTTCTAATGCTTATACATCCTATATTCCTGACAAGGATTTGGGTATTTTCATGATGTGGTTTCATTGTATGATTGTCAAGAAATGTTGATATTTTCATGGTGTGGTTGGTAAATTAGTGCTATGATAGGGTTAACCAGGATAACTGAGCGGCTAACTACTAGGACCTTATTGAGCTGTGGGGCAAATAATATCAGTTCTTGCTTCCGAATTCCAGCAGTGTACTAGTCTAACGGATACTTAACAGATATTGTTACTTCTTCTTGGCAAATGAAGCCCTGTTTGATAGAATTCCAATTTTGGTAAAAAGTTATAAGAATGTACTGAACTTCCTGCTGTGAAAGAGAAAATGCTTAAAGGTGTCTAAAGCTATTGCTGCCTGATAGAAAATCAGATTTCTAAGGCCTGTTTATTTTCTTGTGTCTGTGTGATGTGACAGGAGAAGGTGAAGACTGCATTTGAAGGGAGACCTCAGTTACGGTGCCGTTCAAAAATATAGTTTGTTCGGCAATAATGTCTTATCTGTCTACTTTTTCCTTTCTTCAAAGGGCAGCTTCTTCATGAGTTTCTGATTTTCAGATTTCTTTATTCTTTAAAATACTTACATGATGGCAAAGAGGACCTATAACTTCACTCTGACAGATGGAGTGTATCAGGGGGTCTTGATTACTCCAAAGCAAGGTATTCCAAAGCTATCTTCAAGATAGCTAAAAGTACAAACTCAGCTTGGTAGTAGGTTCAAACATGTAAAATAATGCTGGCTTTGCACTGAATTCCTATGAAAAGTTTGGATGGAAACCCTGGATACAATAATTAAAAGTGCATGGGAGTCTCCACTGAGCTTTCTCCCTCATTTTATTTTTTTTTTTATTTTATTATTTTTGTGGAGTATTACTATTAAAACCTTATGCTGTCAATAGCTTGCCAAAGCTGCTGGCTCAAACTGCATCATGAGCTCCCCTGTGCACTGGTACCTGACGTGCTGTTCGTTGGCACCCACCAGATTCTCATTGCTGCTGCAGATGCACTTAGTGTTCAAGCAAAAATCCCATAATTTGCAAATCTGAGTTTCTATTAAATGCCAGTCTAATAGGCTGGCATTTACACAGATGACTTAATCCATTTGAGTAAGCTGGTGCTTAATTTGAGAGCTTTTTTTTTTAAAATTATTATTATTCTAGTAAAAAAGTTTTCAGGATGTTATACAAATACCTGATTGAACTATTTACTCTTATTTTGGCATCTTCAGTTTCTATCAAAGAAAACGTTAAAGAATTGTTTCCTTAATTATAATTAACTGAGATTACACATCACACTTACGCTGTTTGCTTTGTGTCCCGGAACACGGAATTTCTTTATAATGAAAAAAACCTTTTACTGTGTAAATACATTGTATTGTAATATATGCTGTGTATAATAGCAAAGGTTGCCAGGGAAGAATTAGGATGCCCTGGTTTGTTTTGCGCTCACCAAATCACACTCTGTCAAACAACTTTCAGGCGGTGCCGGGAAATTAGCACAGCTGAGGATGATTCCCAGCATGCAGTTTAGATGCAGGAGGCTAATTAGGCTTAATGGCAAGGCAGCAGGTTGTTTTGTGCTAGCTGGCCTCTCCCAGAGGGTAGTGCAGGGCATGTTCAGATTACCAGTACAGATATTCATGGTCCTGGTGCTCGTGATTGCTTGTTGCTGCATTGACACATACCAGAGACCTTTGGGGCCAACCAGCAGTGTCCTCAGATGTCTGTTTACAATTTCTCCAATTAGCCCATGCTTTAAAGGTCGAGGCACAACACCGTTACCTTCTGAACACCCTGGAGAATTGCTTTGTCAACTCTTTTGAAAGGAGACCCGTTTTAGGACTCACCAAAGCCATGGCAAAAGACTTCCTTGCTATGGTCAGATTCAGCTTTATTGCTCTGCAGAATTGAAAAGAATATCTAGCCCAAAACACTCAATCTAGTTGCATGAATAAAATATTAGCTAGCACTGAAACTTCTCCTTAGCTGCTCCAACATTTCACCAAGCTTCTGAAGCCACCTTGCAGGTTTTGTTATTTGCTCAAGGAATAGCATGCTCTGAAGAGTTCTTCCCTCCTTTCCCTTTTCCCTGAGATGACTATTACATCTATCAAGAAAAATTGCTTTAAAGAGTTTGTTTCCTCTGTAGTACAAGATACTTCCACCTAGTCATGTGGCTGTCCGTCATCCTCTGTAACTGGGTGTCAGGAGATCACATGAGAATGTGGATGGTTGTGTCACTTCCACTGTTTCTCTAAAATTACCTGATTATTATTTCTATTGTGTATTTAATTACATTTCATTAGAATATTTTTGCCTTTAGGTTTCTTCCTTATTTTGCTTACAGCTTTATCAGCTCAAGTGATATGTATTTTTTATGAGCTATGTCTTATGAGAAATAATACATAATGTATAAAGTAAAGCCTTTTAGGATGCATGTTTAACTTGCTACAACTTTTGCATGCTGTCTACATATAATACGAAAATACAGTTAAATGTTCTGAGGAGGAAATTGAAAAAAAAAATACACACTCCCTATTTCATAATTTGAAGGAACTTTGTCACAAAAATAAATTTAATATGATGTCAAAATTTGTATAATTAACTCATTCATAAGTAACTGTATAAATCTAGTTTAGTAATCCACTGTAAAGCAAAACCACCGTGCAATTATGCTGCAATTACAACTTAATTACATAGATATTACAGCATCTGCATTTTACTTATACTGTCTTTTTCCAAATTATAGTAATTAACCTTGCAGCTTCTAAGTTTTACCTTGCATAACAATAAAGCACATGACCTGGCTAAGCCCAATTTTTTTGCTCTTTCATTTACTTCATATAAAAAACTGACATAAAATTCTGACCTAGCATCATCTCACTCGCTAATTTAAATTAAGAATCCCTTAAAGACAATAGCTATATTCTGTAATAGTATGTTTATATTTTATAAACAGTATCTGAACAGAAATAAATAATGTATATAAATGTATGTTTACTTCTATAATTAAAGTTTGGCCATAAAATAATATCATTTATCATCTGGGGTTAAGAAGCTTTCTGGTGTAGTATTCATAGAATCATAGAAAGGTTTAGGTTGGAAAGGCCCTTGAAGATCATCTCGTTCCAACCCCCCTGCCCTGGGCAGGGACACCTCCCACTAGACCAAGTTGCCCAAGGCCACATCCAGCCTGGCCTTGAACACCTCCAGGGATGGGGCCTCAACAACCTCTCTGGGTAACCTGTTCCAGTGCCTTACCACACTCAAAGTGAAAAACTTCTTCCTAATGTTTAATCTAAACCTGCCCTCTTCCAGTTTAAAGCCATTCCCCATCGTCCTGTCACTACATGCCCTAGTAAAAAGTCATCCATTTGCTTCTTTCTGACTTAAAAAACAAGGTTTGCTTTTGTCTTTCCCAACTTGAGATACCTAAGATGGGATGAATTCCATTTTGTTGCATCATTTTCTGTAGAGGGAGCAACTTGACTAGCTGAAACTAACTTGTACCTCGCAGGGGTGGTTTTCCCAGTGCTTCCAAAGCTAGTGGGTGCCAAAAGCTAGTTTTTCCTTCTGCATCAGCCTCTGTGTTCTTCTTTCTCATGTCCAATGGCACCTGACCAGTGGTCCAAGCAGTCTAACATGCTTGTGCAAGAAATATATATGTACAAGGGTTGTATAGGCTTTTTGTATTCTCAGTGCATAGTGTCTATATCTTAGGGTTTTATACTGATGTAATAACAGAATTTGAATATTTATTGCTTTGCCAATGGTATGAAACATTACCCTTTATTCAAAAGGACGTGTTTAAACTTGTTCTGAAGGTTTCTTTGTTTCCACATCTATAGGCACAAGGGAAAGTGAAGTCTGATGTCCTACTTTAAATAAAGGTTCATCCTTATGTTTCCCATTATTATTCCCCAAATGTGCTAAGTGCTGTACATAAAACAAAGTACAAGCCTTGTCTGGAAAGCATTTATAGCCTAAACCAGAGATTATAGGTTTGCATAGGAGGGGAGTAGGAAGAACTGAAGTAATCCTTGTTAATATGTTAACAATTATTTTCAGAATGAGCTTCACCTAAGCCTTATCTTTATTATCAAAATCAGACTTTCAGTACATATTTTAAGTCCTGATTTGTGCTTTACTGACATGGATTTTCTTTTTATATAGCCTAAGACATCTTTCTTAAGTGTCTGTTATGTTGGACTCTGGAAGAACTACATTATATCTCTTAAAGGGAGGGAAGTGGGGGGATATACAAGAGGTTTTAAACCTGGATGCTGCCAGGAGCACCTGAAAGTCTAGTCGTGACGTTGTACAACCTTTCATTTCATGAGCCTATTCGTTCACACCTAATCAATGATGTGATTTTGAATAATCAGATAAAGACATTTTGCCTCAGGAATGGGCAGTAATTCAAAGAATTGCAGACACAGTAATACCAGCAACAGGGACTGGTGATTTCCCGTTCCTCATTAGGACAAACTTAAATTTAAAGTTAACAGATTTTATTGTAAAAAAGGAAAATAAAAATAATTGTGATATATGTGTGCTTCACATCCATACATCTACAGCGCTACCAGGAAAGCAAACAAAGAACTATGGCATAAACAAGAACACAATAATTTTATGAAGATGAGGAAGAGAACTGTATAATGTATTTGTATTAGAGCAGTAGATTCATTACATTTTTTTAGACGGCTGTATATGCTACTGTTTTCTCGATACCCATCATGTTGCTAACTAACCATGAAATAATGTCATACCAGAAGCAAATGTTGGTTCTTAAACCTTTATTCACCCATATCAATAAACCTGAGACTTTTGCTGTAGAGAGAAGTACACTAAAGAATAAATGGTTTCGTGTGTGTGGTTTTTGGTTTTTTTTTTTTCTTTCTCCTGATGTTTTGATTTAATAGACGTATCTTTTTCTTCTATGGTAAGCATATGAGATCTGACTAAAAATATTTTTATTTCTCTGTTCATGGAAATGCCAATGAATATCCCCTCATACATTACAAACATTTGGAATAAATATATTCATTAGAGTACACACAGAAGTTTGAATTCAGATAACTAAACCGGTGGTACAGCCTTTTAAATACATCATAACTGTGTTTATGTTAGGAAGGAAGAGGAGCTGTTAAACTGACACAAAAAAAAATATTTTGGTATAAATTGATCCTTAATAAATTTAAGCTGGTAATTAAACATGATGTCTAGCCTTTAGAAGGGTGAGGTTCCGGAGCTGTGGTGTCATCACCGAGCGAATTAAATCAAGTTCAATATGTTTCCAAAAGACATCAAAAAATGGTTCTTCTTTTGATAGTGGGTGAAGTCAGTGAGCCAGAAGTTGTCCTCTTCTATATCTCAGAAAGGTCAAAAGGGACAACCTTTTGCATTAGAAGCAAATTGCTATGATTCAGGAAAATAACTAATGGTCTAACTCTGATTACAAAAAAAAAGTTAATAAAAATGGTTCATGAGAAACATGCTGTGCACATTTAAATCTGCCAGTTGACGTAAATAGATTGGTGCAAGAGTAAAAAATGCAGATGCAGGAACAGTATCCTGAGTAGCACAACCACACCAGGAAAAGAACAATTCAGGGAGGTTTTTGTTTCATCTTTATACTTTTTTTTTTTTTTCCCAGGAAAATTCCCTGAAGTTTCTCATTTTGTTAACATTTAATGTGTAATGTGCATCTTATGTATATGATACAAAACCATTAACACTCCTCTCTTGTTTTGCTTACACACAGATTGCTTTAGAAACAGGTACAGCCTTATCCAAAGACCCCTGAAACAAAAAGATAAACTTTTGTTGCTTTCATTAAGCTTTGGCAAAAAAGCCCTCCCTGTTCTTACTGTTCTTGCAGCATAAGATGAATAGCGGACTGATAGATATTTTCATTTTCTCAGGGCTAGTTTTTAGTGAGCTTGCTACAATCTGAAGTCAACCTTTGTATGTATTTTTACGTTTACACACAAGTGTTTCCTATAGATTGAAACATTTGAAAGTTATAATTATGGCATCTCACTAAGACAGTCTACAATTCTGATATCCTCATCTTCTGATTCAGCATAACAGGAAGGAATGAGTACAGAAAAATATCACCATTTTATCATATCAGTCACTGCCATAGCTAAATGTATCAGATCCCTGTAAATTTAGCCATCAGTGTGTACACAATAAGTTGTTTCTATTCATAGACCATTGTGCGTTTCCTCTAAGTATTCCTGGAAAACAGTTCCTAGCTGTAGGTTTTGAATTAATCAATCAGCTTTTGTTTTTATAGCACCATTCTGGAAAATCCACTCATATCACTTTCAGTTATAGAGAGAAGAAAAACAAATCCATACTCTCCATTTAAGACTAAACCATCTATCTTCTTGACTACATTCGTTGAAGACATTTCAGCTGTGGAAAATCCATCAGCTTTATACCTTTAGGAACTCTTTAACTTTAAAATTAATAAATATGCATAGAAAGCAATAAAAGTATCCTGGACACAAAGAATATGGAGCCAACTGGACCTTTGATTTGACCCTATAAATGAGGTCTTAATTTCACCATTTGGGAAAATTAGAAGATATTTGAAAGTCATTGCTGCAAGCCACAGTGTGGCTGCTGAAGGGCAGCTGTGGGATTACTCACAGTTTCTCATAGATGTCAACAATGTGGACGTCTGCAGCTGAGCTCGGGTCTTTTCAGGGTCATGAACAGAAATAGGATCTCTTATGCTCAGGTCAGCTCACCTGTTCTGGATGTGATGAGTCATGCCCATCAAGTGCCTGTTTCTCTCTCTTAATCATAAAAGGTGTTGAGCGTGATTGGCTTTGGTGCAGACATCCATGGAGACCTCTCTTGTGCACCAAACAAGTTTTGGCCCAACATCATAGTGAAACTTCAGTTAAATAGCCAACTAGGAGACAAATCTAATAAGAAACCCAACAAATCCCACCTTAGACCTTAGCAACAAGACATGAGTGACATGAGTTCACATATTTTAATAGTGGTGTATAGTGCTATAGGAGTTTTGGAAGAAAACAATGCCATGAAATGGTGAAGCAATAGCTGTACTCACCAACTTAGGCAATGTTTTGTCATCAGAATAACTACCATTTCAATACAAATGTAATTTCCATCTTAATATACAAATATTAAAGCTGGAAACTTTCCTGAAGTACAGACAGGTGCCTAAATGTATTAAAAAGCTAGTTCCTCAATAAAATGAGGAACTAAATGGTTTGAATGTATATTGCATGCCAGGTTTTATCAGGTGGTTCATTAAGAGCCTAAAGAAGAGAAGGCTCCGGGGAGATCTTATTGCGGCCTTCCAGTATCCAAAGGAGGCTTACAGCAGAGCTGGGGAAGGACTTTTTACTAGGGCATGTAGTGATAGGATGAGGGGGAATGGCTTTAAACTGCAAGAGGGCAGGTTCAGATTAAACATTAGGAAGAAGTTTTTCACTTTAAGGGTGGTGAGGCACTGGAACAGGTTGCCCAGAGAGGTTGTTGAGGCCCCATCCCTGGAGGTGTTCAAGGCCAGGCTGGACATGGCCGGAGGCAACCCGGTCTGGTGGGAGGTGTCCCTGTCTATGAAAGGGGGTTGGAACTCGATGATCTTTAACGTCCTTTCCATCCTAAACTATTCTATGATTCTATGACCCTTATTCCCACAAGTCATCCAGAGAAAATGATATTAGCACTTTAGACATGTGTTGAGAGCAGAGTTAGAGCACCTGTCAAAGCATGTATACAACCGGGCAGCTGAAGAAATATGCAGAAGGATCAAAGTAAAGAATTTCTCAGCAAGTCACAGAGAGCAAAATTTTGGGATCCAACTTGAAGTTCAAAACCTCAAAGAATGTAGGGCTGCTTCTGCCATGTAAAGTGAATTTTCTGCTTCTGTTCATCTCACTGCCTCCTTGGATGTTTTGCAAAACTTATTCCTGTCCTGAGCTAGTTCACATCCAAACACCTTTGTCCGATGTTGTGATGGCTCAGTTGTATTTTTTGTGAGCCTCCCAATTACCTTGTGTCAGTTAATCTGGGGGAGGGCGCGAGTGGGTTTGATCCATCTGCCTTTCATCAATGTGTTAGCACATCTACAGAGGATACTTCAGTAGCATCATACTTGTCCTACCTTTGTTTTTGCAGCTAAAGTGCTACCTTGTCCTGCAGAATAAGTGCTTCTATTCTAAATATATTTGAAAAGTATTTTTTATTAGTGAAAAAATCAGAGAGTGACAAGGTCACTTATCTCTTGCTGTCAGGATGCATTTATGCTTTTATTTGCATATTTGCTGACAGGCTCTTTCTTCCTCTGGCGAGCTTAAAACTTACTCCTTTCATCTCTTCTCAAGGTAAATGAAAGTCCTATATGTAAACAAGGGTCTGTTGAAACAGGCCTTCGCTCACACCATGCTCTCCTGACCTGAGTTTGCTCATTTGGTAACGGTGGGATTCCAGTCATGTAACTGTACCTAAAAAATTAATCATCTAATGCTATCTGTTAAGCCACCTATTCTCTCTTAGCAATCCAGGGATTTTCAGACTATGAAAGGGGCCTTCCTTTCTTCTTTGTGAAAAGTGGCACATACTCAAGGTGGACACGTCTCTGTAACATTTTCTTTCCTGGCTTATCTGGAGGACTTTAATGACATAGCAATTGGAAAGCATTTTCTCACTCTGCTGCACGCTGTCCCCCAGAATCTTAACAACCAAGGTTCCAGTCAGTCTTGCTCTAGGAGGAGAGACCAAGCTCTTTCCTGCCCCTCCTGGAGGAGTCTGGCCATCACAGAGCTTGCTGGTCCCAAATTCTGACTTGCCTTTCTCACTTCCTCCAACCCATTGAAGAAAGTTGGTTTCCCTCATCATTTAACCACTGCTTTAACTAGAGCAGCAAGTAAGAAACACAAGGAGCTGCTGGCAGGGGCAGGAAAGAAGATCGTAACATGAGCAAAGCTCTTTCTATGTCTCATCAGAGAGCCAGCAAACCCTTTGCATGGTGACAGTAAGAATTATATTGAAGACTTGTATAATGGTTAAAGTAATGTCTCAACTCAGGAAAATAAAATAAAGCCTTCAGAGCTCAATAAACTGAAAATTTTGCTTTCATTCACTCATATACACATTCAGAAACTCAAAGTTACATGGAGAAACTCAAATTGCAAAGATGTCAGTATTTTTAGTATGTGTGCAGTAAACCACCAAAAAACCACACGGATTGAAGTAAACTGCAGTTATCTCTGTCACAATGAAGAAAGGAGCTACTTAGTTTTGACCAGTGCTAAAGTTATGACAGCATTAGCATGTAGCAAAGTATCTTGTCATCATAAGTACTTTTTATTGACAAGAGAGAATTTCAGGTTAATTACCTGATTTCTCAAAGCTCTTAGCTATCCACTTTCCAGCCAGTAAGTATTGAACATTTGGTGATCTCTGATTTTTTACAGACTTGTCTTGCCATTCAGGTTGCTAGCCACTTACTGATGATTGTCCTGGGAACATCCTAACTTTCAGCACAGCAGTGTGTTTTCTACTGCTTAAGGTTGTCAATAAATATAATGGGTCTAGCCAGAAAAGCACATCCTTGTTTGTCAGGCACAGGGAACGCAAGGATGTCCTCAGATTGCCGCTCTGGGATTCAATGGGTCAGATAGCCTTCAATATTCACTAGAATTTCATACTTCTAGTCTTCACCTTATGAAAATGTGAAATGTTGTATGTATCTCAAGGGAATGTTAGTGTTTGAGGAGAAGATATTCTTACAAGAGACCAGAGAGATTAGCACAAGAAGCTAAAAGACTTCAGAGGCAGCATAAACATTGCTTAGATGCTGTGCTTTAATTATACGCCTTTAATGAAGTTTTTTGCTTCAGTTCTTTGACATCTTTCCCACATATATTGTAAATACAGCTCCAGATCTTGAGTAATCCTTACAGGTGCAGGGAATAGTTTTATAAAAAAATATATGTGCACACACACGCAGTAGTGTACATGCACCTTTCTTTTCTCCTGCAGTTTGAGGTGAGCGAAATGACCAGGGGAAAAATCCCAGTTTCCTTAGGAGAGCCCAATCCTGGTCTCCTTCAGGAGAAACTGCTCAGCCCTGATGCTCTCACCTTCTCAGCTTGGAATAGCTTCATCCTACTTGAGGGCCCTGTGCACAGTCAAAGTTGCAGATACTTTGCCCAGTTCTTTCCCATGGGTGATTTTGCTGCCACAGGGGAACCCTGTAGCCCAGTTTCCAAGGACTAAAAGTAATCATCAAGCCCAGAATTTGTAACTACTTAAGCCAATTGTTGCTTATCTTTCCAAAGAGCGCTACCAGCAGCAAGTGCCGTTTTCAGTGTAGCTTATAAACAATGACCAAAGACTGATTAATAAATAAAATGGCTCAAATAAGAAAGAGAAGGAGGAGACTAAGGAGGATAGAGAGTAAACTAAAGAACACGAGAAGGAGCTCTGTACCCTTCTCAGTCTATTGGGATTCATCATTGGCTGCTATAGGGCTGATTTAGTTATCTTCAGACTTTTCTCATTTATCCAGTTATCTGTAATCCCACCAAACAACAGAGAAGTTCTATTTCCAAATCATACATGATGACTTCTGAGGAGAGAGTTTAAAATTCATTACGGGTGTAAAAACAAATCAAGCTGACAGAATGCTCAAATATACTGTGCTGCCTGGATTTATAATTGAAAAACCCTCTGCTGCATGAAATGAGTGAAATAGAGCAGATGAACTAGCAGACAAGCAGGAGATCAGAATTAAACAAATTTGTGTAAATAAATCCCACTTACTTATCAGATACCAGGAATTCATTTTCTCTGTATTTGGCCTTTCTGTCAGAGAAAGTGAGCAAATATTGGTTGGGAGTGGAGGGCAGAGGGCATCCAGATTGTTTCCTATTATTTATTTATTTTGTTTTACTTAAACAGGCCTGTGTTAAGTTCTGAGGTGAAAAGGAAGAATGAAAGGATATGTCTGATCACAACTCATAATGCTGAAGGCTCAGTTCTCCTTTGGGATAGTCTAAGTCCACTATTAGGAGCTGGATTTACTTTTCAGATGTACACCACCTGACGCAAAGTAGATATCTGGCTTTGCCTAAGCATCACTGTGAACACCACCAGAGGGTTTTGGTTGGGAAAGTATTTACCTGGACATTTAGCCCTAAATATATATCCAATCTGAGCAAAGTTTAGCAAAAATTCTACATACTAGCTTAATTTTGATCATATACTTAAAGGTACAATTTGTCCTGATGAACAGGTATGGTTTAACCATTTAGAATTTTGTCACCTTAACAGGATCCCTGAAATGATTCGACTGAACTCTTGCCCATGCCTCCAAAAACCTCCATGATAATAAATACTAGATAAACAGTTGAGCTGGCCAAACTGGGTGATAATCCTTGGTATTTATGTATGTCACCAGGGCAATGTCTAAGAAGAGGGCTTGATTGGCAGCAGGAAGCCAGCTTTAGTGTTGAGGCAGTGGTCCATGTAATTGCGAGCCATTTCTCGTTGAATTTGATGGGACTTCACACAAGCTAAAAATCAACCAATGCCAAGCTGCTATGACCAAGGAGCCAATAGCTACTGGTTAGTCCCACAGTACATGGCATCTCTTCCAGCCCTTCCACTCTGCTGGTAGTATGATTAAACTCATATTGCCCTGGGATCAATCACTAAAATAAAGAAAGGAAGGGATTCTTTTTTTTTTTTTTTTCCTTTTCATTTGTTTTCCTCACACTCTCATTTTGCCCAGGCATTTTTCCTGGGATCCAACTAATTTGCCGTTTTTGCTTCCAACATCGCCAATTTCTAGAACAATGGGGGTCAAATAAATTTTATGAGCTTGGCAACAGATTATCAAATGAGACAGCTCTGGACAGTGGTTAAAAATATAAAAGAAATCTAATTAGATCCTTTTTCTAAGCTCTTGGACTCTATGTAGGAAAAGCAGTTGTGAGGAGAACAGCACATGAACAGTTATGTCTGTCTGCTGAAATATGTTATTTTAGAAGAAAAATCGACTTTAAAAATGTGGGTAAGCCTTCAAGTAACAGAAGAGTGTATTTGTTTGCTTTTAATTCATGATACACCAAGTGCTGAGCAGTGGAGACCTTTATTTTGCAGTATTTATCCATCAGCGGTAGCTGTGACATTGATATCTAAATGATAGAGGTAATCACATATAGTCTTTTTTCATTTGGCCTAGTCATCTTGCCAGGAAGATGACAAAAGTAAGTACTAGTGCTTATGTTACTAAGCTGTAATCATTCAGCACTGACCATTTTACAAATAGAAATACTAGCTACCAGTGGCCACTAGATTAAAAATTTATTTCCATTTTTATGCAGTATCACATCTACGAGGTATGGAAAAACCTGAAGTTCAGCTGGGATAAACATCCAAAAGTTCAAAGGCTTATCCAGAACTAAACAGTCTGCAAAACAAACCAGAAGCTTGGTGATTTGCAACCTGTTGTAGGTGACCCTGCTCTGGCGGGGGGGTTGGACTAGATGATCTCCAGAGGTCCCTTCCAACCCTGACCATTCTGTGACTCTGTGATTCTGTGATTTCTGGTGCCTTCCTTAGCAACTGGAAAATAAAAGTTCAAACTGATCTTACACAATAATTTGGAATCATTGTAACCCTTTCGTCCAGAAATTTGGGTAAGGTTTTCAAGGAGGAAGTTTTCATAGCCATAAATCTTTGCATCAATCCAAATTTGAAAACTTATGCAGGGACACAACATATCTTGTGGTTCTACGCTAATTTCCTCAAATGATACTTGCACAGTGATCAGGACTAAACTCAAAAAGGGTTCAAAGCTTTTGGCTATTAAAGGGCAAAAATTTGTGTTATACTGAGTGTAGAAATGGATTTTGAGGAGTTAAAGAAGGGGAGAGAAATTTTTACATCTTGTTAAATCTGGTATTATTTTCCTCCTTGTAAAAGTCTTGTCTAATAACCTGGGTAAATGCAATTTTTCTCTGCAGATTCAGTATCACTCAACTAATCTAAACACAGGATGGGACCTGAGCAAATTCCACATTATCGCTAACTTTGACTCCCTGGGTGCTTTTCCCTGGTTCGTCTCTCTACCCAACTTTTCCAAATTATCTGTTTGGGAAATCACTTAATTGCCCATCTCCCCAGAGTTCTGTGAGAACCATTTAATTAGTCTGTAAGGTGCTCTTGAAGCTATCCATTTATTTCATTTTATTTATATTATGTCTGATTAATAAGTGCTCGAGGTGCAAACTCTGTTCAAAGTCATTGGATTTATCTTTTTTTTTCTTTCTTACTTTTTTCTTTTTTTTCTTTTTTTTTTTCCCTTCCAGCAGGCTGGGCGAAAAGGGAGGTAGTGACTAAAGAGCTCAGACTTTGGATGTAGCACCTTTCAATAGTTGTCAGTGCCTGCTTTAACTCCCTAGTCAACCATTCCCTTGACTAAGTGACAGAAAAGGTCTATTTCCCTGTTCCAGAGCTAGATGATGATGATGGTAATTTCATTATATTTTCTCCATTAGTTTCAACTTATCCTTTTAATTAAAATGTAAAGGAATGACAGATCCCCCATGCTCACTCTAAGTCTTTACTGAAAGTTCAACATCCCAAGTGGGACTTGAACTCACATTATCACAGAGCAAAAGTTCAAAGCACTAAAATGGGAAACATTAATGTGTCAAGCAAGTAAGCTAGCACTTACCAGGATCAATTTTCCACTTAGGCAGCCTTTGCCCAATTGTGTTAACTCCCCCGGAATCTATACCCAGAATGGATCACATCTGAGAAGCCAGGAATTCTGAAATCATCAATTCCCCAAGCTCATTAATATTACAATTGTACCCACTAGCATCGCTATGAGAGGGAGCTCTTTATAGGTTTGTTTTAATAAACTTGTGTTTGTTTTTTCTCCTTTTTGTTGGGGGGAGGATTTTTGATGCAATATGAAAGTTTACCATCTTAACACTTTAAATTGACTCGCAGATTGGCTATTATTTATTCAATAAATTTGCATGGGTGATCAATGAAATACTAAAGTACTGTAGCAGTAATAAACCACAAAGGCAACAAAATGTGATATTCAGGACTGAAAAGGCTTTTTCTCATTGGCATATGTACTTTTTGACTACCACTGTAACTCTTGGATAAAGGAGACCACCACAACTCAGTCATTAATTTGCCTTTCTACTCCCACACAGTTAAGCAAAACCTTCAGAACATATGAACACACAACATTATAGCTTCAGCTGGTTCTTTTAAAACTGATATCATCATTGGAGATAGATAGAGAGATAGAAAAACTTTCAGTGAATGGCGTGAGGACAATGAAAAGATAACATTGATTTTGTCAAGGTATTTGAAAAAAATGGCATTTGAAGATCCTTTTCAATTTTTGTTCTCTTTCTTGCTTTTCATTGCTCAGTTTTAAGAGGTGGGATGAACATATATTCTTTCAGTTAGACTACTCTAATATCCTCAGCCTCAAAATTCCTGAATTGATGCAATTGAGTCGGAACAAGATCAACCATTCATTGGAAGTGCAACAACATGAACAGCAGATTTCTAGATAAGGACTGTAAATCTCGTTGCTGCAGTTGCATTCTTGAGCTGTCTACCACTGACTGAAGTGCTAGAGTCCCACAGTGCTGCAATCCGGAGGCCAGTATATTGCAAGAGCATCTTTCAGATTTTGGTATTATCTGGCAGCTGAACAGATTCTGCAGCATGACTTAGAAACGATGGTGTGTATACAACCTATGATGCACAGTAAATAAAGTTAGTTTAACTATTGATCATAGAATCCTAGGATGGTTTAGGTTGGAAGGGACCTTAAAGACCATCTCGTTCCAACCCCCCTGCCGTAGGCAGGGACACCTCCCACACTTGATAAGGTGTTCTTTAAAGGTTTGGTTAAAAAAAGATCTTTTATTTTTTGACAGATTTTCTTAGCCTTGAGAAAAAAGTCCTTGCTGAGTGAAAAAATCAGTGATTCCAGGCAGAAATCTACACATGAAACACATCTAGTTTTGCAATAGCTTCACACTTCAAGCCTGTGAAATGCACTAAAACCTCAAATTACAATATAACCACCTTTCAGTTATTGGGAACTGAAGGAAATTCTGCAGCAAAGCTTCTGTTTATATATTACAGTACCAGATATACATTGTTAGACATTATAAAATGCATTGCCTTGCCATGGAAAATAGGAAGAGCTTGAAAAATACTTGTAAGAAACCCTCTGAGCAGAACTGCATTGCTTAAAGTATCTTTGGAAAAAATGTGGATTACACAGCGACCGTTGGGAAACCACACTGTCGTTACTCGTCCTGCATGGGTGTACAGGGGAGACACTATGATTTAATTATTCACACAATAGTTCAAACCCCCCTGATAAGTATAATGTTGATGTGCTGTAAACGACTAACAAAATAATAGGTGCGAGGACTTGATCTGCATGCATTACAATTGAATATCTCTCTATACAATAATTCATAACATTTAGAGGTTAACTAAAGAGAAACTAACACCTTTCTGTTTCAAGGTTGAGTTGGTTTCTCATTATAAGCCATATTCCAAGAATCACACAAATATAATCAGTTGCAGGGGAAGCTGGTAGTGATCAGTACATTTGGGTTGCCTGAGATATTTCATTATCAGATATTCCAGGGACTGTTTTCCTCTGAGAAGCAGTAAGACGATTGTCAATTAACTGTCACATAGACTGTTTTTACACAATCACAGGGGGTCCCTGCCTCATTTAGTGAATTGAGGCACTGAATTAAGTTTGCAAGGGCAATCATTAATAGTTGCTCAGTATTGCAGCCTTAACGTTTTTGGAACCTTGCTTATTTTCCCCTTATACACACCATTCTAATACTTATCTGTTTATATAAAAATGACAAAGTAGATTTTTTTTTTTTGCCTTTAAACTAAAAAAGCTGCCTCTTTTTTTTCTGATATTACTCATTGTTCTTATCTTTTGGCATTTTTTAAAATAAAAAACATCAAAGGAAATTTAAATCACAAAATCCATAATGTTCTCTCTGAAAAGTTGCACCGAGAGTCTAGTGGTGGTTGTGCCTACACGTGGCATTAGTCTCTCTCAGTAGATGCTGAATTGACTATTGATAAATATCAGAATTCTATCTAAATCTTTTCTATACGGCCTTAATTTTGAAGTTCAGTGGTGATGAGGGAAATTACAGGCAAAATACACTCAAGATAAACCAGGATGAAGCCTGTCTCACTGGTAGTAAGGATTGTGTTCTTCACATGCCAAGCAGGAGCTTATAATTTCATCTTCAAGA
The DNA here is from genome assembly GCF_000708025.1 of Charadrius vociferus. Classification (NCBI taxonomy): domain Eukaryota; kingdom Metazoa; phylum Chordata; class Aves; order Charadriiformes; family Charadriidae; genus Charadrius; species Charadrius vociferus. Next base: position 8,756,487 of record NW_009647680.1, read on the forward strand.
GTATTTGTTCAATATAGGGATGGGCTGAGTGAATGGTCCCAACTGAATGGTTTAATTTGAAGGAGGAAGAGCACTGAAATGCACTCAAACCCACTAATGACTTCCCTTGGTGTGCAGTACAAATAAAGGCAGGGAGCACACCAAGTGAACTTTGCTGGAGCATCAAACCCTGCAGAACAGCACTCTTACCTGGGTCATCATGTACATCTAATGAGCAATAAATGCTCTTAATATGCAAAGCAGTGTTTTGGATGATTGGTTCGGATTATGCAGCCTTTCTGTTTTTTGTTATGGAACTCCCACACAAATAAAAGTTCAATATTGTTATGAAACAGAATCAGATGTTGATGTATGAAACAAGACAAATTTGTATGTATGACTTAAATTTTCTTCCAATCTATCACCAATTACATTTTTTTATTTTCCATTTTCTGACAGCATACCAATAAAACTAGCTTGTTCTGGACAAAGAGGTCTGTCACCCTCAAGCTAGACCGACTTCATTTTTTTTTTTTTCTTTCAAGGAATGTCCTGGAGATAATCATCATAAAATTAAGGACAGTACAGGTGTGGAGTGGGGATGGTGGTGGAACCCAATTTTAACAAAATGTTTGTAGGTTTTTAGCTGTAAAATATTCCTGTAACATATAGTACAAAACTTAACAGTGTAATCATAGAAAGATGTGGGGACTGATGTAAAAGTGGTCTTGGATACATGGATGCTATATTGACCGGCTTTATCACTAGTTATTTTATATTTACATGCAACTTTACCGACATCCCAATGCACTTTTCTGTATGCAAATAGAGACTATAACAGTCCATACCTGAAAAGACAAATCTCTTTTGTCAGAAATCATCTTAAAGTTTGAATAAGTCATTTCAGATGGAGCTTCTGAATGTCACTGCTCCCTTTACTGCACATATCTAATGAATATAAGACAATTATAACAAAATATATTCAATCAGTCTCAGGATTTAATGCGTCCAATCCTTAAAAAGGAAGACATTGCATCAAGAATATTCCATTTGTAGTCACTATGGAAACCTAAGAAAATTAGTGTCATTTTAAACATTCAAAACATCTTTAATAAAAAAAAAAACCAAACCCAACACACCCTTATTTTATTAATTGACAATTGAACCTGAGAAAGTCAGTATCAAGGCAATAGGCCTCAGATGAAAATGAAAATGTCTGTCACCTGTAAATATTTTATCCTAACTAGAGATTCTGCTAATGTGTCTTTTCTCATACACCCTGCTGTTAGCTCCAGAGCGGGGACTGTCAGCCGAATCAAGCTCAGCAATGATCAGACGTTATATTGTGATAGGAAAGCAGTTTTGGTTATAACTAAAAACTCAGGTCTGTAGACAGTTAGTTGAGCCTATGTGTGAGAGTCAGGCTACCTTTTTTTTTTTTTTTTTCCCTCGTGAAAACAACGTTAAAAGCGTGGTACTGAAACTTATCCAAGACTTGTTTTTTCCTTGCCAGTCCCTGTGATACATTAAGACCTGAATCCTACCCAACCATGGGTCCAAATATGAGACAGCCCAGTTAGAAATTTGACTATTTCGGGCAGTATATACCGGGGGAAACAAGCAATCCCATGGTTTGCGGACCCTGTAGTGCCTAAGAGAAGTTTCATCTCTACCTACAGAGGTTTTCAGAGTAGGTGCTGATGTCCGAACGAACTGTCCCCAGCCCTCTGTACAGGGAAAGTTAATCACTGCAGGGCACCGTTCGTCTGACCCATGTTAGATGGCCAGAGAGAGATGAACCATGACCCAAAATTGCCCGTTTCTCTTCAGTGACTATAAAAGGAGCCCTGGGTGGTTAGCTCAGATGTCTGAATCTCCACTGTAAATGCTTGAGTTAGGTGAGATGACTCTTATCCCAGTCTTCATAAATTTCACAACATGTGGAACTAGGTTTTATTGCATTATTATAAACTAACTAAATAAAAAAATGCTTAACAAAAATCTGTATTTCAACAGATTTTATGTTGTTTTTTTTTTTTTTAAAATTTTCTTTTTGTAAGGAAAGCTTCCCATAAGTATGTATAGCTATAATCAAACTACAAAAACCTGCTACAATTTGGGGGTATATTAAAAATATTTACCATTTAGGAACCAGATATGTTTCCAAGGAAATTACTTGCACATTTGCAGCACTGTTGAAAGAGAAAGCCCAGTAGGGATGAGTCTAACTCTTTATTGATATCACAGTACTTTAGGAACCTCCCTTTTCATTTATGTAGCGCCTGCCTCTGGTGTCTTTCTACAATTTTGTCACTACATTTTGTCGCTCCTCTTGTTTCAAATGCTCTTTGCATCACACTTTGCTTTTCCATCCATTCGCAAACCCCGTCTGAAAACATTTCTTCTTCACTGGTTATCTCTTGCCCTTTCATTCTCTCTTTTTATTTCTGTTATTTGGATCTCTAAGGTGTATATTACAACTTCAAAAAGCCTTTCAAGACATAGTTTGAAAAATACTCTACAACATGAAACATAATGACAGTACTGTACAGAATTACTTTTAATAATTAATTTGCATGTAGTTCTGGGCTTTCTGGATTTTTCCAAAACTGGCAGAACAATATCAGGTTCAAGTTGTTCATTGATTATTTTTCTCATAGCGATAGAAAAAGCAACCATGGGAGACAGACAATCTCAGTTTTCTAGTGATGTTTTATAATTTAACATCTAATACCTTTCAAGAGATGAAAGGTTTTGTTACTGGTTAAGCAAAGGTAAGCAGTTTCTCTTGATGGTGTTGGATACGAGAATGATAAGGTCAGCCAAATTGCTTAGCTATTGAACAGATAAAGTCATGTGCCTTGGTCAGATAGTTGGTGTGATAAAGGAACGCTCAAGGGAAAGGTAGGCATGTAGCAACGTAAAAGCTCAACTGAATTTTTGAGATGCAGTGCTTTATGACCAAACTCAGAGATTAACACAAATCTACAGAAAACCAAAATTAGGCACCTTCACCTGCCAGTGTCTTTATCTTGTTTATCTGTAGATTTAAATCCCATATCGTAGCCTTAGGCTGTCATAGGCTGACATTTACACAGTATGTGAATGAATGTCCTGGAAGGGTTCCAAGGGTTTACAGACCATACATGGTACATAGAAGCCCCAAATGTAAAGCCGACCTGAGCCATTTGGCCCACACAGTGCATCATAGCAAGAGGTGGATGAAATAACTGAGGTACAGTCTATCACAGTACAGACAGCACTTGGAGAATCTCACAAACTGACCCACCCAGCACGCTGTCATCTCTACATGCACCCATTGCGGTTCACATGTCTTTGAAGGACTTCAGAGAAGGTCTGAGGAGCCAGTGAAGCCCTAAGAGGCACCTTCAAGGGAGAAACCACAGCTGTGTGCCATGCCAAGAGTGTTGACTTAGCAGGATCGTAGGAAACACGGGGTGTCTCAAAAGGGTGCAGGAGACAACACATGGGATGTATAATGTCTTCTCTACCCATAGATACATAGTATGATCCAAGTACATCTAAAATTACATTATCTTACATATCACCTCTGTGTTAGATTACTGCTTTCTGTCAGTATCTAAAGCATATAACTGAGTTAAGTTTGAAGTGATTGGCAGTGTTTTACCATACCCTCCATCAGCAAATGCATTGCACTGCTTGCATGCAGCTCAAAAGCTGCCAGCATCAGAAAGGACCAGCTTTGTCCTTGTGAAAAAAACCTGCAAAACTGATGGTGGAATAAGGGTGAATAAAAAGGAATTTGTTTTGTTGTTGTTTGTTTTTTTTTTCCTCCTCAAAAGTCCTGGGGAAAAAAGTATTTAACATTTATTTCCAATGTTCTTTACATTTTTTTTCAATTTTTAAAATCTATTTCTAGCAAATAAATGAAGAGAAGGAGAAAGGAGAGTGAAATCTGGTAACAAAAAGCAAGCAAAGTATGATAATCAACACAGAAGTACTAGACATGGGCAGCAGAAGTCACACCACCTTAGTGCAGGTTTCCATGGTATCTCCCCCTTGTAGATTCTTTGCTGTTTAATAGGTTAAGCTTATTCAGTTTTGAGTTAGAAAATGTTTCTCTCTACCACTTCATCATTTCATCATTTCATTAAATTAAAAACAAAACCCACATGTTTTTCAGATCTCTTCAAAATTGCTGAATGCACTTTGAAATCACCAAGATGGGTCAAAACAATTTAAAGAAGAATTGACAGATGGTCATGCAAACATGCAGACACACAGAATAGCATACATAGGCACGTACATATGCCATCAGGATTGCAGAAGGCTAAAAATGCATGACGTGGGGCATGTTAAAATGCGAAGTAGACTGTTGATGTAAACATTTTCTGATGAAGAACATTTTATTAACAATTTAAAATCAGACGTGTTTATGAAAATGAAAGGAAATGACTGTAAGCAGGGACCAGGGTTTGGGTTTTTTGGTGGTTTTTTTTTTTGTGTGTTTTTTTTCCCCCTGAAAAACAAGGTTTAACGTTGAATACATGATTATAGGATGTTTCAAAGAAAAGATCTGAAATGGAAGATTTGCCCTTATCTGTCGAGGAAACACATAAAAGAACTGTAACTCCAGAGAATCAATTGGATTGAGCTCGTAGATAGTGTTTTAAGGCCTAATAGCAGGTGACTGCAAGAGACCAACATGACAGGAAAGGCAGGAGAATGAAATACTATATGATCAGATAAGTGAGACAGGTAAGATTGTGATTATGGGTGATTTTAGCCTCCCTAATAATTATGGAGAAACCTTTGAGATATTGGCTGATGGTATGTGGAATGACTGACATAACAAATGATTATTTCCTGAAGCAATATATCAAGGACTGTGCTAACCAGAATTTATTTCTAGATTTGGAGTTATTCAGTGTACAAGATATTAATAAGCATATATGAAACTGCTCATCCATTTGAACTAGTGAAGAAAATATAAAATAAAGGATATTTCCTGAAAACTCTTACCAGATTTTCAGCAGAAATTGAATGACAAAATAAGATTTTAGGAAAGAATTAAATGGGAAAGTGTGTCAGCATGATTTGCTTCTGGAAAGCAAAGACCCACCAATACTTCTTAGTGTGTTTTCAGTCCCAACATAAGAGCCTTTACAGAGCCTAGATTGCAGAGTGTATTTCACATGGCATTGCATTCCTCATTCTCTGGAGCTTTTGATTCTCTGCATCTTGCATATTAAAATAAAACCTTCTCACTCATTTGAACTCACAAAAAATGGGGCAGCACAAGGAAAGAGCTGAGCGTAGGATCACAGACTTGTTGGAAAGTACCTCAGGATGTCCACGGTCCAGGACATCCAGGTCTGCGTCTAGTTGTCTTTTGGATGTCTCACAGGATAAAGAATCCACAGCCTTTCTGTCCCAGTGGTTGACCTCTATCATAGTAAAAGAGTCCAGAACTGGATGTAACCCTCCAGATGTCTCTCACCAGGGCTGCACAGAGGGGGAAAGTCATCTCCCTCTACCTGCTTGCAATGTTCCTTCTAGTACAGCTGAGGAGGCTCGTGGCTTTCTTTCCCACAAGGGGTCATTGTTTGTTCAAGCTTACCTTGGTATCTATCAGTACCACCAGGTCCACTTCTGCAAAGCTTCTCTGAAGCCACTTGGCTCCCAGCCTGTTCTGGTGCCTAGTGTTATTCCACCTCAGTGGTAGGACTCATCATTTCCTTTTGTTGACCTTCCTGAGATTGATTCTTTTTTGCCCACTTCTTCAGTCCGTCAAGGTCTCTCTGAATGGTGGCATTCCGTCTGGTGTATAACTTCTCCCCCCAGCTTTGTCTCATCTGCAAACATGCTGAGGGTGCAGCCTGTCCCACAATCCACAGAATTCACAGAATTCACAGAATTCACAGAATGGTTAGGGTTGGAAGGGACCTTTGGAGATCATCTAGTCCAACCCCCCTGCCAGAGCAGGGTCACCTACAGCACGTTGCACAGGACAGCGTCCAGGCGGGTTTTGAATGTCTCCAGAGTGGGAGACTCCACCCCCTCTCTGGGCAGCCTGTGCCAGTGCTCCACTACCCTCAAAGTAAAGAAGTTCCTTCTCATGTTAAGATGGAACTTCCTATGTTCAAGTTTATGCCCATTACCCCTCGTCCTATCACTGGGCGCCACTGAAAAAAGACTACTCCCATCCCCCTGGCATCCTCCCATTAAGTATTTGTATGTATTAATAAGATCCCCCCTCAATCTTCTTTTCTCTAGACTAAAGAGACCCAAGTCCCTAAGCCTTTCGTAGAGGGGGAGGATGACCTCCCTCGACCTGCTGGCCACACTCTTCTTGATGCACCCCAGGATGCCATTCGCCTTCTTGGCCACCAGGGCACATTGCTGGCTCATGGTCATCCTGTTGTCCACCAGGACTCCCAGGTCCCTCTCCACAGAGCTGCTCTCCAGGAGGTCAGCCCCCAACCTGTACTGGTGCATGGGGTTATTCCTCCCCAGGTGCAGTACCCTACACTTACCCTTGTTGAACTTCATAAGGTTTCTTTCTGCCCAACTCTCCAGCCTGGCGAGGTCACGCTGTAAGGCAGCACAGCCTTCTGGCGTGTCAGCCACTCCTCCCAGTTTTGTGTCATCAGCAAACTTGCTGATGGTACACTCTATCCCTTCATCCAGATCATTGATGAATATGTTGAACAAGACTGGGCCCAGTACTGACCCCTGAGGGACACCACTTGTTACTAACCTCCAACTAGACTCTGCGCCACTAACCACAACCCTCTGAGCTCTATCTGTAAGCCAAGTCAATAATGAAAATATTAAATAGTACTGACCCCAGTATTCACCTATGGGTTTCACTGTTGGTGACTGGGCTCCAGTAGACTTTGCTCCACTAATGACTTCCCTCTGAGCCTGGCAATTCATCCAGTTTTCAGTGACTGTCCATTTTTCTAGGTTGTACATCCTCAGTGTGTCCATGAGGATGTTGTGGGTGACAGGGCAGATCACCTCGCTAAAGTGAAGAGAAACGGTATCCATTGCTCTCCCCTCATCCCCTGAGCCGGTCATCCCATCTTGAGAGGCTGTCAGCTTGGCCAGGCAGGACTTCCCCTTCATGCACTGTTCTAACAAGGTTCTCTGCATCTCCACCCCTCACAAATGGAAGCATCAATAATTTAAATAAAGCTTAAAAGATTAATAATAAGAATAGCAAAGAAAAATGGGAATACTAGAGGAAAAAAATAAAGAACCTGATGCAAGCTGAAATGAAAAATGAACAAGAAAGTTCCAGAAGATGCCAATATAGTGGGGAAATTTTGAAAATGTTGTACAGGAAATGAGCCAAAAACCCCTGTAAGGATTTCATAACAGGCTATGTACACACACAGCCTACAGCACAGCAGCCCACAGCAAGTCATTTGTTTGCGCCACAAAGAAGCAGTTCTCATCTATTCACTTTTCTCGTTTTTTTTTTTTTTCTTTAGCAATGAGAACTTATGTCTGCTTATGCATCACAGGAATGCAAATAAGTTAAAATGGTTTATCTCTGCCTTAATGCTAATTTGATTATTTCCTAGTTTCGTCTGAAGTACAATCTATATTTTCTGTGATCTTTCACATCAAACTTTAATGAGTTGATAATGTTAGAGTAGAGCATTTGTCTACTGCACGTGAAGCTTATTCTCTACATAAGGTCTACTTTTCATCCATCCTTCACAGCATAGAAATATATGTCTCCCCAAATACATAACATAACACAACACCTCATGGGGTATGAACAGGTAATCTGGAAGGGGGACATCTGGAATGGGAGGTTTTGTTTCAATTCTGAGACTGCCTAGAACATGTCTAGAGAACAAGTCTTATGAGGAGATGCTGAAGGAACTGGGGTTCTTTATTCTGGAGATAAGGATGCTCAGGGGAAGACTTTGTCACCCTCCATAAATACCTGAAAGGAGGTTGTAGTGAGGTGGGAGCTGATCTCTTCCAATTAACAAGCAATAGAAGAGGAAACAACATCAAGTTGCACCAGCGGAGGTTTAGACTGGATATTAGGAGAAATTTCTTCACAGAAAGGGTTGTCAAGCATTGGAACAGTCTGCCCAGGGAAGTGGTGGAGTCGCAGTCCCTGGAGGTGTAGATTTAATGCTTAGGGACATGGTTGAGTGGTGGACTTGTTAGTGTTAGGTTTCTGGTTGGGCTCAATGTTCTTAAGGGTCTTTTCCAACCTAACTGATTCTATGATTCTATTTTCTCCTGAATGACTAGCTCGTACTGCACATGTATCACAGAAAACTGCCCCAGGCATGAACTGCAAGGGTGTTTCCAAGATATTGGTCTGCTGTCCAGTGTCAACAGTGCATTCCAGCCTTTCTTCACCCCAGTTATCCTGTGCTAGATGATCCTTTAGAAAACAAACAATTGTAAAAAACGCTACTGCATTTTGGAACTCTGTTACTTTTTGAGCCTCTTCTGGTCATTTGGAACCAAAATGTGGCATAAAGCATTCATGCACTCCTGTTGCACTACGATACAAAATATTCCTCCTCTTTAATGCATTCGCAGCTGTGAAGAGTCACAATTTAGTGGCCCTGCTAACCTCTCCAAAGGATGCAGTCAATACCCATGTCATATGGGGCATAACATTTTAATTTTCAAGAAACTGTGGGTTTAGATTCACTTCACAGAGTCTTGCTTAACACAAAGCAGCTGGGATTGAAGATGGGATAAACCAGCGAATGCTTGACATACATAATGAGGGTTTTTATAAAAAGGACTGTGTCAAATTGGGGGAACGGTGACTGCATGGGTGATTCCCTGAGGATTTTATTGCCTCTCCTGACTATTTTAATATATGTGAATCATAAATCTATAAGAGATTTGAACACAAATAATCCCCAAAGATACTGCTTGAAATAAATTTTAAAATTGTGATTTTATACACATATATATAAATATATATGTTGTTGTACAAGAAATCTACAGAATATTGAGACTTTTTTATGTTTTCTCTCTCCCCATCGTGACTACCATTATTACAAAATTATATGATTCAGTTCTAATGTGCAGTACTAATAATTAAGAAGAGAACACATGAGGTGATGCACATTATCTTCCTGTCTTGTGCAACGTGGCATACTGCTCAGTGTTTGAGTTCCCTTATTGCCTGTGCATGCTGGAAATAATTGTTTCCAGAAGACAGACTAGAAATCGGAATAGGTCAATTCTTCCCTTACTGTTGAGGTGGAATTTTCCCATATCACGAACATAATATTTTACAATATTTACATTATATCTGCATGTACATATTTACAATATGATGTTGAGACTAATTTAAGGAATATTCCTCTTTCTATAAGTACTTGTATTTCTGTACAATGATCATATATAAAAATATGTGCATATCTATCTATAAATCTTTATACCTAACTGTATATCCATACACTTTTGTTCTCCTCTTAGGACATAGTAACTTCCATACACTGCTTTTTCTGTCTTGCTCAGTTTTTCATCTTACACATGCATCAATGGGAAGAAACCATAGGGGGAAGACAGAAAGAGGAATATGTAAGAATTGTTGTTCAGAAGTGAAGCTGTATATCAATGGGGAGTGAAAAACTAGACGATAAATAATGGTCATAGGATGAGCAGAAGTATGACAATAATGTCAGTCAAGAGTTGCAATGAAGTGGTTTAGACCTGCAACAACCATGCTTTAGTAATATTAACTGACACACACCAAAAGCAATTAAAATATATTCTTCTTAAAGAAAAACTATGTTTCTATGAAGATGAATATCCTTATAAAAGTAACAAATCATCAAGAGATGCATGAACTGATGCAAAACACAAAATATCCTTGTGTTGTACTATTTCCTTCCTTTGGTTCTCCCCATTTCTTGTTTCTATCATTGTCTTGTTCTTAGTTTTTCAACTTAAAATACTTATTCATTGATCTTGAAAACAGTTACATGTGTGCCAAATCTCAGCAGGGCTACTAAGGGCACAGAAATACCTGAAAAAGGTATTATTTATCATGATTCACTAGTACACATTTTTTCCTGTGTAGTACATTCAACAATGCTTTGACCGATGCAATTTTAAGTAATCTTTGTGACAATCCTTGTGATAATCCTTGCAATAGGAGTCGTATTGTATCTGTTGACAGTGAGGATGCTTCTGACTCATCAGTGGCGATATTTTGTCTTATTCAACCTACACATGAATAAAGGAAAACCTCACATGTTAAGTTCAGGCTTCCAAAGCTTCAGATTACTTTACATCACTAGAGAAGAGTCATTTTGTTTTAACAATATAAGAACACAGTATTTGATTTTCCCATTATGATGTATATCATCCTCAATAGATCGTTTTTAGTATGACAACCTCATTCATTTACTTATTTCTTTATTTCACTTAATTATTCATTTTTTTTTAAATCTATGCTCATCACAATCTCTCTGGGTGCACATGTAAATTATTAAGAACAATGAGTAATGGTTGACTGATGTAAAACTAAATTGAAAGCGACTCAGCTTCACAATACAATATAGCCCTTACCCAATGCCCTGCTTCTCCCCTAAGGCAAAAGCCTCAGTCAGTGGGTTTTCAATGCGCCTAGAGGATCAACAGGTTTAGTCTACCCTGACCGTTACAGTGGAAAAAAGAATAAATAACAGACATTCCAGGAAAATTGTTCTCAGGCATTGTGAGGTTAGAATTAATACACAAAATCTGGAAATAATTTCACCTGTCTGTGGGTTCCAACAGTAGAGGTGCCTGCAGAGAAGGTGTGTGTCTAACCTCCTGTTACAGTGAGTGGAGATCTAGTCAGTAGACTACGGAGATCAGTTTATCTCTTCATAAACAAAACACCCAATTTACAGTTTGGTTGTTTAAATATAGGCCCTTTAAGATATCCTACGCTATTCAAGGCATCCAGAGAGATGACAGCCATGATGCAGAACCTAGAGGAGACCCCTGACTTTCTGGACTTGCAGCTGTAGGTCAGATGGGACGCTCCAAGGCATCTCAGATGGTACTGTTGTCTGTGATACGACAACAGAATCAAGCCCCTGCTAGTAGATCAGTTCCATCCCTCTGGACTCTATTTACTGTATTGATTATCTCACCACTGACTAGAATGTTGAACTATGAAGAATTAGGGGTTTAGGAATTTGCTTTGTAGACACTTAAGCTTAAGTAAGATGAGTTCCACCTCAATATTTAAAACAAATTAGGTCACATTTGGACTTGACCTGAAGGGAATGGAAGCAATAACGGTCATATCGGTCTCAATAAGGAAAGAGATTTTGTCTGTCATGGTTGATCCTGAGATGGTGAAGTATTTACACCTCCTTGATCATTGAATAAAACTGACAATGAATAGGTACCTTTCATGTCTCTATAGCCTGCTAAACCCAAAGAAAAGTTTGCATTTTAGATTTTAAAATTCTGTGTTTTGTACCTGGAAACATCTTTCATCTTAAAGAGATACATGTAATATTGTTCCTATGATGAATTACTCACATCAGGTGAATTACATTCTACATCTTCTACAATTGTCGAGTAGTCAGCAGCAACATTTAGTTGTTAATATCTCTTAATATTAAGTTCTAACAACACATATCTTCATTAATTTATGGTAGAGTCCTTGGTCAAAAGCCTGAATACCAACTTTTCTGAGCAATAGTTCTAAATTATAAATTTAATAAGAAGTAATGTTGATAATTCTGAAGTCAGCATTCCTGAGTAGTTTCCCTTCTTGGTGACCTTCCCTTTTCTAATGAAGCTGTCAGATGGTCACCAAATGCACTGAAAAAAAAATCTGCTGTTTTACTGTACTTACTACCAAAGAATTCAGTTGTTTCTATATAATAATAATAAAAAAAACCCAAACAAACAAACAAACAAAAAAAAACAATGGGAAAAACTATTTTTGATCTGAGGTCTTATCACATCTAACAGTATACCGTCTTCCGTACAGCCACTAGCTGATGAATGGTTTCAAGACAAGGAAAACATACATTCTGACTTTCTGTCTTTCAGAAACCTAAGAAAATTGCTGTGCGACTACTTTGTACTGTGTCCTTACCTTTCTGTCACTGCCTGAAGAGATTCATACAAGGAGTTATTATGATCTAGTTGTGTCTCAAAAATACATCAGCAACAGAAGTAGTTTCACGTCCTGTGTTTTGATTTTGTTAATGAACATCTTCACAAAAACTGATGCCTATAAGTTTCAGAGGCAATATCGTAGATTAGTAGAGTTCAGATATGCGTAGAAGGGAACGCCAACAATCATTTTATCTCTCCATGGCCCCAGGGTAGAGTCATACCGATCTGTTATCTTCTGATATCTTTCTATCTCTCTTTTGAAAACTGAAGTGATAGGAATTGTACTGCCATCTTTGGATATTCCAGTGCTTAATTAATCTTATAAATAAAAAGATTTTTTCTTACTACCTGACCTAGATCTCCTCAGCTGCAGTTTAAACCCATTACACCTTTTCTCTACCCAGTGCATATGTGGAATATTTTATTATTTCTTTCTCTGTAGAGTCTTTAAAACATTTGAAGAACATCAGGATGTCTCTATCTGGGTTTTCCTTACATAGCCAACCTGATTTTTGTAGACTTTCCTTATAGGTCTAGGGTTTTATGTCTTTAATTTATTCTTCTCTTCTGAATCCTAAGTGTTTTAGAGTTTTCTTGGAACACAGCACTCACTACTGGATATATCAGACCTGTGCATCTTCATGGCAGTTTACTGGAACTGAAGGTTGTTTCACGTCATTTAACTATAACACTCCTGTTTATGACTTTGGTTTGAAGTTATGTGGGTATGTGTGTGTGTGTGACAGCATACCATTGAATTTAGCAATCTTTCTTAATCTCCAGTTCCTTTTCTGGTGAGCTGCTGTCTACCCAAACTATTTCCACTTTGTGTTTGGGCAAGTAGTGTCTAAATTAAAATGCACTGATGATATGTAGGTAGTTGAAACTCAAAACCCTGGAAGAAGACAAACCAAAACAAAGTGATTTTCCGTGCTAACACATATTCTGTGAGATAAAAGAAGCCAAATACTGTGACCAAACTACATATGAATAATGCATATGTCTGTATCTTTAATACTCTAGAAAGATTTTCCTTTCCCAAAAACAGAGGAATTTCTATATCTTTTTTTTTTTCTTACCTGATTGATTTCACTGACTTTCCAAATGTATTCTATTCTTCCAAGATTTCTGTTGATTTGTGTAAATATCCAACATACATTCCTAGTTAGAATGTACAGTCCGTGTGGTAACTAGTAGATTATCGCTCCTTTCAATGAATATTTGCTTTCTTCTTTCTTTGCTCTCCAAGCAAAAAAAGATGTATAAAAAGGAAGGGTTTCATAGAAATGTACAACAATAAAGAATCTGTTATGTTCTCTCAGGCAAGCTCATCAGTCCTCTTCTTACACTAATAAATATGCACTTTAAAGCAGCCATCCTTTCTTTATGTTCCAGGAAGGAGAACTTTTAAAAAACTGTTGGCAACTCTTTCAACAATAACAGAACAAAATTACTAGCCCCTTAACTACTTCGGTCCTGAGAATTTAAGTTTTCTCTCCCTCATCTTTGTATATTGAACTGGGATATCATGATTTGAACAAATTTTGTGTTTGAGAGGTCAACATCAGTTCAAATTTGAAATGGCTTAAATGTCACAACATGATAACGATAACACTTGCAATTTTTTCTAGGCCTAATTAATATTATCGTGAATACGTAGACCTGCCAGTATTGCTTACTGAAAAACTGGTATTATAGTCTGTGACTTTAGTTCATGTATCTAATCCGTAAGCTTCAATTTTTCAGTAGTTTCTTCCAGAGTGAATCTGTGTTTCACATGTCTCTTTAACAATGTCTTTTTTTATCCTTTCTTTTTTTTTTTCTTTTTCATTGGAAGAATCAGTGTTGTCAACTCCACCTATATTTTTCATTACTCTCACAATACTTAATCTTCTTCATGAGAAGCTGAGGACCAGAGCGTTAAATTTGTCAAGATTTTTCCCTATCCTTAAATGACTAGATTTTTGAACCTTAGGATTGCTGAGAAAAACTTAAAATGCAATCTTCCTATGTCAACAGATAAACACAAACAATACCATTTCTTTTTTATCTCTTCTCTTTTCTTATCTAACAGTTGGCATCGACAATGCTAAAGGAGCAGTAGTTGAAGATGGTCCATTAATACTTATGTACTCTTCAGATACCACAAATGGACAATTAAATATCAATATTGATAAAAAAAAGCTATTTGAAGGGCCTCTGGCCAGTCTTACCATGTAGGTCAATTATACAGTGTATTGTGGCATAAGGTATGAAATGTTTTATTTGACTGTTAAACTATAATGGCTCAAATGGTTACAGCATAGGTTTCTTCCTGGCAAATATTTTTCTTGACCTTGACTACCATAAATGTAAACTTAAAAATAGAACATTATTGACTAAACAAAAATATTGAGAGGGATTTCAGAGCTAGCAAAAGTCACTTTTCAAATAGCATAGTAAAAACTGCCGTGATTAAGGGTGAAATTTGCCCCCCGCAGATCTGAAGACATGTGCACCACTCGAGTCCCATTTAAACCCTCTAAATGGAAGCTAAGTGGTGAACTCCACTCCAAGTACAGATTTTAAATGTTCTTCATTACATAAACCCTCTAGTTCTTAAACTTTGTTTTTAAAAAAGTATTAACAGTGTTCAGAGTGGTACGTTTTTCATTGTGTCTAAATATTATTTTCAGGTGTTATCTCCAATAGATTTTGTTAATAAAGAAAATAATAAAGCCCCAGGAAATGGTGATGTGACTGTAATAGACTTGGTTCAGTAAAACTTCTGCTGTTAATTAAGAAACTTTCATCTTTGAAGTGCAGTAAAAAAACCATTCTTATTAGCAAAGGTATGTTAGGTCAGTAATAAAGGAGATTTCCCTTTGAACATTATATCTAATCAATCCAGAGAGAATTAAGACAATTATATTTTATCAGAAACATGTAGAGGCAAGGATCAACAAGGGGGATGGAGTAAGACTTTGGTATTAATTACAAAACTGTTTTAGGAAATAACCAATCCTTTGTTAATCAGGGCAGGTATATGAAATGACAAAGAAATTATTTATCAAGCCACAAGGGTGAAAATCGTAGACAAGGGATTATGGGGATAAGTCTCTGAATTGTAAAGCAATCATATGAGTCTTCCTTTGCATTTTAGGTTGTATTTCTAATTGTATTCTATTCCAAATATCACTAATTAACTTAGAAGGGAAACATTAAATGCTATAAACCATAAGAGACACATGAATTAGACCATTTCATTTTTCAGTGTTCCAGTTAGACTCTTGGAACACATGATTATTATTTTTTCAGTCTTAATTTCTGAATATATTTAACTTGATTTGAGGGACAGAATACATTTAGTCTCCTCAGTCGTCCTTTCAGTAAATCCAAACGTCATTGCTGAAGCCAGAGCCACCCGAAAATTTATTGTAAATATCAGCAAAAATAGAACGAACCAACCAGATCATGGACTAAAATAAATCTGAAATACAGTATTTCTTCACAGTCATTTGAATAATTTATTTTCATTTCAGTGGATTTTGATGATATCCTCAGTTCACTGACCACAAGACCCAACAGAAAGAAAACATAATTATGAAAAAATGTAAGAATCAGGGATAGTGCTAAACACACAGGCTATGTCTTCTTACATAGAATAGTGTCATTTCCAAATCTGACAAATGTTTTAAACCTGACTCTACTTCCCAGCATAGGATTCGTGTAAATTGTGAAATAGGAAATAAATCTCACTTTAACTGGATCCTTGAAAATAACTGAGCAGCCAGTTAGGCACCGTCCCTATGGTACAGCTACAGGAACACCTGAGAGAGTATGTGTTTTTTCTATCATCTGTTGCATTATGTCGTAGTATTTAACACCTAGTTATTGATGCTTATGTAAACTTATTAAGAAAAGATTCCAGAGGTGTTAGAAGCACTTTCCCACTAATTTTCAATTAGTTCACTGACTTTCTTTTTGACGCTTTTCAGCTAGTGCTCGGTGGGTGCCTCACAATCTGCATAAGTGTGATAGGTGAAGTCCAAGCACGAGTTCACCCCTTTTTCAACTTTATGCCAATCTAACAACTTTGCAACTGTCCACGTCTCTTGGAATTTGCATGTCCTTGCCATTCTGTGTGAGCTGCTGCTTATTCCCCTGTCTCTGATATGTGGTAGCTCAGTGACTAATCTTTCCATTGCAGTACAGCCCAAAGACAGGCACTGTACTACCCACCAAACACACATGGAGCAAGAGGTTTTGTTACAAGGAGCTTTCAGTACACATAAGCTTGTTAGACGAAATGCAAGAGGTGAGGTAGAAGATTATGGAGAGGAAAACGTTACCTAAAAATCATAGAAGTCTTTAGCCAGCTTCAGTTTCTTTCCAAAACCCTCAAGACTTGATGTCCTGTGGTTGCTTATTTGTAGTTGCCCATTTTTTTATTCGGATTGTAAGCTCCCGGCAGCAGAGTGTTGCTGTTTTGCTCAGTGTCTGTCCTTGTCCATATGGCATGAGTCTTTGCGCTGTCCCAGAGAACAAATAACAGCAGCTATGGCCCCAGTGCTCCAGTCTCCAAGTGAAGGATTTTGTGGTGGCTAAAGAGAACCTGCCCATTTAATCTGTTATGCAAAAAAAAATTATTTGACCAACCAAGCAAGAAGGAGGATGTTGGTAGATGGGGACTGTACGACATCAAAGATCAGTTGATCAAAGATTTTTTTCCTGGGAACCTTCAAATTAAATAAATGGTCTTCAAACCACCTGTTCTTCGCAGTTCAGTTCTTTGACTCTCTCGTTAATATCCATCACAATGCTGGTTTTCTCTGGAAAAACACCTCAGAGGGTATTAGCTTATCAGAGATCTGCTTTACTGTGAGTTTTAACTACTACCTTATGGAAGAAAAAAAGAAGATACAATATTACTCTTCTGTGAAAAAAGGTACCTTTTTTATGTCTTTTTTTTTTTTTGCCAGGTAATTGTTCAACATTGGTTTTGCTTTTTCCCAGGTTCTGTTTTCATTAACTAAATACCTATCCATTAAAAAAAAAACTTTTTTCTCATTTACCCTCTTTCCTCTGTCAGAGATCTATCTCTGAGATGTTACTGTCTTGCTTGTTGCAAGCATTTGCTGGGTTTCTTAGACTGATCTCCAAGTGTCAGCTGAACAATGCCAATGTGAATTGGCACCCAGGCAATTTTCACAGCCAAGCCAAAATCTTAACAGCTAAACACAGCTTTTCTTTATGCAGATCCTCCTAAAGTCATCTCCCACTATCTTCTGACATATTGTCCAAAGAAAGGAGGGATGATTAGGAAAGCTAGCAATAACCTCTAACAGCTATACCTAAAGTTAACTGAGTACATTTCCATTACTCAAAATATACCTGTTTTTTTCCCCCTCAAGAACTTCATTCACCAGAATGTCTCTAGGTTATTTCTGTTAAGGTTTGAAAAATGGCTTAGTGTGATTTTTTGATGCAAGTTAATACAGTGATAAGGACAGTAAAGTCTCCAGGAATAGCAAATCATTAATTTACTTCAGAAAATAAGACTTCAGTGATGAATAAACCCCATAAGGATTCTATAGTTTTAAGCGACTTCACTGGCAATAAGTATCTGAACAACCTGAAAGAAAAGTAAAACACACTACTAAACCAGTAATTATTTTATACAGTTGATCAGTAAATAAGCTTTAAGATGGAGGGTGCTTGACAAAGTAGTTTGAGATTAGACTTCACTAAAATGGATGATCTTTATTTTAAACACATTATACCCCATAATTATAGGAGCAGATGACTGGAAGATGTAGTTAAGAAGAGTGGAGAAGAAGGTTTTAGGCAAAATAAATCATTTTGCACTGTCACAGGCAATATCATGAGTCAGGGCCGAGTTTCATATGTATTAATAAACTGAGTAAGCCCTGTTGATGGAAATGCTCACAGTGAAATAACCTGATTTGTTCTGACATTTCTGGTCTGGACTTCTTCAGCCCACACCTGCTGCCTCTGTCATACCAGAAGCAAGACAAAGACAACCTTCCACCTTATCTTTAGTGCTGTTTCATTTTGCTCATTATGCTTGAAGTCATTTTCCCAAATCCACCAATCATCATTTAAATCCTGTCTCAGTTAATTTATTTCAACTGCTGAGAGTTAGATATCACTGAGGCAAATAACTAATGGAAGATCCTAAATTCACTAAAAGCCCAAAGCGTTACCTGTGTAATACTGTGGGCCAGACACTCTGATGTTGAGAGAGATCCTCAGAAAACTTCCAAGACTTTCCCATTATTTGAGATTTTAATTACCAAAAGCAAGATCTGAAGTGCTTTTCAGCCAGGAATTATGAAGCATGCATCTATAGCAATGCGTACAGAACAGTAATGTGTGAAGCAAATCTATTAGTGACTTCAACCAGGGGAAAACTCCTAAATGGTCAAATAACTATTTCTTATCACAACTCCAGGTTATCTGTCAATATATCTACATGACACCTCTAAGGAAGAAAATGTAAAACATCTCTTCCTAAAGTACAGTGATCCCTCAATTTTACTCTCAAGTTGCAGTTGCACTTCTGGTGGTTAACCTCACTTCTACAACAAAATTCATCCTGGATTTATGGACCCAGTTGAAGTCCCATGACATTATTTGGGCTGTGGTCCCAGTTTGGATGCCAGTGCTGAAGAAGTTGTTTGACAGTTTTACTTCTACTCTCTCTATGCAAGCTTGCCTGAAGAATGAAATAACAGAATTATGCAGAAAAAATCAAATTGTATCATTCTTTGGTAGCTGGGGTGATGTTAGTTTTGTGTATTAAGTAGAATTAGATGGGTTTTTTTTCTTCTATGAGTTCTAACATTTGAATTTCAAAACTGACAGAACATGCAGATCAGGGATGTGACATTTCTGAGGTATTTATAAAATAAAACGAGAAGATCAGCACTATTTATCCTGGTTGTTCTTAAAATCACGTTATTCTGGAAAAAATCTAGATTCTGTGCTTAGTTATCTGAAACCAAAATGTACATTTCCAGGCAAATGATAAATCCTCATGGATTTTTGTTTACATAGAACTCATAAACACCCTGACATCAAGAGGAGGGGATTAAGGTTGCAGGTACAAGATGATGTGTAATAATACTGGTCTTCTGCACAAGGGCTCAACATGAATGGTCTCCTCAGGGACTCTACCACCCCTTGAAATTCAAGAAAGGCACTAAATCAAAGAACTTTATGGTTCTGGCAGTTAAAAAGAGAGTTGAACTCCACATAAATGTTAGTACAGCGCTCATACATGCCATGAATGCATTGCACATACAGCCTCACGCAGAGGAAGGCAGATTTTTTCAGAACTCCTGCTTAAAACCAGTTTGATTTACAAAGGCAAGAATCCTCTATGCAGAACGATGCATCTTCCCAGCAGCCTGTTTTAAAGGATGAAAAGATTAATTCATCCATCTCTCGAAAACAACAAATGGAAGGTAAATAACCATGTCAGTGAAGAAGAACTGGGCTGCCCAATGGGGACATTCCCCCGTGCACTACTGTAAGGATATGAAACCAAGAATTTCACTGCTGATCAATAAAATAGATCATTTCCTTTGTGTGAAGGTTGTCTGGAGTGAGACGGCTACATTAAAAAAAACCAACCTATCCTGCTTTTCTTATCCTTATTCATTTTCTATGGTAGGTCTATGGGAGCAATGTGCAAGAAGCAAAATTAACCCTGACATTTTATTTTTTTCATGCACAATTAAAAAATGCTTTAAAAAATAAAACTTAAGTGAAAGCCCCCAGAGCAAAACTTAGAATTTCAGTGGTGGGTCTATTAACAACGAGTTGGTTGGCAATTAATTAATTGCAGTAATAATTTTCTGCATTGGAAATCACTCACATCTTAACCAGAGGGTCTCAAAGGAACAGGAACACTGAAATGTCTTGGCCATGATACAAACAAGAAAATCCAGCCAGGCAAACTGTAATACATAACAGATTGTGTGAACCTTGTTTCATGAATGAATCAGAGCCATGACATCCTTTTGGAGATAACCTACTGGCTCTAAGATGGTGAATTTAGTCCTGCTCTTCACAGCTTAATGTCAACCTTACAAACAAGCTTCGACAATTTAAAAAATAACACGGAAACCACTTGTACACATGGAATATGATCCAAAACTAACTGAGTTTAATGGAAAATCTCACTCCCATTGATGTCAGTGATCTTTGGATGAAAGTTCTTTAAGAGATCTTCTGAGAATAGTAGTGTGGAGTGTTGTGTCAATAATTTAAAATTAATTCCTCTGTAGTCAATCTAAATGGGCTATGAGTACAAAATATTCACAAAAAAACCCAAGAAATCAGTAAGCTTTTGTGCAAAAATGTGCAGTTTGTTTCTTTCTTGTCATTCCCAACAAGGAAATTTTTAGACATGAGATTCTTCCATAAGTCTTCAGAGAATACACACAAATACAACTATATTCTTTGTAGCTGTCAGTTTGCCCAGCAACTGGGCAATGTGGGCAAAATTTGGCCCATTGAATCTTGATTGTTGACTAAGATGCAAGAGAAATATAGAAATTCACTTTATTTCCAGGTCTTACATTGTTTTCAGGCTTCTGAAAGCAATTATTTTTACTTATAAATGGAATGGTTTTGATATAAAATGATTTAATTTTTAAACTGTGGAACCTTGGGATATGACCAAGCACCCGTTCAAATCAGATCCCGGCCATGACTGGGGCCTTCAGCTTAG
The DNA here is from genome assembly GCF_000708025.1 of Charadrius vociferus. NCBI lineage: Eukaryota > Metazoa > Chordata > Aves > Charadriiformes > Charadriidae > Charadrius > Charadrius vociferus. Next base: position 8,777,320 of record NW_009647680.1, read on the forward strand.
GTGTCACTTTGGTCTCTCTGGTGGTGTGCCTACTCTTACCTAGTACACAAGAACAGGATCTCCAGGCTGCACATGTGCCACACTGATGGGATGCCTGAGCCATCTCCAGAAATAGGACTGCAGCCATACACTGAGTTTTTTGCTGGCTGCCTTTTCATTTTGCGTTCACCTTCAGTTCATTGGCTGCACACTGGTTTTGGGACCCACCTTAGTATGTCTGCACTGTGGTGCACCACATGTCACAGCCACGTTAATTCAGTTAAAAATTGTTTGGGGGTCTCCGTGACATCCTGCGTTTCCTGACATTGACATACTTCTCTGTAAAGGCAGTCTCTGGGTCTTTGGCTAAGACTCAATGGCTTGTAATTTACCAAAGGAGTGACTCTGTGACCTAGTGACCTTAAATACCGTGGAATGATTAAGCAATTACTCTGCATGTTTAATTTCTGCATATTCTGCATACTATAAAATTAATGGTGTTCGTAGCAACAGACATGCAAAGTGACCCTAAATGCATTATATTTAAAGGACTACTCCAGATTTCATGTCTTTATAACAGTTAATAGAGATCCAGTACAGAATAAAATAGAACCCAAGGCCAGCCAAAGCTCTTTGAGATTATTTGCAAGTTTCTCTGGCACTAATAACTCTTTCTACTTACTCTTTCCTTAACTTTTACTGTAATGTTAATTATGTAGATTAATATATTCAGAAAACAGGAAGACCTCTTGCAAAACAAAAATAAGTTTGATCTTTTCAGATCAGGTCTACAGCTTAAAACCAAGATATCTTCACCTTTGTACAAGGCAATTCACACCTTTTCTTGGTGTTACACTGCCTATAATTCTGTTTGAATTATTAACAGCAGAGGAAAAGAAATCTTATGACTGAAGAAATTTTGGGGGGCCAACAACAAAGAAAATGAAAGTCATATTGAAGGAAGTGTGTACAAAAGTGGACAAAAAGAATGGTGAAGGAAAATAACCTGATTTTTCATTTGGATAACTGAGAGAGGCTGTCAAACGTTTTCACCTCCAGGGCTTTTTTTTGAATTAGCACTAGTTTGACAGTTGCTGCTGTGAGGTGCCTCAGGATTAAAAGTGTGGAGAATAGAGATGTCATTCTGACTCCAAGAGAAGATGACATTCAGTAGATTTGTATTGGATTGCATCTTTATCACAGTAAAAAGCATGTCTCACTTGTTCTAGTAAGTGTCTTGCTTGCTTTTCATTTTCTGGACACCAAAAAATGAAGACTGACACTCTGATTAGCTCTCATAACTTCCATTAATGATTCTTCTTTCAATCACATTTTAAGGGACATTTATTCTTTAAGATCAAAGATATAAAGGACAAGGCAATAATGCTATACCAATTATTGCTTTTTCAGCTGTCCCCATGAAATACAGAAATTATTATGTTATTCAATCAAAATGTAAAAATATTTATTGAAATCATAACTGAAAGTAAATGTTGTCTCCCATGGGAGTTCTACCTGCAATTGAACCATTTAAAAAACAGCATGGGCAATTATATCATCCACGTCTGTTTAATTCACTTTTCAAAATAAGTCTGAGGATTCATTAAAATAGAAAAAAATGTCCTGATAGGTTTTTTGGGGGAGCCACTCCTAACGTTTCACTACGGAAAACAAAATAAAGGAATGCCCTTCTCTAGATTTTGGAAAAAATTAGGAAGGGAAGGAATGGATTAACTTGCAGGGAAATCCCTATACCTTACCTCTTCCTTCTTTTAAATATAGAAATGATAACAACCCCTTATGCATAATATTTGAGGAGATTTTCAGAAAAAGATACCAGTTTTGAAAATTAGCCCAGGACACATCTGACAAGACTAAGTGACAGGATAGTGTGCGTAGTGTTTCTTAAATGTAAGATTTTTAATATGTCCAATATTTTGCAACTGAAAATAGGGTCTTCTTAAGTGGTTATTCCCTTGGAAATAATGGCGTCCCAATTTCTTCTGAGCTTTTTAGGTTTTTTCTCAAATTTAGGATTCAAAATTAATAAGCATAAAATATTAATAAACTAGGAGTCTCTTTAAATTAGGTGTTTTAATTAAGTGGCGTCTAGATGGTGGGAAATAAACAGAGTCTTAAAACGTGATGAATATGCAGTTCAGAGGCAGAAATAGCAACAGAATTTTTACCTGCTGCAGTGTTAGTCTTAAAACTTGCACTTAGTAGTGCCCTTTCTCTAAGTATTACCAAACCAGCAGGGAAACCTAAGTGGTTTATTTTTAAAAAAATAAACCAAACCAAAACAAAAAACAAACAATAAAACAACAACAAAACCAAAAACTGAAGTCACTTAACTTTATGGGAAATTTATACTTTTATTCTTTAGCCAGTCTCACTCTTCAGCTGAGATAATTATTTTCACTTATGAGGCCCTCACAAAAACCACTCGTATTCCCTACTCAGTCTTTACTCAACCTGACGAAATGACACAAGCATTTTCAGTCTCCTGTGGTAAAACAATCTGTTCTTTTTCTTAAACCATTCTATTTTCCCTGAATTTACTTTCTGATTTCTACTGAAAATATGTTGCTTAATGCACTCCTGTTTCACATTTGCTTTTTTCTTGATGGCCTTATAGTGATGTCTTTCAGACATCCTATGATGGACTGAGGTCTTTCTTCCTATTTCTGAGCAAAAAAGCTTCTAGCTCATTTGAGAAATTTTGATTACTTATCTCTGACTACTTGACCTCCTAAATAACTTTTCATTTCTCTTCTTTTCCTCCTTTAATATAATAATTCTTCCATGGTACTTAGATTTAGCTTCTGCAGCGCTGTCCAGCTTTGAATCATCAGTAAATTCTATGAACTCACGTTTAACCTCTGATGCCAAGATCATTAACAAAACTTTCACAAGACTGTTATCTGGATCGGTTCTTTCCTGTTTTCTCTACTATACTCTGTTTATCAAGCCCTTTCCTAACCTTTAAAATTTTTTTACCAATCCTATTTTTTTTCCAGTTTCTGCATTAATTACGCGTGTGACAGTTTATGAGGTGCATCACCGAAGCCTCGATTCAATCTATCACACTTCCTTTGTTAAGAAAATCATGTATCTTGCAAAGAACAGATCAGACTAGGCATTTTGTGTTTTGTCACCCTATTAATTCTCTTTGGGTAAGACCTACTAAGCTAACCAAATTACATAACTTAGCTAAATGAGACAAATATATTTATTGTGACGGTGCCTCCATAGCAGTTGTAACCCTCAGTTTGACATTCCAATGCCTTAAACCAGTAAAAGAATTATGACTGACAGAAATATTCGTAGTCTGTATGCGTATTCTATACACGTAAATTGGACTGAGATCAAAGGAGAATGAATAAGCAAGACTGTTGTCCAAAGGGAAGTAAGGTGGTTTTTCTTCTAGATTGTTGTTTTGCCACGATCTTCTGATGGTGATTTGAGAAAGTCTCCCAGAAAAGTATTTATACCATGTTCTAGTCGCCACAAAGTCAAGCTGTCGTCTTAAAGTTGTTGCGTTTGGGTTGTTTTAAAAGCATATTTAGTTTCAGCTAGGAGTAAACCCAACCTGTAACTAGAGATCCAAACACGTTAGGCTTTTGGAATATCAATCTCATGGTTGAATGTTTTGGCTAGTACTTGTCTCAAATTTCCATGTACAAACACACAATTAAGCAATCTACGAAGATATGTCTTTTTTAACCAGCAAAACAAAGGACACTTCATGGATTGGTTTACCTGTTGTTTTCCTTCTAATCTCTTTTCCTTGTAAAATGTTTAAATTGTCACATCTGTAGGACTGAAAACTGAGGTCCTCCACAGAGGAGTTTAAGCACAGGTGGACAAGAGGCAGGGCTCTCCCTCTTCCCCATGCCTTTTCCTACACCTGGAGAGCTTTCTCAAGAAAGGGAAGGAATAAGTCATTCCTTGTGTTAGTCCGTTCAGACTTCTGTCTCCTGAGACTGACAGCAGTAATGTTCATGTTATTTATGTGCCCACTGAACTGATCGGAACTACCTTGGGACCACTGCCTCATTTCATTTAGTCCAAAGCTATTAGAAAATGATGACCACATTCTGTCATTATTGACCTTAACTGCATTTGAACTGGTGTAACAGAGGGGAAAGGCTGTTAATCCCATCATAACAATACATCTCTTGGGACAGTGGGTCTGTAAAACTCCTGCAGAATTTGGAGGAATGTTAGGATGGAAAACTTAAGGACACATAAATGGCCAAAGCAACAACAACAAAAAAAAGAAGTAAATACAGACACGAAAACTTCAGCTGTGAATTCATCAGAGCATTTATTCTTTTGCAGTTGTCCTACTGCTTACTGTAAATGTATCACTTTCCAAAGTACTTCCCTTACCAAAGAAACCAGTTATTCTTATTTTTGGAATGGGAATTATAATTCTAAAAGGAAGAAAGGATTTCTCATATACAGAAACTTTGTTTTAAAAAATCTACTTAAAATTACTGCCAATGAACCTTCTGTAGGCAATGATAAAATGGGGTAGAATGTTGGTATTACTTATTATAATGTTTACAACAGAATAATTTCTGGAGCAACCAGACGTATATATACCTTTACTTTCCCGGGCCCAGGGAAGACAGAATGATTTACAGTCGTGCTCTAAATTGCTTACAATCTAAGCAGAAGAGGAGGCAAAAGATTAATGGAAAATATGAAATATTACATGCTGTGTAAAATGTTTTGGAAACTACTGCATTAGTTCTACACTTACTTGGGAAAGACATTAACAAAATGAAACACAAAAGGAATGATGGTGTTAAAAAGACAGCCAGGAAACAGGGCAGAAGATCAGAGGTAGAAAGATAAGGGGAGCCAGTGAGAAAGTGACTGGAAAATTGTCGAGACTGTGAAGAAAAAGTCAATAGGAGGATAAACTTCCAGGATGGGGAATCCTACTAACAAGTCTAATATAGTCAGTGTATACTACATTTCCCATATGTTCATAAAGTCAAGTTAAAATGGCGAGTTAAATTTTAAAGGCTTGGTGAGAGACAACTAGACACGGCCAAAGGTTGGATTTCTGTTCACTAGAAAAATGTTAGGGCATCAAAATACTTCCAGCTGATATTAGAGTAAAATCCCCTCTATAGTTTTATTAGATTGGTTTAATAATTTGATTTTAGTATTTCTTCATTTGTTATGTAGTATTCATTTTGAAACAACAGCGTTTTAAAATTATGATAGTTTTTGTTCTGGGAAATCAAAAAGTCATGTTATAATATTTTCATAGTGTTTTACTTTCTGTACAACACCATACAATACAATTTTGTCCAAGATGATTTCTCTTCACATTAAAAAAAAAAAAAAAAAAGTGGAACCGGGTTCCTCTGAATAGCACTGAATAAGAGAAAACTATTTGCATGGAATTTTTCCAGCCAGATCTTTTATTAACATCCTCAATTTCCTGTGCTAGAGTTATAACTTTTATTAATTTTATAAATGGAACTTTAATATGAAAATTCAAGCCATGCTGTGAATATAGCAGAAGGGGGACTGGTCACTTCTGCATCTTGCGAGCCAGAATCTGACCGCTGTAGGGAGTATCACTAACGTAGATGTTACGGCCCCGATTGTCTGAGCAACTTACTGACCAAGAACGATATTTTGATGCATGAAAATAATTTCAGAGAGCACAGAGCTGGGTAAAAGGATATGAACTCTGAAATGGAGGAGAACCAGGAGGAAATAGCATGTGATCCATCAGCTTTGCCTTTCCAATTGAAAGACAAAATCCTCACTTGCTCTTTTAGCTGAAGATTTGCTTCATTTGTATGTGCTCCGTTTCTATGGGCTTGAGATGACTCATTCGTGCACCCCCACCCCAGGAGTGTCAGGTGGGTTTTAGATCAGTAGGTAGAAAAAGACTTTGTCTCTCCTTCTGCAGGAAAAGGCAACTCAAATCTAAACTGTTTTTGTTTGATCTTGCCCCTTACATTTACTTTCTGTCAGGAGGAGTGAAGAAAATTGGTGGATTTTTGCTCAGTTTCACTGGGATGGGAAAAATGAGAGAGAAGGAAAAAATCCCTGTGGTATGTATAGCTAACCCGTTGCCATAGTTTGTTTCTCTGTGATTCTCAGAGGATGTAAATCAGCAAAATTTGCTTCACTTGCATTATTTAGCATTTTCCTTCCTGTGAAAACTTAATTTCAATGAAAATCTGATGATTTATAACAACTTCTTCACATTTTTAGATGTTTGGTTTTTGTAAAGGCCACTTATCTTTTGCAATGTAAACTTTTATGCAACATCCTATTAAAGGAACATAGAAGAGATTCTGCCACTGAAATTTGTGTTCCTTTTTGTTTTCTCCTTTTGCTGAGCCTCTATTACATGACATGCACAGAATGAGTACAATACTGCTTTAGCAAAGAATGTAATTCCTACTAAATCATTCTTCTTTCAAATGCAGAGAACACTTCCAAGACAGAGAACATATGAGTTTTTGAATGATATAGCTTTATTCCCTCCAACAGTCTTATTCTATCTTTCATGTTATATAATTACATTTTATTTCTGTGAAACTTTCTCTGGCTTTGGGTACAGTAATCCTATAGTTAAAAAAAAAAAGGCATATACACCCATAGACTGAATTTGAATGACAGCTGATCTTGACTGAGACCAGAGTCATTAAATTTAGAAGGTATTTCATGTAGGAAAGTTTGATTAATATCAAACAAAGCCGATTTAATGCTACACCCTTTTCAGAGTGGAGTGGCACATTTAATAATTATATGAAATGGCTTTAATTTCCAACACCTATTCCACACCTTTTTCATTTCCATAAGATTGACAGGATAAGAATACTTAATGCCCAAACAAGAAATGCTAATACTCATAACCATCAAACTTTTTGTATTTTCTCAGTGTAACTCCATGATTGAAACAAATTTTTTTTCCTCCATTATTTCCTCCATTATTTTCCTTTCAGTATGGAAAAGAACAAAATTCACTCTTTAAAGCTGTAGATTTACTAGTTCTACAACTGAATTATTAATCCAAAAAATACCAAAAAGGTGTATTAAAGATGTAAAATCCCAGCTAGATAGAACTGTTTTAAGAGGAAACTGGTTTGTATATTTCTTTTATTTGTATTCATTCAACTATCTTTTGCAGTGATGAATAACAAATATATATGTATTTAACAAATCTCCATATGTCAAATAGATGTCAACACACAGAACAGAAAATATTACTCCGTACTATGCTATAAATGAGTGTCTGAAACTGAATATGTTATTTAGTTTTTTTCTTATTTACCATTCCAAACTGTAGAAAACATCCCTTGAGTTGGCTGAGATGGCCCACACTGCCCTGTAAACAAGAAATCCACGCATTTTGGTGATCGCTTCTCCCACCGCATGCTGTGATGTTTTTTCTGTAATCTTTGCTTCTAGTCACATTGCACTAAAAATCACTAAGGGATGCTACGGACTGTCTGTGCCTTTGACATGCAATATAGTGCCACAGAGCCAGTTGGCCTGAAGGATGGATGAAGGACTTCTGGAATTTTGTTTCCTATACGCAACCCTGAGAAATTCAAGGCTTCTCTCTGACTTTTTGGTGATCCCCTTACTTGCACAGAGTCCTTTCAAACCTATTTTTGGTGGAGGGCACAATAATAAAAACAGAATAAAAGGGAATAGGCCAAAATAAGTTAAAGGAGTAAGGAAACCTCTCTTGTCCTAGCTCATGTGTCCCAGGACATTCTCCAGCACAGCATTCTGACTGTATACCAAACTAAGGTCTATACCAGGCAAGATGGTGAAGTAATGTCTTTGGGGCAACTCCCTGCACTTTCCACACTCACCAGCTCCCATGTTCATTCATTCTTACTTGCAAGAAGGACAAGAGCTCACTTCTAACTTCCCTTCTCCACAACCTTTTCTGTTCTTCGGGGGATAAATATAGGTGACGTTCTTACTGGCAAGAATGAAAAAACTGAGCTGGATTAAACTCAGCAGCTGTGACGTCAATGGGTGGTTTCCATCTTTGGATTTCCAGAATGGTTTTCTAATTTGCATCCTTTTGAAAAATTCCCTGCTTTGTGTCTGTCTGACTTAAGCTATGTGTTGTGTTAAGTATTCTTGATTGGCCCCTAACAGCAGCGCAGAGCACATACTCAGTAGCTGAAAATAGTGTAATCAATAGGAATAATGGTATTATAAGCAATAAATTACTTAGAATAAGTGACACTACCAACATGTAGAAACATCTTGTTTTCTGCAGAGAATGAGCTTACTTTGGTGTCAGTTGTCTCCTTTCCAAGATGAATTTGAAGTACACCTGCTGAAGACATGGTCTGTTCTGTGATTCGGTCATACCATTCTTTGCAAACCAAAGTTTGATGACATGGCTGTTGTATAAAAAGTGCTATATGTCATAGAGAATGAAAAAATAATTGTCTTTTCATTGCGTATGAGCATGTAGAAGAAGAGTCTGGAGACAATAAAAATGTTGCTCCTACTTGGTGAACAAGGAGGTCTGACAATCAGACGTACCGTCTCTCCGAATACCCATAAGGTTAAACTTTGAGAGTTCCGCACGATTAGAAAAGGAGAAAGAATCCCAAGTCTCATTTTTTCTCTATCCCTTTATGACCTTAAAATACTTTGTAAAACAATACAACATTTAAGGAACTTCTAGTTATAGAATAAGCCCTTATCATTATTTTGATTGTTTCACGATTACCAATCAATGAAAACCGGAATTAGAAATACAAACCAATAGCTACAGGTATCCTAAACCTAACCTTCAGATTTACTCACACTATACACCTGAAGTAATACTGATCCAGAATTTATTGAAATCTTTTTGGTTTGCAAATCTGAAGGAAAAACTATTTCTTTCATTAAGTATTAGAAGCAAAGAAATGTGATAAAAAGGGGAGTTCTTTTTTATGCTTTTAATGTTTCCCACTTTTTCTTATCTGATGTTTCTCACCAGCTCATTTTATATAATAATCCAGTGTTTGTCCTCTAACAGTTTTATTTTCAGCATAGCAGATCCTGAAATGTTTACATGCTTTAAAAATAACTCCACAATCTGAGACTGACTTTTAATTTAATTTTAGTTATTCCATTCCTCTACTCTTAGAAAACACCTTTAATGTTAAACTTTTTATAAAGATCCTTTTCATCATTAGTTTCATTCCCTCAAGTTCCTCCATTTTGAGGCTACACATTCAGGTGTTTGATTTTTGCTTTTTGTTTGACACCTTTTACACCGAAGGAAGCAAAACACAGCAAGCTATATATAAACTGTTACTTTTTACTCTGTTGTGTCAGCACATACCTGGAAAATATACTTAATTTTAATTTCAGGATTTGTTCGGGTTTTTTTCCACCTTTCCTGCTCCAAAAATGAGGTGTACATTTCTAAAAGGTTTAAAATCAATATTTATTGTATCATATATGCCAGGGTGGGACATGCAGTTGTGATTAAAATTGGCCCTTTTGTTTTGTTAAAATTTTTGCCAGTTTCTGACATAAAGAAAGAGCTGTATTAAGTATCTCATTTCTGTCACTTGTGATAAAGGAAATGTGTTCTGCAAAGGTTAGTGAATTAGTCCTCCTGGGTCCCTTTCCTGACAAATAAAATCTGAATTCTCTTAAGAAGGGGGTTTCACACACTTTACTTGGAGAAAGTGCTGAGCCCACTCTCGCTTTCATGAATAAACTTCAGTGAAATGTATTAATCCATTAAACACACAGAAACACCGTTGGAACTAACCCTGGAGTAGTGTGGAACAGACTGGGTGACTTAGTAAATCATCCCTCATTCATCATCTTTGAGATCTGGTAAACTGTGCTACAGAATTGGCTTCACCTGCCTTACTGGGGTCCTGTGCAGAGCTGCTGCCTCTGCCAGGTTATGGGTTACCTGGCCTACATGAACAAGACCACTGAAATAAATGAGGGAAGGAGAATCAAACAAGGAAAAACACCTTCCTTATTTCTTCCATCACAGCCATCCCCCTGGTTCAAGTATATCTGCTTCTACCCTCTTAAAACACGAGAAATAATCTAGTTAGTTATAATTGCACAGCATTTTATGGACCTATCGTCCCCCTAACAGGTGTCTGGGTTTCTTCAATGATATTCTTCTGCATTGGAACAGACCACTTTTGGCTTCAAAAGTCTTTAGGGTGCTGGAAGCAGCCAGTGGGTGAGAGTAATGATAAAATGGGACTTATCCCCTAATTGAGGTTGAAGGACATCTCAAATAAAGTGCTAATTGTAGGACTACTCTAGGCTCATGGTATCATTTCCAGGATGGAGAATGGAACTTCTTTCCATCCCGTTCTCTTTTCCCTTACCCTTTTCTTTCAAATGAGCAAATTCTCCTTTCCCTTGCCCATTTCTTTCAAAGAAATGGGCAATGGGGAGCACCTTTGTAAACCTGCCCTCCATCCATGGCTGTGAAGTTTCTGATTTGTTCAGGATTTTTATGACCGTATAAGTCCATTAGTTGCATGGAAAAATGAGGTGACAAATGTATCAGCTCTTTCCAGTGTATTGCGTGGATAAACATCCCCGCACTTAAAAAGTCTGTCTATAAATAAAGACTTTTTCACAGGACCTACTGGACTGCTCCAGGCCAAAGTCAGCCTGTGGTGTAACATAGGAGTAAATTCTGAAGTCAGCTTTGAAGTCGGCTTTAAAAAAATCTTAAAAAACGCATTGGAAGATGACCTATGATGAACATTTCCCTTGAAAGAACTCAACCGTTAACTGTCAGTAAAAAATGGGTCCCTATTGCTATATGAGGTTAAATGATAAGGAATATCTGTTCAACAAGGAAGAAACAAATAAATATGTTTTCTTATATATATATATATATATAATGCATATACACATTTCCATACTTTTGTTCTAACCCTAATACTCAAGCAAGCCAGGAAAATTCATCTTGATCCAATCCAACATGGCAAATAACAGACAAGTATTTGTGGCTTACAACTAGTATGTGAAATCCTTAGTAATATTTTTATATTTTCATTTTATTTTTTT